>NW_028227259.1:131476488-132001488 GCF_978045245.1 Mus caroli | reverse complement strand
TTAACACAAGCCAACTAAGCACCTGTGGGAATAAAAAGGGGTAGGATTTCAGGAGAGTGCTCAGTACCCTCAGTAGGTGCTTTGGAGTTGGGGTTCAAAGAGCCAGCTTGTCTGTGCAGTATCCTTCTTCCTGGGGAGAAGAAGAACATGGGGTGCCAGCCTGCTGAATGGTTTTCTCTCTCAAATATCCAACTGGACTTCCAATCATCTGCACAGCCACAGAGATGCCACCAGGAGGGACCTAGCTCATTAGTCTCTTCTCAGTCGGGAGGCTCTGTACTCCCACTCTGTCCCCACTGCAGCCCCTCCTTAACTCTCCAACCAGAAATAGGGCAGCATATAGGTTTTGTGAGTCTCTAAAAGTGCCTGCTGCCTCCTTTGCAGACCTCCTCTGTCTTCAGCAGCAAGGAACACAGTGAGACAGGGTGGACGGATGGCTAATCAACATGGGCACGCAAATGGGATGCTGGGCACATCGATGCAGAAGATGCAGAAGACTCTCTCAAAGTCTTCCAGGAGTGATGAATTTGTCTGACATCCTTGTAGATAGTCTTCCATCCATTTAGGCAAAGAGCATTTATTAATTCTTTGAGAACTTCATATATTTGTGTGTGTGTGTGTGTGTGTGTGTGTGTGTGTGTGTGTGTGTGTGTTTCTAAGTGTACGAGAACACATCTACACATCTGTGTGGAGGCTAGAGGTCAATGTCACATGTCATGCCTTGTTTCTTGAGGCAGAGGCTCTCCCTAGGATCCAGATCTTATAAAGTTGGTAGGCAAGCTGGCCAGAGACCCGCCTGTCCTCACTTCCCCAGTGACAAGTGTAAGCCACCATCCATCCATATCTGTTACATAGGTGCTGGAGATCAAATAAAGATCCTCAATGCTTGCAGGGCAGGGAACTATATCTCCATCCATAAGGGGTGGCCATTTTTAAATAAGCCCTCAGCACTGTGATGCAACCTGTGGCAACCAGTGGGGAGGATCACCCACTGGACACAGGAATCCACCAAGCTTGCCTCCCTCCCATTTAGGAGAGACTTAGCAGGTGGAAGGTTAGGAGGGGGGAAATGAGCCATGTCATACAAGTTTCCACATACTTGGATTCTGTTTGCACTTGAATCTTAGCATCCCATGAGGACACTAAACAGAGATACAGTTTTTAAGGAGTGACCTAGTAACACTGGATTGTTTTGTTTTGGTTTTGGTTTTGTTTTGGTTTGGTTTTTTTGTTTTTTCAAGACAGGGTTTCTCTGTGTAGCCCTGGCTGACCTGGAACTCACTCTGTAGACCAGGCTGGCCTTGAACTCAGAGTTCTGCCTGTCTCTGCCTCTCAAGTGCTGGGATCAAAGGCTTGCGCCGCCACCACCCAGCCTAACACTGGATTGTTTTAATCGCTCAATGGGAAGAACACATTTCTCTCCGTATTGTGACCCATTTGAGAATCTTTCTCCGCACCTACCTGTCAATTGGTTTCTACATTTCATGTGCAATTGCAGAGCTGCTGGTTGGCTATTTGACCCAAATCTTGTGGTGAATAAAGAGAGCCAAAGATATCAATAAAACAATGTATCAATAAAATAATGAAAATGGACATAGTGGTGGTTTAATTGCTGGGAAGTTACTTTATAGCAGATAAACATCTCCTGTTTTATCCTCACAACCACACAGCAAAACAGTTGTTGTTTTTATTCTTGTAGTTCCTATAAGGAAACTGGAGCTTAGACAGGTGTTAACACATCTCAGAGATGAGCGTACTGTCATGGTCCCCACATCAAAACTGGGCAAGGGTCCTTATACTTCCAGTAGGGAAAGTGAGGCTGAGAGGGTGTGGCTACATCTCAGAAAAGATGTTACTTTCATGGTTCCATTCCCAAGAGGGGCATTGGAAAACCATGTCTGCCAAGGCACAAAATTGGCATAATTTGTCGTGGATCTAATAGGAACTTTACCCTGGAGGGCCATGTTATTGAACATCGGGTCTCACAGATAGTGTGCCGACCTGGAAGGCTATGGGACCTTTCGAAGGTGGAGCCTCACTGGGGTAAAATGGGCTACTAGGCCAGACTTTCAGATTTTCATAGCCTGGAAAAATGGCTCAACAGGCAAGAGCATTTGCTGCTCTTGCAGAGGACCAGAGTTCAGTTCCCAGCACGTATCTCGGGAGGCTCATCACCACCTGTAACCCCAGCTCTAGGGCATCTGACACCCTCTTGTGCCCTCCACAGTACCTGCATGCTGTGGACTTACACAAACAGACAAACACACCTGCATACTAGTAAACAATCAATGTCTAAGAAAAACAAAATATAGGCCAGTTCCCATTTCCTGATCCCTTTCTGCTTCTTGACTCTGGATTCAATGTGACCAGTGGTCTCCCGTTCCTGCTGCCATGCCTTCTGTGCCATAACAGAATTTATCTCCTCAAGCCATGATCCAGAATAAACTTCCAGTTGCTAAAATCAATTCTTGTCAGATATTTGATCGTCTGCAGTGCAAACGGACACAATCTAGCCCTGAATTTGCTGTCATCACTGCTGCTCTGATGCTGTGATGACAGAAATGATGAGAGACATACTTAATGTACAAACTCCACTATCCTTTAAAAGTTTGTCCTGAATCACCACCAATACGAGAGAAAGCTAGATAGCAGCTGCAATGGTAGAAACGATATCCCCTCAGCCAAATTTTGACCCAGTTCTCCCTGGTAAATATTTGCTAACCTGACTCTAGGACTCTTAGGGAATGCTATCTCCTGGGGCAGGGTTCATTTCCACAGAGCACCGGAGGCCCCACTCCCTTCCCACCCCCCAAATAGAGCTCTGCCACAGATACTGCAGTCCACTCAGTAAGACCTCAGGCCAATGGGTGTCCCAGTTAGGTTTTTACTGCTGTGATAAAATGTTCCAACCAAAAGCAACTTGGGTAGAAAGGGAATTATTCAACCTACATAGTCTATCGAGGGAAGTCAGGACAGGAACTGAACCAAAGACTATGGAGAAATGTTATTTAATGGCTTACTCCCCATGGCTTGCTCAGCCTGCTTTCTAATACAACTCAGGGCCACAGGCCCAGGGGTGGCACCACCCACAGTCACCTGGACCCTCCCACAGCAAAAGAAAGCCCCATGGGCCATTCTGATGGAGTTCAAGTGAGGTTCCTTTTCCAAGATGACCTACCTTATGTCAACTTGACAAAATGATGATGATGGTGATGATAATAGCCAACACAATAGGTTAAATATTTATCATTCTCTGCAATGTCTTTGTTAAAGTGAGTTTGTTCCTATGTAAGATAGAATGCCTCAATCCCTAGGATATGTTTTTCTCCTCAATAATCAAAATCAAGACAGTCAGAGATCTCACCTTCTCAGGACATACGAAAGCACAGAAAATGAGATAGAGTAAGTCATAAAAAGCCTAACCCTTTCCTACATTCTAAATTAGCCTAGAACATTGTCCACAGAGACAAACTTTACACACAGCATGCCTCCCCGGTACCATATAGATGGTCCACATCACTAGTTGAATGGATATAAAGCAGCTGCCTGTGGAGTATTTAGTCACAGATTTGACAATCCTCAACATTACCAGCCATGAGCCTATGAGATAAAACCTTTCTGCCATCTAGGACCTAGAAAGAAGCCATGTCACCTCCCCTACAGAATTTACCATGGGGATTTCAGAGAATATTAAGGCCAGGCATATCAGGCTAAAAGAACACCATGAGCAGGTGAATATTTACATGCATTAAAATGAAAGGGAGCAGTGGAGGCTGTAGCAAACTGCAGAGCATGCCCTGTACAGCTCTACTGTATCCCATGTGGCCATGCAAGGTGAAGACATACTTAACAATGGGGGCTATTCATTGAATTAACCAGACTGTGGGGCTAGGGGAATGACCCAGTGGGTAAAGTGCTTACTGAGCAAGCACAAGGACCTGAGTTCAATCCCCCAGCACCCGTGTGGAAAAACTTTACCTGGAGGAACAGGCCTTTAATCCTAGAGCTGAGAAAGTGGATACAGGAGGATCCTTGGATCTTGCTGGTGAGCCAGATGAGCTGAACAGGTGAGTTCTGGGTTCAGTGAGAGACACTGTCTCAAAATAACAAGGTGGAGAGCACTTGAGGAAGACACTCAGTATCTACCTCTACCTCCTCTTCATATAAACATGAACACACACACACATACACACACACAAAAGAAATTCTAGCCCTGTCATTTATAAGCAACAGTAACTAGGGTGCAGTGGCTAAACTCATTGTGCCTCCTTTTTTTTTTTTCTTTTTTTCTTTTTTCTTTTTAGCATGGATATGATTGTCATGACAAATTTAGATTTTGCCTCATATTGGAAAATGAATCTGTTAGTTACTTAAATTGCTTGTAAATTCACTCCTAGGTAAGAGCATGCCTTTAGCAAGGTTCTTAATTACAAAACTGTCTGCACAAATTCTTTCTAGGTTTAATTATTTACAGCTACGGTGTCTGTGGTCAAGGTGAAATGGACACATGAATTTTCTATGAGCCTTCCCTCTGGCGTAGTGGCTTTGGATTGGTTGCATTGCCCCAGGAGTTGTTCTCAACCTAGGACTCAGTGGATTCATTTAAAAACATGGGCCAAGGGGTGATGAGAGGGCTAGATGGATAAAGGTACTTGCTGTCAAGCCTGATGATCTGAGTTCAATCCCTGGGTCCTATATGATAGAATGAGAGGACTGACTCTTGAAAGCTGTCCTCTGACTAACTCTCACATCTACACAATACACACATGCATGTGTATGCGCACACACATATACGTAATAGAGAATTTTTAAATAATTAAATAATTAATTAAAACATAGGTCATATTAGTTCTCTACTTGTGTGGCTTCCCAATTCCCTCAAGATAAAATTTAATATTAATAAGTGAAGGCAAATGGCTTGCAAGTACCCCCTAGGGCTCACCCTGTCCCCCTGGCCTCTCTGACATCACTTCCTTTGCCTTCTGTGCAGCCTCACTGTACTTCCTGATAGATCTGGTGCTTCCAAGGCAATGTTCCTGCCTCTGGGCCTCCCAGCACCTTTCTGTACAGATTCTTCTGTGCCTCCTGCTATATGTGCTACCTATCCACATTTCTTAGGGAAGGGGTCTTAGCTAAGAAATAACAAGGAGAGGGGACACTCAAGGCCAACCCTGATGGCTGTCACACAGAGGACAGCATTATATGGCTTTTCACAGACCATGTCATTCTCACCCTTGTTCCAGTGAGGAGATGCCCAGATACCTCCTATAAAGTAGATTTCCCCCAAGCCTCCCTATAAAAAGGAGAGCTATTCCAGAGGTGGCCAGCGGGAAATGACGTAAAAGGTTGAAGAACTGAATAGATGGCTGATGTTTAAAACTATGCTATATTTTCTTGTTTATCCAAGTTAGTAGGAGTGAGACGTCTATAGAGGTGCTTCCCTGCTCATAAAGAGCAGGAGAACTGAACTCTCTTGGAGAGGCAGAAATGATCCTCAAGCCTCCCTCATATGGTCTGTCTTCTCCATGTGTTTGTATAAGCTCAGGCGAGGGAGTGGCACTATTAGAAGGTGTGGCCTTGTTGGAGTACGTGTGTCACTGTCAGGGTGGGCTTTAAGTCCCTTTTCTAGCTGCCTGGAAGCCAGTATTCTCCTAGCAGTCTTCTGATGATGTTAAACTCTCAGCTTCTCCTGCACCATGCCTGCCTGGACTGCTACCATGTTCCCGCCATGATGATAATGGACTGAACCTCTGAACCTGTAAGCCAGCCCCAATTAAATGTCGTCCTTATAAGAATTGCCTTGGTCATGGTGTCTGTTCACAGCAATAAAACCCTAAGACACCATGAAAGGAAAACAATAGGAGAATAAATTGGGTTTCTGTTGCTGGAATTTCCAACCCCAACAAGCCCATAAAAAAAATCTAGTTATAATTATAAGCTATATGCCTAGATTGGACAGATCTAGCACTATACTAACTTATTCCCCAGCTATAAGACCCCTTGCCACTTGTGGTTTCTCTTGGCCATGTGGTTCTGGTCCATCATGGCTTCCTCTTCCTCCTCTTCTTCTGTCCTCTTTCATACCCTCTGCCTCTCTACCTGCCCCCTCTCTCAAACCTCCCGCCCCACCTATCCCCTCAACTTCCCAATCACAGGCTCTAACCTTTATTGACCAGTTAAGATGGGGAGAAGGTTCACATGAGATCCCCTGAGTACATAATGGGCTGCTTTTCAAGGGCAACCCCTCTTGAAGAATCAGAATTAACATCAGAATACAAACAGTATCAGGGCAACCCACAACAGGTTTCTTGGGCAGCTTAGCTAGAACAAGAACAGGCCATGGATAGGTAAGAAGGCCCAGCTAGTTAGGATGGTGTATCTGCCTCCAAGGCCCACAAGCTCCAGCTACCCCAAGTTTGAGTTGGATGATCATATCATAAACACCATCAAGAGCTTCAACTGAGTTTTTTTCAGGGAATGAGCCTTTCCTCAGACTTAGGTGTCAGGTGAACTATGGCCTTGCTGTGTATAGTGTAACCTGGTTCTAGTGGGTCAGGCTTGGACCCATCTACATGTTTTGGGGTAATTACATATTGGGGCTTGTGTTATTCAACTAATCTCACTAACAGCCTGGGACATGGCAGATTCTTAATAGTAATTATATTTTGAATGAATGAACATGGTGAATGGATAAATAAGCACAGGTTTGATTAGAACTTAAATTCATGAGGCTGGGAAGGTAGCTCAGTGGGTAAAGCCCTTGCCACGAAGAATAAGGAACACAAGATGCCTGAGTCCCAGTGTTCCTGTGGCAAGATGGGAGGCAGAGAAAAGAGAGTCTAGCAGCCTGATATGCTCAGAAGTGAAGAGCCCCTGTCTCAAAAAATGTAGAAGGGAAGAACCAATCCCCAACGTTGACCTCTGGCCTCCATACATTTACCTTGGATGTATTGTTGCATGTATTCTCTCTCTCTCTCTCTCTCTCTCTCTCTCTCTCTCTCTCTCTCTCTCTCTCTCTCTCTCTCTCTCTCTCTCTCTCTCTCTGTCTCTCTCTCTCTGTGTCTGTCTCTCTCTCTCTCTCTCTCTCTCTCTCTCTCTCTCTCTCTCTCTCTCTCTCTCTTGGACTCTCTTGGAGAGGCAGAAATGATCCTCAAGCCTCCCTCATATAGTCTGTCTTCTCCATGTGTGATGGTTTGTATATGCTCAGGCAAGGGAGTGGCACTATTAGAAGGTGTGGCCTTGTTGGAGTACATGTGTCACTGTCAGGGTGGGCTTTAAGGCCCTTTTCCTAGCTGCCTGGAAGCTAGTATTCTCCTAGCAGTCTTCTGATGATGTTAAACTCTCAGCTTCTCCTGCACCATGCCTGCCTGGATGTTGCCATGTTCCCGCCATGATGATAATGGACTGAACCTCTGAACCTGTAAGCCAGCCCCAATTAAATGTTATCCTTATAAGAATTGCCTTGGTCATGGTGTCTGTTCACAGCAATAAAACCCTAAGACACCATGAAAGGAAAACAATAGGAGAATAAATTGGGTATCTGTTGCTAGAATTTCCAACCCCAACAAGCCCATAAAAATTTTTAGTTATTATAATTATAAGCTATATATTTATAATTGACCTCTGACCTCCATATATTTGCCTTGGATGTATTGTTGCATGTATTCTCTCTCTCTCTCTCTCTCTCTCTCTCTCTCTCTCTCTCTCTCTCATCACATGCACATACAAAAGTTAAAAATAAAAGTCTACAGCTTGAATGTCCGGTGAATTAGAAAGAATCAGAGCCTTCATTTCTTTCCTTGGTGTCTCTGATAACAGGCTCGAGACTCACACGCATGAGTAATGTTTAATGGGCTGCTTTCATAAGACACTATCTCAGAGGTGTCATTTGTCGAATGCTCTGGAGCACAGTGAGCAAGATACACCTGTTGGAACAAGTAATTATTGATGTCCAGGTTGAAACTTTCCAATTCTCTTCTGTCTCCAGGCCTGAAAGTCTCTATTGGACTTCATAGTCTCTCAACTGCAAACAATGCTGGTAATGTAGACAAAAACCCATTTAGACAAGAGCTGGGCTAGGGCAGGTGTTCTATGCTGTACATCATCTGAGATGTGTCCATTTAACCCTCATCAAAAGGAATGCAATGCGTCGTGGATAGAAAACTTGCAGTGAGCACAGGTCTGCTGTGAGTTTCTCCCCTGGAAATCCAATGTTAGGAAAGAAGTTTCTGCATCATGACCTAGGACTGAGCATCCCTGCTGGTACTAAAATGGACCTTGCACATCATACTTAGAGTATACCTGCATGTATGACATACCTGCTGTGACTCAAACCCCTGAGTATGGCAGAAAATCTCATTAATTAGACAGTGGTGAATAATTAGTGTGCAGCCAGTGGCATGTTCCCCTCTAGTGATATGCTGGAGCTAATATTAATCAGGGAAATGATGACAAGAGGGTATGTGTGTAACTCTAAATTAGAGTCTTTGCTCATGCAATGGGGCATTTTGCATGATTGGTCTTTCACGCTTATCTGTTTTATAGAATAGCTGAGGAATCTTGTTTTTAATTTTAGGGTAACATAGAGAAGCATCTGCCATCTTCTCCCAGGGGAAGGTCTTTGACGAGAGAGAGAGAGAGAGAGAGAGAGAGAGAGAGAGAGAGAGAGAGAGAGAGAGAGAGGTGCTCTGAGGCTTAATGAGTGCTGGAGAATGAGATGGGAGTTGTGCTGCGCAGGTTGACTTTTGTCATCAATTTGATACAACCTACAGTCAACCTGGAAAGAGGGAACCTCAATTCAAGAGTTACTTGGGTCAGACTAACTTATGGGTGTTGACTGTAAGAGATTGTCTTGAGTAGGGGGCTTGAAAGATGGCTCAGAGGTTAAGAGCACTTGTCTGCTCTTCTAGAGGACCTGGGTTCAATTCCTTGCACCCCCATTGCCTAGGGATCTGAGGGAGTCAATATCCTAATACAGACCATACATTCAGGTGAAACACCAATAGACATAAAATTTAAAAATGAACTTTTTTTTTTAAGATAGTATAAGAGATTGTCTTCGGTAATGATTGACATATAAGATCCCAGCCCATTGAGAGTGGCACCATTCCCTAGAAAGTGGGGGCTAGCCTGTGTAAAAAAGATAGCTGAGAATGAGACAGTGAGCAAGCCAGCAAGTATCAATCCTCCATGCTTCCAAGTTCCTGTCCAGACTTCCCCCAGTGATGGAGTGTAACCTAAAAGTATAAACCAAAACAAACAGATTCTTCCCCAAGTTGCTTTTGGTCAGATGGTTTTGTCACAGCAACAGAAAGTGAACACCTTCTCATGACCCTACAAGTAAATGCAGAAAAAAAACAGGAAGTTTTAGACAATGGAAAGCCATGTGCTCTGAATCCTAGTCAAGACCCATTTGTGGAGTCCTGGCCATCATTGATCATGACCTGTGCTGGATGGTTTTAACTGCCAAGTTGCCACAACCTAGAGTCACTAGAGAAGAGAGTCTCAGTTGAGGTGTTGTCTAGATCGGATTGGCCTATATGCATATCTGTGAGATGGTTTAATTGTTAGTTGGCTCAGCTCACAGTGGGCAGCACCATTCCCTAGGCAGAGAATCCTGAACAGGCAGGAGAAAGCTAGATGGGAGCAAACAAGCAAAGATGCATTCATTTCTCTCTGCTTTTGACTGTTACCTGCTTAAGTTTCTGCCTTCATTCTTTCCAATGACAGAATTCTAAGACAAATAAACCCTTTTCTCTACTAAGTTGCCTTTGGTTGAGGTATTTTGTCACAAAGATGGAAACAAAACTAGAACACCACCTATATAACCCATGAAAGTGGGGCCAAGGGGCTACTTCAGCAGGTGTCACTAACAGGGCAGAGCCATAGGAAGCAGCAAGGCTCCTGTCCAAGGTAATATATAGGCCCTGAGGAAGAACAAGGTGGAAATGTCTAGACTTTCTGTAGACACCCAGTTGGGGAGACACGGTGGAAACTCAAAGAATCCAAAAGGAAAACCCCACTGTGTTCATTATTTTTCTTCTTGTTGTGATAAAATACCTGACATGAACTAACTTAACTGGGTTTATTCCAGCTCAGAGTTCAAGGGTGCAGTATACCATGGCGGTGAAGGTGCAGGCCTTGAGCCTTGCAGGGAGAAATGTAATACAGGCATCCCAATTAGGGCTGAGCACCCTCAGTCCTTTGCTCACAGTTCTAGAATACATGCAAAGATTGTGTCTCAAATATGTTAAGAATTTAGTTTTAATCTTTAATTGATCGTATTCTGAACATTCATAAAAATATTAGTACTGTACAAAGTCAGTTCTGAGAAAATGCAGTTGTCCTTTTAGTATTGGATTTATGGTCACTATGCCGAGTTAACAAGTAAGGACGAGAACACCAGCTCCCACGGAGATCATTCTGGTCCCATTCTGGTCCCCCCCACCTCCCATGGTTCTGTGTTGCAGAAGAAACATGGGCATGAAGAGGTTGGGTAGAAGCCACAGTGTCCATCCAGGCAGCCTGGGTCAGCACGTCCATCACAGGTAAACACAGCCCTCTCTCTCTCTCTCTCTCTCTCTCTCTCTCTCTCTCTCTCTCTCTCTCTCTCTCTCTGTCTCAATGAGTCAGGAGATGAGGACAGAGAGCAGGAAGTGGAGGCACGTGACATCAGGCTGTTTTCAGAGACAGAAAGGATGCTCTATGACTTGAGATGCAGGAGAGGGAAGCTTAGCTGGCTCTGTGGAACCTGTCTGGTCCCCTTTGCACTGGAAGTCAAAGGGCCAGTGCCCTGTTAGCTATGAGGGTCATTGTCCCTACCACAGAGGGAAGGCAGTGTAGTATAGCACATGGAGTGAGTCTTGTCAGCTGCAGAAGCAGGACCTGAGCTGCAGAGGCTCCTGGAAGGCTGGGGTGCCCACTTGAATGGTAACTATGCAGTGCTTTTGTATATTACATTGATGACAGGTGGATAGATAGCTATTACTCCCTGCCCATGAACAGCCTAGGGCACCTACAGCAGGGTCCTGCACATTTCAGACCCCACTGAGGTCTAAAGCCAGTAAAATGAAAGCAGCTCGAGGCTGTGTTCTGCTTCTTCAGAAAGGCCCTCTGGCAGGTCTGCAGGACCGTGGGGTGCCAGCTAAGTTTAGAGTTTTCCCAGAATGTTGTCAGAGTGAAAGGGCTTCATGGAAGTGAGGCTTCATGCAGGGTCTCCAGATCCTGTCAGAAGATCCATATAAGCAAAGCTGCCTGAACGCTGAGATGAGAAGAAAGGTGGACAGAGGATGAAAAGATAAGTGCATAGAGAGATACATAAATGGAACACGGACAGATGGATGGGTAGATAGATGACAGATGTGGATGGACAGATAATAGTGATGAATAGGTAGATGAGAGACAGAGGAATAGATGATAGATAAGAGATAGAGAGAGGATAGATGGATAGACAGACAGGCAGATAGATAGATAATCGAGAGATAGAGATAGATAAATAGATAGATAGATAGACAGACAGACAGACAGACAGACAGACAGACAGACAGACAGACAGATAGATAGATAGATAGATAGATAGATAGATAGATAGATAGATAGATAGATAATTGAAAGTATGGGTAGATATGTGATTGACAGAGGATATATATATATGTATATATATATATGATTGATAAATGATAGATGCATATACATATATATAGATGATTGATAGAGGATGGATAGACTGATTGGTAGATGGACTAATACATAGATGGTAGATAGCAGATAGATGATGATAGATAGATAGATAGATAGATAGATAGATAGATAGATAGATAGATAGATAGCAGATGGATAGATGATAAATAGATGATAGATAGATGATAGATAGATAAATGATTAATAGATAGATAGGTAGATAGCAGATAGATAGATGAGAGAGATGATAGATACATAGATACATACATACACACAGACACACTACACACATACATAGAAGAGAGACTAATGATTGAAAAGCTGTATCATTGTGAACACTAGCTGTACTCTATTATCTGTTACCAACAGCTGCAAGGACAGCTGGAACAAAACATTCCCATCTGGGTGGACCATGCATCAGATATTTAACTGGTCTCTGATTATTCCATTTTGCTGTGGTTTCATCTTCTGCTTTCTTCTGAACTTAGAATGTAAGATGTCCCACTCCCCAACCCCCACCCCACAGCACTACACAGAAGAGTGAAGCCTCTATCTGTCTGAAAAGCCCAGAAACACCTTTCTGGGGCCCAGTCAACCTGTTCACCCTCACATCCATGTATTTGCACAGAGCAGATGGGCCCCAAGTCTGTTCTCCCTGGAGGAAGAACTAGGAAGTCTAATCTTCGGAGTTCAGCTTCGAGTTCAGCTCAGACAGTATTCTATAATTTAAGAAATAAATAGGTTCAGCTCAAGTTTAACCTGGCTTACACTAACTGCTTTCGATTCACCGTGCCTTTCTCGAAATCATTCCCACGTGGGTCGTTTGGCTGGTTTCACCAATCAGTTGCAGCTCTGCTCATGTGGATTAGCGCAAATCTTTTGGATTCTCAAATCTGGATCTTGAAAGCAGAAAGATACAGACCTACCACATCCATACCCCAAATGCTCACCTCCTACCTTGCCCCAGTCTCCTCCATATCACATTTCTGATGAACAGATAAAGGTTATGGAAGAAAGTGGGAGTCTGCTGGCTCTGATGTGAGCTCAGAGACTCAGCTATACTAACTGTCCCTGGACCTCGGGGAGCCAAGGATTCAGGACAGGGAGTTAAAAGGAGAGAGTGAGACAGCAGGTGGTGGAGGCTCCTTGAACGGCCATGCATGAGGTAGAGGGATTTTCTTTTCTGCATAGAATAGGGGCAAAGGGCACTTGTCTGTAGTGTAAAATGTGTGTGTGTGTGTGTGTGTGTGTGTGTGTGTGTGTGTGTGTGTGTGTGTGTGTGTGTGTGTGTGTAATATATCGCCGGCAAGACACCAGTGGGCCTTGTTCACATCTCGGCAGCCTCTCTGACCCAGCGCTCTTAAATCTCTCCACTCAGCTCACTGAGTTCCCACTAGTGGGTTGCTACCACACCAGCCCCACACTTTCAAATTCCCACGGCCTTTTGGGGTGCACTTCTTGCAAAACCCATGCTTTGCCACCGTACCTTTCTGGAACCCAGTTGAGCCGCCACGTGAAGGAAAACGCCCCACAAACTTAGTTCAGAATCAATGGTAACTCAATCGCTGGGCGCAACAATTAACATCCTAATTATAAGCCATTCTAAGTTAAATCTTCACAGATCCGCTACCTGAAATAGGGTCTTCGCTACCTTCATTTTCACCTCCAAGCTCCCATCCTCCAGTCCACTTTCCTCCTCTGCCGTCCCAGTGTCCAACCCGGAAGTCCTGCCTACTCGCCCAGTGATTGGGTTCTTCATTCATTAGAAGGGCCACCTGAAATCCTGAGTACCCGATTCACTCCTCATCCCAGGCAGCCCCTCTTGGTGAAGCAGAATTAGCATCAAAATACAAATGGCACCAGGGCTACCCACAACAGTTGCCCTAAATGTAGGATGCATCCCTGGCCTCTGACTACAGCCCTGTGCTGGTGTTATGAAGAGACAGTGAACCAGGTGAGCCCCGACAAGACATCCAAACCAGCAAAACCCCTAGAATCAGGCCACTTGTTAACAGTGCATGCACAGGGAAGCCTACCTATGGGAGACTCAACGAAATGTCCATCTTCCGTTTAGCCACACCCACGGTCAGGTACTTTGGAAACTCGCCCGCTTTCCAGGGTTGATCTTGGTAATTTGTGGGTGACAGAATTCTGCAGTCGAGTGGGAGGGGTGTGACAAGGAAGAGCCTAGGAAATCCCAGCTTCCCTGGAACTCCCTTTTAATGGCTGTGACCCACAGTTTTCTGCCCTCATTTAGTCTGTCTTTCTGTGGAGGGCAAACCCCCAGCAGCAGGAGCAAGCAGGAAACAGCAGTCATCTCAGCAGGGTGTGCATAGAACAGGCTGTTCTCCAAGCCTGGCTTTTTTTTCTCTTTTATGATAAACTGCGATCATGGGGTAATTTGTCTCTCCCAAAAGAAAGGTGATCTGATTATCCTATTGGCTAAGGATGAGGCATACCTGCCTTGGTCTCAGAAAGATACAAGAACAGCTGAGTCCCTGTTGCATTGAGAAAAGGTGTCCGCCCAAGGAGACAGCCCTGCTACTCAGCTCCAAGAATCATCTCAGAGGCCAGTCTCTGCCTCTCTGCTGCCTACCAGAGCTAGTGACTCTCCTGAGAGAGACCTGAAATCCAGATTTGCAGGCATACTCTCCCTGCTTCTAAATGATGGGCACAGATGCCTATTGACAAACCAGATGAGTACACTTGGCTCACAGGCTGTCAACATTCAACCTCAAGCTTAAACAACACAACAGAAAGCTGGGTGGTGGTGACACATGCCTTCAATTCCAGGACCTGGGAGGCAGAGGCAGGTGCATCTCTGTGAGTTTGAGGCCAGCCCGGTTTACATAGCAAGTTTCCAGGAAGGTCAAGGTGACACAGAGAAACCTCACCTCAGAACAAACAAAAACAAATAAACAAAAACATAGCAGACTCTCTGCTTTAAAAAAAAAAAAATATATACAGAGAGAGAGAGAGAGAGAGAGAGAGAGAGCCTATAAGTGCAGATGCTCAAGAGACTAAAATATATCTGGAGTGCATGTTAGAGCAAATGGAGTGCTTACAAACAGGATAGTGCCAAAAGGAGACAGGTAGGAAAGGAAGGGAGAGCAGCAGGAAAGGATGGAAAAGGGCTTAGGTGCTGGGGAGATGGTTCAGTAGTTAAACCACTTGCCATACCAGTGTTAGGACTGAGATTCAGATCCCCCGCACCCGCATAAATGTGGAAGTTACCTGTATGTAACCCCAGTATTCAGAAGGCAGAGACAAGGGGTGCCCTGTCTCAGTGAATAAGGTAGAGAATGACTGAGAAAAGCACATGACATTAACCTCAGTGTTCCACATGCACACACAGAGACATGCACATACACACGCACACACATGCATGCATGCACTCATGTGTGTGCACACACATACACATAAGCATGAATATACGTGTACATGAACACAGACACACAAACATAAATACACATGTGCATGAACACAGCACAGATACACACATTCATGAACACACACATGCACCACACATGCACCACACATACATATGAGGAAAAAGTCATCTGGAAACGGCATTTTGGACAGAGTGCTGGCTTCAGTGAAAAGACAATGGCAGACAAAAGGTCTCCTTTAGCAGGGACAAGGCATTCCTGGTTGTTCTTCTATAGATGGTAGGAACCCTGGCTCAGCTGGGTATTGGCTAGCATAATGTACATGCTTTTGCATTACAAAATGCTCACAGGAGCCTTGATAAATGGGAGCCTTGGGCTTGTTCTTAGAGCATCTGCTCTTTGAACCCACCTAACATGTAAAGAATGCTAGCTTAGCTCTAAGGTGAGAAAGAAAGTATTCCCCAATTCCCTCTTCTCTGCCGTGCTGCAAGCAGCCTGGATGGAGGCAGTCACAGACCACCACACAGGTCATGAGAAAGAATAGGTTTATCAAGCTGGGGAAATGGCACAGTTGGTTCAGAGCACTTGGTTCTTGCAGAGGACCCATGCTCTATAAGCAGCATTCACATGATGGCTCACAACCATCCAACTCAGATACCAGGGATCCAATGCCCTCTTCTGACATCTAGGGGCACCATGCATGTATGCCCCTGGTACACATACAAGCATGCAGGCAAAGCACACACAAAATGAATATTGCAATTTTTTTAAAGAGCAGAAGAATTCCTCAGGAGTCCCCTAAGCTCTGGTGAAAGGCACACATGAGTAACTATACCTATAGCTAAACGTTAACAGTATTGCCTCAATGGTCCATTGAACAATCTAAAGCTCTTGAGTCATGACTAGTTTTATGAGTTAGCGTGGCTGGGCCACAGTCCCCAACTAGTTCTACGCATTTCTAGGAGGATGGTCTGTCTTTAAACGCAATTCACATTTGAAGCAGTATACTGGAGAATACTTCAATTAAACTTAGCTTCAAATAAATGATACCCGAGCTGTGATATGTATTTATTAGGCTCTGAGAAATTACTGGAGAATTACTCCTAATCTAAATCTCTAGCACTACTTTGACTACTACCCCAGCTATGCTCGCCAAATCCTTGTTATCTGTTAATTCTTTGGGTTGTTTCTGTCCCAGCAGTCTGGTATCCTGGGGAGGCATTCAACTCTGGCACGTGCTGCTGGTCATCACAACTAATGGAGACCTCCCATTCTCCTCATTTTCTCTTTCTCCAGGCTCCTTCTTCTTCTCTCCCTCTCTCCTTCTCCCATGGTTTTGGTCATTACCTGCAACCTCCACCCTGGTAATTCAAATGCCACCTCTCTCTATCTGCGGCCCCCCTCCCGAAATTGGCTGTCATTGGTTTTACTTAACCAATAGTTTTAAACTGGGGAGCAAGGTTTACACAACAAAGTCTGGTATGCGGGAGAATCTGCTCATCTAGAAGCAACCAGATCTTGGCATACAAAATTTAGCATTTGAATACAAGCAGCACCAGACTGACTGCCTACTGTACACCTTCGGCTAAGTAGATGACTCCCCTCCCCCGAGAGACTGTAGACCAACCTATAAGTATGACAGGAGATAGAAAGCAGAGGTGTAGAGTGAAGGGCATAGAGTGGGTGCTGGAGAAGAAATGAGAGGCTTTCTAGCAGCGAACCAGAACTGTCTTGGAATAGACAAGAAAAGTAGCAAGAAAATGGAATTTAGTAATAAAGGGGTAATTCTGGAGAGAAATTGGAGCTAAGTTGGGTTCTAAAGGTAGAAGGCACAAACCTGCAGTGCTGCCGTGTCTGTCCACTGCTGAACCTCTGTCTCCCTGTCTCTTGCCCCATAGTCTCCATTACACCAAGTGGTCCCTCCATTGAATCTCATTAGAGTCTCTCCATCCCACTTACTAAAGGTCTGCATTTCTCTCCCAGTCTTCGGGCACCTGACCCAACCCAGCCCTGGTCCTTCCATGCTCCTTCTGTTACCACAGGCTATCCTGATCTGTGTCTCCTTCATGTCAATTCCTGACAACTAGGAGATATTCAGGGAGTTTTCCTATCTCCTGTCCCCCGTGCTCTCCCCAGTGGTCAAGAAGTACCTCACACTCTCCAGCCAGCACATCTAGCATGGGACTCTCAACAACATCTGAGACCACACAAGCCCTAAGATATATTGGTTATCATCAAGAAAGACTTAGCTCACACCTTTCAAAGATGAGCTCACCATTTAGGAAGTGAGAGGGAAAAGCCTCGCATAGGTATTGCATTTGTTCATGGTCCTCTGACATCACCTCCTAATAGGAAGATCAGCAGAGACCCACCCTGCACCCATTACCGGTGATCAATCTGCCCAGCATGGCAGGAAATCCATGGCTGGTTTTTTTTTATCATAGGCCAAATCACGTGTTCTCTAATTTATAATTTTGACTACACCCATTTTTCACCCTCTTCAAGTTTTGCTCAGACATCAACTCAAAACATCCTGAGCCATTTATCTTACTTTAAAAATCCTAATTGCTTTTAAACGTGGAACACTCCCAACCCCTTTGCCCTGATCCAATCCCTCATCCCATTCCTCTCCTCCACCCGATGATGTAAATTATTTATTATTCTGTTGGTTTGCTGTCGCTCATACATCTCAGAGAATACATGACTCCCGAGAACAACGATGTTGTTTATTTTACTGACT
Source organism: Mus caroli (assembly GCF_978045245.1). NCBI lineage: Eukaryota > Metazoa > Chordata > Mammalia > Rodentia > Muridae > Mus > Mus caroli. The sequence continues at coordinate 131,983,680 of NW_028227259.1, read as the reverse complement.
GATGGGACCCATATGGGAATCCATCTTAGTAAGAATTCATCAGGCCCACAATAAATACTTGGGTGATTTTAATGAATGAGCACACTAACTTTAGAGACTTACGAGTCAGAACGTGATGCTCTTACTTATAACCCAGCATTAGGGACTTAATGTCATTTTTCTTCTGTCCCATTAATTCCTCATTTCCTGAAACTTTAAGCTCACTAGTTCTAATTTGACCAAACTAGTGACTTTCAAGAACATATGCCTCTGTGGGGAAGAAATCCCTAAGCTACGCTACATTAACAGGGAGATTCTAACTACAAAGTTCAAACAAAACAACTTAAGGCTGGCCTCCCTGCCACATCTTTTCTCTGTCGTTCTTAACTGAATTTGTTGGGCTAAGGCACACCTCAGTACCTGGCACAACATGAAACAACCATGGATAGGCAATGCCTGGGATATATGTATATCAAGGGAAATAGTCCTATTTCTTACACGTAATTATCAAACTTGGTCCTTGCATCTGTGTTGAGCTGTGGCAGACCTCAGGAGTTTACTGCCTTTCGTGAAGGTATCAGCCAGCTGTAGTGTGTGTGCCTCCTGTTCTCTTGAAGAAGCCTGAAAGTGGATTTTAGCTCACTGTTGTTAAGACCTGTTCTTTGCAGGGTTGTAGGGTAGGGAATCAGCAGATAGACTGGGTAGACTGTCTGAAGTAAATCCCCTCTCTGAGGCAGGGAGGCCAGGCTATGTGTGATCTGTGTGTTCTGGCTTCCCATCCTTGACACACAGCTTCTTTGATACCCTAGCAACATGGAGGAAGATTCCATTAGCTGCCAGAAGCCAATGTGAAGATGCCCAAAGGCTGACAATGGGGGACAGGTGCTATCTGCCTCTCTCTATTCTACATAACTGTCACATCCTCTCCTGCATTTTCTAGGGAGTCACAAGACATGTGACTTTCTTTTGGGGATCCAATTGCTTTGCCTCAGCCTAAAGGGAAAAAAATAAATGTGTAGAGAGAAAAACAACTCTCAAATGATTGGGTTTGGCCCCATTCATATACTGAGACTTACACAGTGGCAAAGGAGCAGAAGGCACCAGAATCTATTCTCTGGGCGGTCTTCCCTCCCTGGTGCTTTTTGGAGTGGGAACATCTCACTACAATGGTCTTTCAAGATGTCTCCTACCATGCAAGATGGTCCCTAAGCTCTCTCAACAAATTCAGTGTTCAACTTGAGGAATCAGGTCCAGGAGCTAACTTCCTAGGAGGAAGCATGACACTGATGGGTTACTGAGTCCATTGCCAGATACCACACAGTGTTGTTCAGAGGAATTGACAAGAACCATAAAGAACTCTGCAAGAGACTTGTCTTATAGTCTCTAGCGTCAGCTTTCTGTTGCTATGACAAAGTAGGAAGCACAAACAGATTACAGGAAGAGAGGTTTATACGATGCCCTATTTAGCTTCAACTGTAAACATGACACAGTAAATAGTTATCTGAGAAGGGAATCTCATTTTAGGGACTGCCTGGATCAGACTGGTCTATGGACATGCCTGTGGGAGATTGTCATGATTGCCAGTTGATGAAAGAGGAGGCAGCCCACTGTAGGCGGCATCATTCCCTGGGCAGGTGAGCCTGGGTTATGTAAGAAAGCTAACTGAGTATGAGCCTGAAAAAGCACTGTTCCTCTATGCTTTCTCCTTCAAGTTCCTGCTTGAGCTTTTGCTTGGACTACCCTCAGAGATTGACTGACACCCATGCACTAGAATGGCCCCCTTTTTCCTTTGGGTTGTTTGTGGTCAGGGTGGTTAAAAGGAAGATAGTACCTGTGGGTATCATCTGTTGCTTTGGACCTATGTTGAAGCAGAGCCTGTTGGAAATTGTTAAGAGATTACATTTTAAAAGTTCTCCTCACAAAACTGGTGGGGATGTGAGATAATAAGCAAGAAAATCCGTTTTCTTGAGCCATTTCACAATATTTACATAATCATAATATATATGCATATATGCATAGCAAGACATCATGTGTGTGAAAAATATACACAACTTGTATCAGTCCAAAAATAATTAGTATTAAAAAGAGGCCTTTTTTAAAAAAAAAAAAAAAAAAAAAAAGAAGGCTACAGATACCAATAATAAAAAGTTGGGTAGAACAGACACCATTGAGTTTGGTTGCAACAAGAGTGTTTGGTGCCCAGTGGGATACCAAATTGGCTCAGCAGTGGGTAGCCTTGCCCTGCTGTCCTGACTTCATTTGCACAGCATGGTGCATGCTTTTGAGGAATCTTCTCCTGTTCTTTTCATTTCAAAATACTTGCTCAAAGCCAGATTAGTAGGGCTGGGGCCATGTCTCATGTCACACAAGCATGAGTCACTGAGTTCAGGTGCCCAGCATCCATGTGAGAAGCTAGGGTAGCAACATTCACCTGCAATCTCAGTACCAGGGAGGTAGAGACAGGCAGATTCCTAGAACTTGCTGGCCAGACCATCTGGCCAAATCAGTGAGGCAGATATACAATGAGAGACCTTGTCTCAAAGACTAAACTAGAGAGTAGTGGAGAAAGATACCCAATGTCAGCTTCTAGCTTCCATATGCATGTGTGTGCACATAAAAGTGTGCTCGCATATACGAGCACACAAGCAGACAAGGTAGTACATGTCTATAATCCTAGCTACTCATGAGGCTGAGGAAGTGTCTTAGACACTGTTGTATTACTTTGAAGAGGCACCATGACCAAAGCAACTCTTATAAAAGGACACATTTAACTGGGGGCTTGCTTACAGCTTCAGAGGGTTAGCCCATGGTCATCATTATGGGAAGCATAACAGCCATAGTGCTGGGACAGTAGCTGAGAGCTCACAACCATATATACAGGCAGAAAGGTCGAACTGGTGATGGTATGGGCTTTTGAAACCTCAAAGCCCACCTGTTTCAACATACCTCTTCCAACAAGGCCACACCTCCCAGTCCTTCCAAAGCTGTTCAGATATATGACCAAGCATTCAGATATTTGAGCTTATGGGAGTCAGTCTCATTCAAACTACCATAGGCAGGAAGATGACAAATTCAAGGCTTACCTTCAGTGAGTTCAAGGCCAGCCTGGACAACTTAGTGAGATCTCATCTCAAAATGTTTAAAATATAAGAAGAGGATTGAAGGTGCTGTTCAGTGATAGGGTGTCTGCCTAGCTGTGCAAGGCTCTGGGCTCAATCCCCTCAAGAAATAAGTAAATAGATTAAAATACAAATATTTAGAGACAGATGAAGGAGTTGAGGTGCATAATATTAAATGCCATTGTCAGTATTAAATCCACTTATATGGTGGCATGAGAACCCCAGGCTCTTTTCCTCCCACTAGACAGCATCGATTCTTCCAATGCTCTGATTATTACAGTAAGCAAAAATCTACTAGTAGCTAAGGATGGTCTGGTAGAACTTTTCTAAAACATATATGCATTTCCCTCTTCTTCTGAAATAAGACTTAAAACGTCCCCAGAATTCAAACAATTTTGAGCTGATCTTGCCTCACTTCAGGATACCTAGGAAAAAAAAGTGGGAGAGGAGGTATAGAGATTTTCATCCCTTCTTCAGTACACACAGGTGTGCATGAAGGGAGATGTGAGTGTCTTTTAGGGACAAGGTATCTCCCAAAAGAGCCAATCAAGGCATTGACCATTGTGGATATTCACAGAAACAGCCATATGCACTTGTATGGTACTTTATAAATGAGAAGCAACGGCCTGAGACTTAGCTATAAATATATCTTTTAGAGACAAAGGGACCCAAGAAAAGGCCGAGACTGTGGAAGAAGCTGGTGGAATTGAAGTTGGGCATAAACACAGATCACCAAGGGAGATTGGCAAACAAGAGGCAGGAGTCAGAAACAGACATTAAAAGATGGTCCACCCCTCAGAGGAGGACTCCCTAGGCTGGAAATCTTTGGTGATGAAAAAGAAAAAAGGCTAGGCTTTGTATTTAAAACAGAGAGAGAGAGAGAGAGAGAGAGAGAGAGAGAGAGAGAGAGAGAGAGAGAGAGAGAGAGAGAGAGAGAGAGAGAGGAAAAAGAGAGAGAGCTAGCTAAAGGCTGGCTGAGCTAATATGATAAATTGCCTACCATTAGGGAGCATCCTGGTTTATAAATTTTAGGGGCAATAAAAGAAATATCGACTGGTAACACAGGGGATCACGCCCTTCATCTCTAAAGGAGTTTTTCTTTAAAAAAAAACCTCTCCATTTGGAAGACTCTCAGAGGCGCCAAGCCTTATTGATCTTATTATACCCACAAACCCTTGCAGGACTTCTTGTATTGCTGGACACAGTGCAACACACACAAGTGTTGGGGAAAATTAGATACGGCTCCAAGCCTCGGGTCCCATCATCTTCAGTTAATCTACAGTTTGCATTGGTCACATCACTCGGGACAGATCCCCACTCCATATTTCACCCCTGACCTGTAAGGAGTCATTTTAAAGGAGACAGAGGTTTAACTGATTTACAATGATTCCTGAAAAGTCAGAATATCATTGACATAATTAAACACTGGCTGTGGTCCAGCATGGCCACCCACACATGACCACCCCAGAGCGAGGGAGGGGAGTGTAGGCAGTGTACAAATCTTTCTTTGGAGAGCAATATGTAAGCATTTTATTGGCTGTGTTAAAAATGAAAGTAACAGAACAAAAGCAGGATTGCAAATATTTTGCTTAGAAGCTGAAGACTATTCTTTTTTTTTTTTTTTTTTTTTTTTTTGGTTTTTCGAGACAGGGTTTCTCTGTATAGCCCTGGCTGTCCTGGAACTCACTTTGTAGACCAGGCTGGCCTCGAACTCAGAAATCCGCCTGCCTCTGCCTCCCGAGTGCTGGGATTAAAGGCGTGCGCCACCACGCCCGGCAGAAGCTGAAGACTATTTAAGACTTTCTTCAAAAGTAATTGATAGTAGAATTAATATTTAGAAATGTGTCAAACCATGGAGCGTGAAAATGACTGAGCTGGAGAAAGCTTGAAACAAAAAATTCATTCATCCCCTCCCTCAGTCACTCACTCATTCGTTCACTCACTAACTCATTCATTCATTCATTCATTCATTCATTCATTGTTTCTTAAGACTCCCCACTCCACTTGAGCCACCTCCAGATGGTGGAAATATATATATATATATATATATATATATATATATATATATATATATATATATATATATATATATATCTTGATTGTTTTGAAAACCCCTAGAGAAAGCCAGAAGGGAAAGGTGCATCTCCAGCATCTTTTTTCTTCGAGATACACTGCATCGGTCCACAGACATTTGGTGAGCAGCAGTTCTATACTCCCAAGCTTCTCACCATCTTCTTGACAGTCTGGATAGGGTAGCTCTCATCTGAACTCAAAGTTAGGCTATATGAGTATTAAAGACACAACGTATAGACCTATCATGTCTTGTATTGAATGACGTAGCTTAGACCAAACCCTACAGTGTCCTGTATCCATGTAAAGGAGCAGGCATTCATGGAAGAGTTATGAATGAGAGATATTCTAGGACCAGCCAAGGACTACAGACAGGAAGGGGCTCCTGGGTTGCCCCCACAGCAGACATATCTGCGGATGGGGAGACAGCTGTGGACATACCCACAGTCAGGCTTTAAATGCCAAGTGTTGGAAAAACTTGTTTGAGAAAGCTAATCCCCATTGGTTAGGAATGTTGGATGAATAAAAGAACATCACTACAAGGGGGACCAAAGTAATGACCTCATGAGCCATGAGCTCCAGGGCAGTCCCTCTTGTGAGCTCTTGGTAATCCTGTCCATCCCAACGAGTCTGATTGAAATCCAAGATTTCAATATGGGGTCCTCCTGAGGCTAGCTTGCTCCCCATGTAGGCAATGATCTGGGCTACAGGATCCTAAGTGACCCTGGGATTTAGGGGTTGTGGTCTGGGGTTAGCAGTGCTTCCAGACTAGCCTGGAAGCTTGCACAGTTCTGTCCCAAGCCTCTGTCCATTTTTTTCCAAATACCATTCTGATTTTGTTTTTGTTTTAAATAATCCTACGGAAACCAGTCAAGCACAATGCCAAGCTCAGCTGCCAATAGCTAAACACTTTATTTGACCTAGACTAGAGAGACACCATTGAGCTTGCAGCCCAACCCTCATGCTAACTTGCCAAGGACCAGCTAGAACCCACATAGAGCTGGCTCTTTCAACAGACAAGGGTCTCCACTAGGTCACAGAGTCCACCCCACCCATATTTGCTCTCCCAAATCCATGAGAGTTAAGACAGCCATTAGGCAAACCCTTTTGCACAGAGCTCACCTTCTATTACATGGTTTCCCAACAATGCACTGTGGACTTCGGACTTTAGGATGCCTGGTTTTCAAGCCACAGGCCAGATGCCACGAGCCCACTCACTCTTGGGGGTTTGTTTTGTGGCCCGTGAAGCTGTTGTTAACACAACAGTTATTTGGAATGGTAGCTATGACAATTAAAATGAAACAATATGCTTGAATTGACATCCAGCAGGGAAAAAGAAGGATTGGGGATACCCCAGCCTCTCCCTCCTCCTGATGTGAATTCCTGCCAAGGCTATCCATTGGCCAAACCTCACTGCACCCAGTGGGAAGAGATTGGTTGCTGTCATTAATACAGATCAGCTTCATTTTAGAAGGCAATGGACATGAGAAGACAGAGCCTGAATGGGGAGGGACAGAAGAGGAACAAGCAGCCATGCCAAAGTTCATGTAAAGGCATCATAGTTGCTTCTGAGTGTAGAAAGAAAGAAGTAAAGCCCAGTGCTCAAAGCACTTACTTGCTGCAGAGGCTTTGCATTGGTCCCTGTGTCTGTCTCATCAGCTCAGGACCAAACACAACCATATCTTCTATTAGTCGACACTCATCTCTTAAGAGCACACCTTCTGCATAATCGGCACATCTAGAATCTTTCATCCTTGCCCTCTGATGCCTCTCCACATAATCCAGAAACCCCGATGGCTTGCACCATCCAAGTGAAGTTAGGAGGCCAGTCATAGAACTCGATGGCAAAGATACCCTGCTGCTGTTGCCTCTTGCAGGCTCATGGGGGCGCCTCTGAGTGGCCCTGTGAAACTCAGTTGCCACTTGGCTGATGTTGGCTCAGTAACATATTGTCCTAAGTGTTGACAGGAATACTCACCCCATCAAGTGTCTACTGCTGTCAGCTCTAACTGCCTTGACAAAAATCTCATAGGCTAGGTGACGTACGCATCATTGTTCAACAACTCTAGAGTCTGCAGGTCCTAAGTGGGTCTAGGGAGGCTCTCTTCTGTCTGGCTCACACAAAGATCACCTTGTCACTGCATCCTCACATGGCCTTTTCTCTGTATCTAGGGACAGTAACTCTCTGGCCTTTCGATTTCTCTCTAAGGACCTATTGGGACCTGAGGATCCCACCTTCTGACTTCCATTCACTTCCTTAAAAAGTCTCTAAGTATGTCAGCCTAGAGAATCAACATGCAAAGTGGAAAGCTGTTCTGTTAGTGGCTCTTCTGCCCTTGTGTCAATGCCTGACAAGGAACAACTTGAAAGAAATTATTTTGGCTCATGGTTTGAGGGTACAGCCCGTCATGGTCGGAAAGCGTGGTAGCAAGACACTCTTGGCCATGATAGCAGGGGTGTGAAGCTGCTCACATCAGATCAGGAAGCAGCGATGAGGGGATACTGGTGCCCTGATGGCTTTCTCATTTTTCCTCATTTGTATTCAAATGAGTCCCCAGTTCATGCATGGGACAGTGCCATTCACACTCAGGGCCTGTCTTCCTTGCTTGGGTGATCATCTCTGGGAACTTCCTCACAGGCTCCCAAAGATGTATCCCCTGGGTGATTCTCATGTCATTCCTATTGCCCGTGAGGGTGGGCCATCACAGTAGGGGCCCAGTTCAATCCATGACACCCAGCCATTTTCTCCAAAGCCTGCCACACAATAGAGGCCAAACCCCTTGCTCCTTAGCAAATGTCTCAGGCCTTAGTCCCCTGCATAGACATGGAATGAGTCCTGCTACGCAAATCACTCAACACTTTCATACAGTCAAAACCTTCCATTCCCCAGCAACAATAGTGTGTTGTAAGAAGCCTGCTTTGGTTTTTTTAACTCTTACTCTTGGGAACTCACCTTTAGGGCTTGCTATCAGGAGACCACTAAATTCCTACTGGTCTTTTCCATCAGGACAGAAGACATTTGTTCATGCAACATTTTTAGGCTTCTGTGATTCTGACATGACAAAGTAGGTCAACCTCAGGGGGAAGGGTATACATAGCTGCCACATCTGGATGTGGAAGAGGCTGCTGGCACACCACAGAGATCCATTTAGATGGCTCATCAACTTAATCACTGCCTAGCAGAGGGACCCAGAGAAAGGCAGAAGCTGTATCAGAGAAGACAGGTTCTGGAAAATGCATAAGTAAATGTATAAAAATGGGGTTTTTATTGTTTTGCTGAGTACAAAGAGCAAACCAGTGCATGTCCCTTCCACCCCTCACTCCTCTGCCACTGTTGATAGGTATCCTAACCCTAATGAGGATCAGGGCTTGGAAGGAGAGGAAGAAAAATGAGCAACATGCACCCCAGTTAGTATGATGGTTCGTATTGATTGGCAGCTTGGCAGGATGCAGAGTTGCCTACGAGATGAAACTCTAGGCATGTCTATAAGGGATTTGGGTTATATATAAGGTCTAAAAATTGGGCTAGGAAGAATTGCCTTAAATGTGAACTGGAACCATGACCTGGGGCCCTGGACTGAATAGAAAGGAGAAATGGCGGGAGAGCAGATGTGTCTCTCTCTGCTTCCTATCTGTGGACTCCATGTAACTAGGCTCACACGCCTGCCTCTCCAAGATGAACTGCACCCTCCAACTGTGAGCCAAATAAACCCTCTGTCTTAGCTAGAGTTTCTACTGCTGTGAAGAGACACCATGACCACAGCAACTCTTACATTTAATTGGAGCTGGCTTACAGTTCAGAAGGTTAGTCCATTATCATCATGACAGGAAGCATTACTGCATGTAGGCATACATGATGTTGGAGAGGAGCTGAGAGTTCTACATCTGGATCCTCAGGCAGCAGGAAGAGGGTGACACTGGGCCTGGCTTGAGCATTTGAAACCTCAAAGCCCACCCCCAGTGACATACTTCCTTCACCAAGGTCACACCTTCTTGAATAGGGCCACACCTTCCCTGTGAGCCCAAGGAATCCATTTGCATTCAAACTACCACACCCTCCCTTCCTTTGCTGGCCAGTTCCAGTGCTACATCTGACATCTGGCCCAAAGACACCAACCATGCTGCCAGTGTCTCTCCATCAGGACAGCCCCATGCTCAAAGTGCCTATCAACAGATTCAACTCTGTCCCAGTACAATAGAAAGAGGCTAGGGAATGAAGAGATGGCTCAGCACTCAAAAGCACTAACTGTGAATTAGGCAATGCAAACTGATGTAATGAGGGTTACTGATTGGCTAGGCATGAACCTTATACCGCCTCTTAAGCCAGTTACTAGTGCTTGACAGTAGATATCATGTGTGTGGAGCTGTCATCCTCCCAACAGACACCTGCCAGGATCTGATACTATAGCAAAGGGTGATTCCTTCCAACACAACACACCATGATCAGTTATTTAACTCAAAAAGGTCCCATGCTATCAGCTGTTCCATGGGCATTTCATTCTTCTCCATGTATATTTAATACACCATCCCACCTTAGCTCTTCCTTCACAGGGAAGGATCTATTTGAGAAAAACAGACTCTGGGTTGCAGTGGTGAATCCTCTACTGTAAACTTAATGGGACTGAGAGAAATGCCTAAAAGGTGAGGAAATCCCACTGGCAAGTGTCTCTGAGCTATTTCCAGATCTGGTTTGCTCATGAGGGCGCTGACCTAAAGGCAGTTTAATCCTCTGATAGAGGCAAGGTGTGACTAGAACAGTGGATGGCTGTGAACCTGTGGAACATAGCGCTTAGTTAAAGGGGGTAGGTCATTATCATTGCGGGCATGTATAAGTTACATTTTGTTGCTCTGATAAAAATACCACAATCAAAAAGGCAACTTAAGAGAAATGTTTATTTTGCTTCCAATTTCAGAGGTACAAAATCCATTATAGTGGGAAAAGTATGGGATTAGAAGCAGGAAGCAGAGAGATCACATGTCTCATCAGCATACAGGAAGCACAGGTGTCAGGAAGTAGAATGAGGCTACAAACCCTCAAACCCCGCCCCCAATGATGAACTTCCTCCAGGAAGGCTCCATTCCTAAAGGTTCCTTAAGATAGCTCCAAACAACATCACTACTGGGAAACCACGTGTTTAAGTACCTAAGCCTCTGGGGAACACTTTTTTTTTTCTTTCAGACTATCACAGAGCATTATTTTTTGAGGGTTATATCTTTCCCTGACACCTTCCTGTTCCTTCTCTTTTCTATTTCCTGGATGTCCTGGTGTGAGCTGCTTTGTCACAACCCCCCAGGCCATGAGCCAAATAAGTCTTTCCTATAACTAGTTTTTATTGGGTATTTGGTAACAGCAACAATAAAACCAAGCAACACAATGGCCACACCCACCTTTCTTCTTGCTCTCAGTAGATGAGGTCCTTCCTCCCGCCTTAGAACCATAGCTACAGCTCTCATTTTTGGATCTCAACTCCACTGTCTTATCATGTTTATATATTCTGTATGTTTATTTATCCATCCCCCTTATAAATTTCTCTTCTAGGTATAAGTATGTATGCTCAGATTCCTTCAAATGAAAGGAAATGCCTATGTAAAATATTCCTCCAACTACAGCCCAAGTTTGGGTGCTTCAACGATCAATCTTAGGGCTGGAGAAATGGCTTGGTGGTAAACTGAAAGAACACTTGCTATCCTACAGAAAGCCTGAGTTCAGTTCTCAGCACCCACATCAGGCAGCTTACAGTTGACCCTAACTCCAGCTTCGGGGAATCTGACGCCCACTTCTGGCCTCTGTGGGAATTGCACTCTCATACCCACTCATGCATACCCATAATTAAAAATTTTTAAATAAATCATCAGAAATCAACCTCTTGAAAACCTATGCATGCTCCTGAAATGCCTCCTAATCTATGTTCCCAAACAATCTCAGCCCAAAGGAGTCAATTTCATCACTAGTTGGGAGTGACTTTCACTGGGTAGCAAAGCTACATCCTCTCTGTGAAAAACCAACAGATGTGTTTTCCACCTCCATCTCGCTTCAGCTCTCAGCGGCTCACACAAATCTCATCACTCTCCCTTCTTGAAGATATCCTTTCTTGGAGTTTCATAACACTCTAGCATCCTTTGTACTCACTGCCTCCCCTTCCCCGCATCGAGCATCTCTCCCACCGTTGACCCAGCTTGGCTGACAAATTCTCCTAAAGAGTTCCAGCTCCAAGTCCTCATTCTCATAACAGTGCTCATTCTGCAAGATTTTGTACATCTTCATGGGGACGGTGCGCTACTGTGTGCAACTCCAAGATATCTGACAGCTCCCTAACCTAGGTATGCTCTGAGTTTCCATTGTCCACACTGTAGACTAGCCTGGAAACATATGGATAGCTTTCATTCAGAAAAGTCAAAGTCACGTGTCAGGAGGAAGAGGAGGGGGAGGAGGAGGAAGAACAAGAGGAGGAGGGAAGGGAGGAGAGGGAAGGTGGAAATCCCATTTACCTACCTGTCTTTTCTGTCTCATAAACAAGGAGCCATTCTCAGTCCCTCCCTCTTTTTAATTTGCCTTCTACAACTATGTAGACAGGACATTGAATCAATAACTAAGCCCCTACAGATATTTTCTTGTGTATATCTCCTCTCCCTCTTTCTAAATCAATCTCTCTTTGTCTATCTCTTTCCCTTCCCCTCTCCCTTCCTCTCCCTCTCCTTCTCCCTCTGTATATCTTTTTAAAACAAGAAGTTGAGCTCAGGCCTTTGCAAATGTAGACAAGTGTTTGACCACAGAGCTACACCTCAGACCATAATGCCTTCTTATAGCTGTGGGTCTCACATTGTCCAGGCTTGGCTCAAATTCACAGCATAGTCAAGGATAACCTTGAACTTCTAAATCTCCTACATCCACCTCCTGAGTGCTGAAATTACAGCATGAATCACTATGCCTAGTTTGGTATCGCACTGGAGGTTGAACCCAGAGCCTCCTGTCTCTCGTGGGTATGCACTGAACCAACTGAATTACATCTTCAGCCCAAATCCCTTCCATATCTTAAGTGGCCCTCCCTTTCTCACCTCTATTCTTGACCATCATCATCTTCTATGAGAATTCCATATCTCCTTCTGTAGCCATTTGGTTCTTAGTGTTGCCATCTTCAGATCACCTTCCACTTAGCAACCTTTATCCAAAATAAAATGCTTTCACTCTTCATCTCTGAGTCTCAGAGAGTTTTGTGATCATGAGCTAGAGAAGTTGCTCAGTAGTTAAGAGCACCGGCTACTCTTCCCAAGGATCCAAGGTTAGTTCAAAGCATCCACATAGTAACTCCAGGGGACCTGACACCCTTTATCTCCTTCTGTAGGTACTCTACATGATAGATAGATAGATAGATAGATAGATAGATAGATAGATAGATAGATATTAGAGATAGAGATAGATCATGCTGGCACAAAATAGACACACAGATAAATAAAATTTAAAAAGAATCATATAAGTATAGCCTCCTTCCTCTCTGACCTCATCTTACTTCTCTGTTCTCCCAAAATCCTATTTTTTCAGCCACATTGACTCTAGGTCCACAGCATGCTATGCCAAGGTTCTGACTCTGTTCACTGGACCCCTCTTCCCCAGCAGATATTCTAATAAGTAATGTGACAGCTGCTGGGGGGAAAGCTATGAAATTCTAGGCACCATGCATGGAAAACAGCGATTAATTATGATCGTCTGAGAAGCTACATTATGTTCTTAATAATCATTACAATCTTAAAATTATGTAGGCATTACAGAGACCAGATGGTTTGGGGTTTTATTTAGTGCTAGCATTCAGTTATCAGGGAAGAACTGATCACAGCTAATGCATCTTGATGAAATCTACATGTCTTGCCTGCATTTATTAGTTTTGCAATGGTTGTTATTTGCATTGTGCTTGACATCACAGCCCCAATTCATAAAAATAAATCAATGGCCTGGCGCAAATTAATTGATGTGTAAAATTGGTGATTATGACAGCCATATCAGCATTATATCCATAATGGTGATATTAATGTGAATGGCTACAACTCAAGCATAAAGCTAGATGCACCTTGGAAAGTGAATCCTATAGAAATGAGGAGGGGGAGTGTGAATCCAGGTACACTGTCAATCATGTTCCGAAAATGGGATTCTATCAGGTTGCCGTGAAGCCAAGGAGACCTTTGCAACATTCCAATGGAATATCGCCGGTAAAGCAACAAGCACACAATGATGCCTATTACACTGAGGCATCATGGGTTAGAAGCAAGGAAACTGGGACTCACATCCTATCTGCTGAGAGCGCATTGCTTCCTCGCATCACAAGATGAGCTACAAACAGCCACAGCCTAGGCATCTTGCAGTCAGGTGCAAATTGAATGGCATGTGTGACAGAAAGAAGTGGGAAGTGGGATTGGTAAGCTGCAGTCAGGAACCCTTTGGTGTAGAAAAGGGAAAGTATTTGCATTCCTGTATTCTCTGTGTGCTGCACCACGTGCCTGTGTGCACATGTGTGTGATCATATATGCTTGTATATGTAGCAGCCAGAAGTTGATGCCTGTGGTGGGTCTCCGCCATTTTTTGAAACAATCTTTCATTGAACCTAGAGCTCACCAAATGGCTATTCTAGCTTCCCAATGAATTCTAAGGATCTTCCGTCTGGTCCCCACCTTCCTCCATCCCAACTGCTAGGATCACAGAGACAGGCTACCATGGCTGGCTTTTTACGTGGATGCTGGGGATCTGAACACAGATCCTCATGCTTGCATGGTGAATAATCTAACAATCTAAGCCCCAATATCTGTGTATTCTTGCAAATAGTTCACGTTAACAGTTGTAAGGAATCATGACTGGGTGTGCTTTATAACAAGTGGTGCTTGGTGCGAGCTGCACGTGTCTGAAGAGGAAACTCTAGGTGAATTCATGGGCTGCTTCTCCTTTTCTGGTTAGCCATTAGCTCCCTGCCCTTGAGTCCGAAAAGCTGTAAATGAACTAGTGTGATCAAAGACATAGTGAGAGCAAATCTTTGCAGCAGGGCGTGCACTGAGAAATTTGTAGCCATTATTGAACTCTCAGAAACCAGTTGGTGCTTGCATTTTGAAGGTGAAGTGTCCCAGACAGGCTCATGTCTTTGAACATTTGGTCCCCAGCTGGTAGCGATGTTTTGGAATGTCCTGGAACCTTGAGGAGATGGACTTCTGCCTAGAGAAGGTGAATCGCTGGGGCCAGGCTTTGACACTTTGTTAGCTAGCTGGGGACCCACTTCCTTTCTCTGTCTCTCTGTCTCTCCCTGTCTCTATGTTTCTGTCTGTCTGTCTCTATCTGTTTCTGTGTCTGTCTCTCTCTGTCCCTGTCTCTATGACTCTGTCTGTGTCTGTCTCTCTATGCCTCTCTCTGTCTCTCTGCCTCTGTCTCTCTGTCCCTGTCTCTATGACTCTGTCTGCTTATCTGTCTATCTCTCTCTCTTTGTCTCTGTGTGTGTGTGTGTCTCTCTGCATCTCTCTGTATGTCTCTCTGCCTCTGTCTCTCTGTATCTCTCTGTCCCTGTCTCTATAACTCTGTCTGTCTCTCTTTCTCTCTCTGCCTCTCTCTGCATCTCTCTGCCTCTGTCTCTCTGTCCCTTTCTGTATGATTCTGTTTGTATGTATCTCCTTCTCTCCCTCTCCTTCTCCCTCTCCCCCCTCTCCTCCCCTTCCCTCTCCCCACTCCCACCTGACTGAAGATAGAGTGACGAGCTGCCTCCCACTTCCCCTCTGGGAAGAAGTGTATCCTATGAATCTGTGAGCCAGAATAAACCCTTCCTCCTTTAAACTAATTCTTATAGGGATTTTTTTTTTTTTACAGCAGGGAGTCAGAGAGTTCCAGTTGAAAGAAGGGAAGGAAAGAACTAAGGGAGCAGGGAGAGAGAAGAAAAAAAGAGGAAGACAGGAGAGGGGAAAAGAGAGGGAGGGAAAGAGAGAACAAGTAGATGAGAAAAATGGCTTATCATACCTACCATCTGTTCTCGAGCCAGATATAGACACCATGGAAAATATCACAACAATGTGATCCTGAGGGAGAAAAAGAATCATTAGAATAAGTTCTAAACTATTATGTTTTATTTATAAATGCACAAACTTCTACCCAATCACCAAATACTTATTAAAGGATACGAGACTGCTGAATGTCAAGGCAACAGGACCCCAGAGGAGAGCACGTCTTCCCTACAATCCTGTACATCATATTATCATGCCGGGTGCGCAGGAGTCAATATTTGTGGATGTAATGAATAAATCAGTGTCATCGCACCCAGCTCCCTAATATAAATTGTGAGCTCTGGGAAGCTCGTGCGTAGCTTCACAGTCCCTGAAAGTGGGAGTAGAGTTGCCTTCCTCAGCTGTGAGTGGCATGAAACACCCTGGGGTTACTGCCCTGCCACACGTGGTCCTTGTCCCTTTCCCTCCTCTCCCTGGGTTCATAGATACCTCATCTGGAGTGGTCCGCCGCCAATCTAGCAAGCCATCCTCAGCTGCCAAAGAAAGAGGTCAGAAAATGGCGAGGCTCTGACTCTGAAAAAGGTGTGAGTTGGGCGGTGTCCCCATGCTGTCTACTGCATTGAACAGGGAGGGGACCCTGTTCGTTTTCCTGACTGTTAATCAGTTTCCTTTTCTCCAAACCAATACTCACTGCTCACAGGACCGGGAACTGAAAAAACTCTTCTGTTTAGCACGTTTCACAGATTTGTGTTCAATTGGCTAGATTTAAATGTTGACTACGAACTTAATCATAATTTTCTAAACCTAAAATTCTAAGCACAAGCCTCATCTGTCTTTATAAAGAGTTTAAACACTTTAAGGAGCAGGCAAAACACACAGTAAACAAAGAGCTTTAAACCAGCATATGAACTCCACAGGGCAACATGAACCCTGCTCTCCTGACATGAATGTCTATATCATCTCTAGGTCCTCTTTTGTCTCTTCTGGGAGGAGTGACATTGTCCCCCTAAGCCAGAGGAGCAGAATTGCCATCATGAAGTTGGAACCACTCACTAAGCCAATGGGACCTGCAGAAAGAGTGGTGGTGGAGGATGTGGGTGTGGTCCCCAAGGATCCCACCCAAAGTCCACAAGTGGTTGCATAAGGATTTGTTGTGTGATTGTGTGATAGATGGTGCTGTCAATATGAACATTGAGAAAAGGGCCTCGTGGTATGCCTGAGGTGGGGTGGGGGATTATCCTGATTATAATGATTTCGGTGACACCTGCCCACTGTGGGCGGCACCATTCCCTAGAAGGGATCTTAGACTGTGTACATAGAAAAGGGGAGCAGAACAGCAGCATGCATGCATCCCCTCTTCCTGGTTATAGATGTCATATGATCAGCTGCTTCCAGTTTCTGTTGCCTTGACTTCCTTGTCAGGATGGTTCATACCCTTGAACTGTGTGAGCCAGGCAAACAAAAACCAAGGCAACAAATAACCCTCCCTAAGTTTCTTTCCTCAGGATGTCTTAACACAGCTTCAAGAAAAGAAACTAACACAGTTGTATTCTGAACACCATACAAGAATGCAGGGCTCATTGCTTACAACAAATTCTAATAACCTCACATTTTCCATCAAAATGGTACTTGCTTTGAAAGTTTTTACATGCAAGCTAACATACACCTCATTTTCAATTGCTTGTTCTGAATAAGGCTTGCTCTAATTTTAGCCTAAAATCTTGCCAATTTGCCAGTCTGAGAGTTGGGGCTCAGTTGGAAAAGTGTTTGTCTTGTAAGCAACAAGAACCTGAGTTCAATCCCCAGAAAACACAAAGAATGGTACTGTACACTTGTGATGCTAGCACTGGGGAGGCTGAGACAGGAGGATTCCCCTGTGCACTGGGCAGCTAGTCTAGTTTAACTGATGACCTCTGGACAGATGAGAAACTCTGTCTCAAAGATAGGGTGGAGCCATAAAGATGGTTCAGCAAGTAAAGATAGTTTTCACCAAGTCTGCCAACCTGAGTTTGGTCCCCAGGACCCTACACATAGTAGAAGGTGAAAACTAATTCCTGCGGGTTGTCCTCTGACCTTCAGACACGCACTGCAGCATCATTAATGCCACAAATTAACAACCTGAATTAATAATGAGTTAGTTGAGTACAGGAAAGATGGCATTTTGAGGAAGACATCTGAGGTCTTCGTCTGTCTCTAACATGTATGCACACCCACATATGCATGTGCACTGGCACACATGTGAACACACACATGTACATTCACATACACACAAACGCATACACACATGCACTCCTTATATACTTGGATTGTGGTGTTCTCACTTTTTTCCCTATGACTACTTCCACTGTTTTCATTTGCAAACTAGGAAAAGGTCTTATCATCTAGTTTTAAAAGCATTCCCCCCAAATGCTAGATCCAAGCATAACATTTAAAAAAAAAAAAGTCATCTGATTTCTCTTGGCCAGATGAACAAATGATAAACCTCGTGTCTGCAGAATGGAATTTCCAGCTACCCATATTGACCTGATGATTGAGGGGGACCTCAGAGACAAGGGTCCAGCTTGCCTGTGTCTGCAGCAGGTTCCCTGACAGCAAAGCAAGCAGTTGCTTTTCTACTTCTGTACATTGGAGACAAAGATCTTTGAAGCCATCCAGATGGTGTGTGGTCCTAAAACTGAAAGAAAGAGCAAAATCCAGGGTAGGAGAGATGGCTCTTTGGTTAAGAGCACTTACTGCTCCTCCAGAATCCTTGGGTTTGAGTCCTACCACCTATGTGATACATCTATAACTCCAGTTTCAAGGGATACAGTGCACTCTTCTGGCCTATGAAGGTACTATAAGCATGTGATATACAGACAAACATGCAGGCAAAATACCTATACATATATATATATATATACAATCTGAATCTGTGTGTCTGTGTGTCTGTGTGTGTGTGTGTGTGTGTGTGTTTTCTTTAAAGCAAAACAGGAGCGGAGCCCAAATGGCTCATAATGGATGAAGAGACAGACCCAGGTACAGTCAGGCAAAAGGACACTCCTCCACCCAAAGTGAAGAGCTGTGGGGACCCACGGTGTTGGAAACGGTTCCTATGCCTGAGCCAGACAAGTGTTAAAGAGAAGGAGAGTCTGTGGTGGGATTCTATTCCTGTGGGCATTTTCTGTGAGTTTTCGTTTAATAGCTGAGTCTTCTGGGAGCAGAATTGTCCACCCATGCAGGGTACCTCTGTTCAAACTCTTTTTTATTATTATTTTAAAATTAATCTTCTGACTCAAGGTTTCTGTAAAGCTTTTTCATACATCCTTCATTTTTGACCCACCTTCTCCCCCTCCTCTCCCTCATCCGTGACTCTGATCCCCGCTTAATCTTTGAACCCTATGTTCCCGCCTCCTCTTCCATATTGCATGAGTTCTACTAGCCCTCTAATTAAATTTTTAATCAGGTTGTGTTCTAGAAATTTCCATATGGCTTTTTCATGTGCCCTTCCTTTAGGCTAGCCCTCCTTCCTCCTCATCGCCCCCGCCCCCCTGCCCCTGCAACATGTTATTTTAATGTAAGCAAATTTGCAAAAGAAAAAAAGATCACATATCTTGGTTCTTGGTTGTATATAGGGGGAACAACAGGATATTTTGACATATATGTATCATAGTGTGTGTGTGTGTGTGTGTGTGTGTGTGTGTGTGTGTGTTTCAAAATGATGACTCCTATCAAGCAAAACTCATATCCACCAACAGCTTCCATGTGTTTGTGTGTTTATCTGTTTGTGTGTATGTCTCTGTGCCATCTGTGGGTCTCTGTAGTATGTGGTCCTGTGGTGTGTGTTTGTATGTCTGTGATTTCTATGGTGTGTATGGTGTATGTCTGACTTTGGTATGTGTGTGTGGTGTGTGTTTGTGTGTGTGTTTATGGTGTATATGTGTCCGTGTCTATGATGTGTGGTATGTGTGTGTTACATGTGTGTGTTTCTGTGTGTGTCTATGTGTCTGTATGTCTGTTTATCTGTTTGTATGTATGGTGTGTGTTTTTACAGTGTGCATGTCTGTGTGTGTCTGTGGTGTTTGTGTCTGCATCTATGATATGTGTGTGGTGTGTGTATGTGTCTGTGGTGCATGTGTGAGTGTCTGTATGTGTGTGGTGTATATCTGTGGTACGTGCATCTGTGTGTGTGTGTGTGTGTGTGTGTGTGTGTGTGTGTGTGTGTGTGTCAGTGTCTCTCTATGTCTATGTGTATGCAGCAACTAAAATCTTCCAGGAAATACTTTTAGTACAAAAGACCATTGATTGTTATGGTGATAATGGCTATGAGACTGTGCAGTTACCAAAATTTTTTTTTAATTTTTAATATTTTTTATTACATATTTTCCTCAATTACATTTCCAATGCTATCCCAAAAGTCCCCCATAGCGCCCCCCACTTCCCTACCCACCCATTCCCATTCTTTTGGCCCTGGCATTCCCCTATATTGGGGCATATAAAGTTTGCAAGTCCAATGGGCCTCTCTTTCCAGTGATGGCCGACTAGGCCATCTTTCGATACATATGCAGCTAGAGACAAGAGCTCCGGGGTACTGGTTAGTTCATCATGTTGTTCCAACTATAGGGTTGCAGATCCCTTTAGCTCCTTGGGTACTTTCTCTAGCTTCTCCATTGGGAGCCCTGTGATACATCGAATAGCTGACTGTGAGCATCCACTCCTGTGTTTGCTAGGCCCCTGCATAGTCTCACAAGAGACAGCTATCTTTGGGTCCTTTCAGCAAAATCTTGCTAGTGTATGCAATGGTGTCCGCGTTTAGAAGCTGATTATGGGATGGATCCCTGGATACAGCAGTCTCTAGATGGTCCATCCTTTCATCACAGCTCCAAACTTTGTCTCTGTAACTCCTTCCATGGGTGTTTTGTTCCCAACTCTAAGAAGGGGCACAGTGTCCACATTTTGGTCTTCATTCTTCTTGAGTTTCATGCGTTTAGCAAATTGTATCTTATATCTTGGGTATCCTAAGTTTTGGGCTAATATCCACTTATCAGTGAATACATATTGTGTGAGTTCCTTTGTGATTGTGTTACCTCACTCAAGATGATGCCCTCCAGGTACATCCATTTGGCTAGGAATTTCATAAATTCATTCTTTTTAATAGCTGAGTAGTACTCCATTGTGTAAATGTACCATAATTTCTGTATCCATTCCTCTGTTGAGGGACATCTGGGTTCTTTCCAGCTTCCGGCTATTATAAATAGGGCTGCTATGAACATAGTGGAGCATGTGTCCTTCTTACCGGTTGGGACATCTTCTGGATATATGCCCAGGAGAGGTATTGCTGGATCCTCCGGTAGTACTATGTCCAATTTTCTGAGGAACCGCCAGACTGATTTCCAGAGTGGTTGTACAAGCTTGCAATCCCACCAACAATGGAGGAGGGTTCCTCTTTCTC
The DNA here is from genome assembly GCF_978045245.1 of Mus caroli. Taxonomy (NCBI): domain Eukaryota; kingdom Metazoa; phylum Chordata; class Mammalia; order Rodentia; family Muridae; genus Mus; species Mus caroli. The sequence goes on along the minus strand of NW_028227259.1, from coordinate 131,963,118 downwards.
CACATCCTCACCAGCATCTGCTGTCACCTGAATTTTTGATCTTAGCCATTCTGACTGGTGTAAGGTGGAATCTCAGGGTTGTCTTCTCAAGGATAAAAGAACCTCTGGTGGAATCACCATGCCAGACCTAAAGCTTTACTACAGAGCAATTGTGATAAAAACTGCGTGGTACTGGTATAGTGACAGACAAATAGACCAATGGAATAGAATTGAAGACCCAGAAATGAACCCACACACCTATGGTCACTTGATCTTCGACAAGGGAGCTAAAACCATCCAGTGGAAGAAAGACAGCATTTTCAACAAATGGTGCTGGCACAACTGGTTGTTATCATGTAGAAGAATGCGAATCGATCCATTCCTATCTCCTTGTACTAAGGTCAAGTCTAAGTGGATCAAGGAACTTCACATAAAACCAGAGACACTGAAACTTATAGAGGAGAAAGTGGGGAAAAGCCTTGAAGATATGGGCACAGGGGAAAAATTCTTGAATAGAACAGCAATGGCTTGTGCTGTAAGATCGAGAATTGACAAGTGGGACCTCATGAAACTGCAAAGCTTCTGCAAGGCAAAAGACACCATCAATAAGACAAAAAAACCACCAACAGATTGGGAAAGGATCTTTACCTATCCTAAATCAGATAAGGGTCTAATATCCAATATATATAAGGAACTCAAGAAGGTGGACTCCAGAAAGTCAAAAAACCCCATTAAAAAATGGGGCTCAGAACTGAACAAAGAATTCTCACCTGAAGAATACCAAATGGCAGAGAAGCACCTGAAAAAATGTTCAACATCCTTAATCATCAGGGAAATGCAAATCAAAGCAGTTACCAAAATTAATCAAACTGCACTCTTAAAGTCGAGTCTTGCCACATGGCAAGCAATAACCCAATCAACAAGACAGGGGAAAGTTCACAGCTGCTATGAATATATTAAAGATGCTGAAATAGGGGCCAGGAGATGGCTCAGTGGGTCAAGCACATGGATGAGGACCCAAGCTCATATCCCCAACACTTGTATGAAAACTGGGCTGCTGTGGTAGCCACCTGTAACATCAGCACCAATCAGGGAGGCAGAGCTGGCATTGACAGAGCAAGCTTGTGAGGCAGACTAACTGGGTCAGAGGGCTCAGGGTTCAGCAAAGGACCCTGCATCAGTAAGATGGAGAGCCATCAGGAATGACACACAGTGTTAATCTTCAGCCTCCCTCCACTCACGTACATATATACACATGAAAAAAGATGCTGATATATATGTGACAACTGTAGTTAATAGCAGCACAAGTCTCAAAATTTCAACATTAGATTTTAAACATTCCCACCCCATACACCAAACAAGGATGTGAAGTAATAGACATGTTAATTATCTTGATTTAATCTTTCCATAATGCATACACATATCAAAACATCACATCAGACCCTATAACTATGTGCAATTACCACAGACTCCAAAAGTGCTAACAGAACAGATTTCAAATGTTTTCACAAAAAAAAAAAAATTGATAAGCGTATTTAATAATGCAGTCACAAGCCTGTGATTTAACCACAGCACACAGTCAGGACACATGAGAACCTCACAGTGTTCTCCAAAATTGAATGTCACATGCAAATTTCATTTGTCCAATGAAAAGAAAAATGTTTTAAATAAATATAAAAGGTGTGTAAAGGCCACAGAGGCAAAAGGTAAGGTTTGCTTCTACTGATGTGTTAGGTGAGTGAGGTTCAATCCGTCCTGCTTGAATACACACACACATGCTTTCACAGGTGCAGACCCACAATCACACCCTATGTGTGTACACACATACTTCCTTTCTTTGCATTCACCAATTTTGCATTAATGTGTGCATGTAGGGGGAGTACATGAGGTATGTGCACGCGTGCACGTGTGTGAGTGTGTGTGTGTGTGTGTGTGTGTGTGTGTGTGTTATATGTGTGCGTGTGGGAGGGCCTGGGAGGTAGTATGCATGTGTGATATATGTGTGTTTGTGGGGGAGTGCATGTGGGGGTGTGTATGTGTGTGTATGTATGTGTGTGTTTATGTGTATGTGTAGTGTGTGTGGTGTATGTGTGTATGGGGGATGTACATGTGTGATATGAGTATGTGTGCTTACATGGGGCTATATGTATATACATGTGTGTGCATTTATGTGAGTGTGCACTGTATAGAATATGTGTGCATGTGTGTGGTAGTGTGTATGTGGTGTATACGTATGCTATGTATGTGTGCATGTATGTGCGTTTATGTATGTTTGCATATTTGTGTGGTGTATGTGTGCATTGTGTAGGGGTGATATGCATGTATGTGTGCATGTGTGTGTGTGTGTGTGTGTTGAGGCTCAAGATCAACCTCAAGTGACATTTATCATATTTACTTGTTGTTCTTGTTGTTGTTGTGTGTATACTAAGTGTGAGGGTATGTGCACACATGTGCCTTGTCTTACACACAAAGGTCAGATGACAACCTTGGGTATCATCCCTTGCCTTCCACCTTGTCTGAGACAGTTTCTCTTTGTCATTCACTACTGCATACTCCTCACTAGGTAGACCACAAGCGTTCATGAATTCTCTCGTGTCTGTCTGTCTCTCAGCTCACTTATGGGAGCAAGCTGTTACCATGCCTAGCTTTTCATGCTCTCTGAGGCTTTGAACTAACACTTTCGCAGCAAACACTTTACCTACTGAACCATATCTCTCATCTCTAAACTTGGACACCTTCTTCCAGAAAGAGAAAAGATATACTCAGCAGGCAGACAGACTTCTTCCTATAGACTTGAGAGTTAGGTGTCCCTCCCCTGTCTATCTATGCATGGGATGCCTAAGGCCCCATGTTGGTACTGCAAAACCTATTTTAAAATTGTAGGTGGAAAGCTGGGAAGGACATTCATGCCTAGGTAGATCTGGAGGTCCTGAGGTCAAGGTTGCAATCTGGGTTTGTCATCCTTCAGCGGCATTGGGAGAGATTGTTGGCGTAGGGCAAAATTAGAGATGCTGTGTGGTGGGCTCCTGTCATCATATTTCATGGCCCCCTTTCTCTGCTTTGGTGATCAATGATGTTGTGAGGAGACCCCATTTCTCAGCTTGTTTTTGTTGTTGGTTTTGATTACCAGTTCAAAGATCAAAAACACCCCCAGCCTGATCTGCTTTCTTGTAACCTACTCCTTCTCCCATATTACCCAAATAAATAAATATCATGAGATTCGCTTTTTCTTCTAAGTCAAAGGTTACAAATTACAGGTCTTTTGGTCACATCTGGCCTATGTGCATTGCATTTGGCTTTAGAGGCTTTGAGCAGTGACCAGTATTTAGAAATCGGAAACCGTTACATTAAAATTCATGTTAAAATCAGATATGTAGCTTCTCTTTGGAAATTGACTGTCTGGCAGGGCTGAGCCCTTTACTGAGAGGTCCCAGCCAGGTCACCCAGTAGTGCTCTTATGCAGACAAGGAGAGTCTGTTCTGGTTCACAGCAATTCATTTGTTTTGTCTTTTGCCCACTGTCGTCATTATAGCTGTGACCTCTGAAAACTAAAGTTAGATGTTGGGAAAGCTTTGGAAATAAAGCTGCATGTTAAGCAGAAAGGAGATTTTTCTGTGCTTGGAACTCATTGGGATCTCTCATGAGGTGGAGACATGGATCCAGGGGTAAGAATGCCCACTGGACAAGCTTAAGGACCTGAGTTCGAAACCCCAGCAACCATGTAAAAGCTGGACATGGGTGTGCTTGTCTGTAACCCTATCAATGAAGATTGAACATGGGACATTCGTGAGCTCTTGCTGGCCAGCCTGCCTACCCCAAATGGTTCAGTAAGAGATCCTATTTCAAGTGCAGAGGAATTCACCTAGTATCCTCCTCTGCCCTCTGCATACACACATATACACCCACACATGTGTACACCCTCACATACACACAAGACAAAACTAATTTTCCAAAAAATTTTTCACATGGCTGCAAATAGCTGGACAGTTGTAATATCTGACAATAGCAACATGAACATAAGTAGAACAAAATGAGAACGTATTTGTAACACAGAACAAGGCATACAGGGCTGCTGTGGATGCTCAATGATGCTGATACAGAGACGGGCTCCTCCTTTCAACATGAAGTACCGTTTTCATCATGTTTTCTTGCTAACACCACTTGCCTCATGGTTGCAGGATAGCTGCCATGGCTCTGGCAACATGTCTGTATCTTAAACAAGATGAATGAACCAAGAAAGGACAGAGAATATGTCAGAAAGGTTAAATATTCTCAGGAATCAAAAGCTGATTTCCCACTGCATCATAATAGTGAACTTTAAGGGGTGTGCAAATATAGAGTCATTATTGTAGTGAATATCAGATTCAAAGAGGGGTAAGCAACTGTGTGATCTGTAGTCAGTAAGACTAGGTCTGATCTAAGGTCAGTGGCAGTAGTGCCTCATATGTAAAAGATCATGGTGATGGTGATGGTGGTAACTGATGATGTTTCTCGTGATGATGGTCATGATGATGCTCATGATGGTCCCAGTGGTGGTAATAGTGGTGATGATAGTGGTGATAATGGCTGTGATAGTGATGATGGTGGAGATGATGACGGTCATGATGATGGTGGTGGTGGTGATGGTGGTGGTGATGGTGGCCGTGATGGTGATGATCATGGTTATAATGATGGCGATGATGTTAGAGATGAAAATACAGATAAAGACAGTGATGATGCTGATTATGATAATGGTTGATTTATTGTTCAATAAAGACTATTCACTTTTAGAGTGGCTTCAGAAAACTTCCTTTTTCTTATTATGTCAAATGATTGCAATGACTTTCTTTTCCTTCCTTTAATGACTTTTAAATTATTTATTATGAATAAAACATGACAATGAGGGGTAGGATAAAACTTTGAACCCAACTCCTTTGTCAACAGAGGATAATTGCTTAGTCCTGATGTGTCTCTGCAGACTTGGTGTTAACAACTGAGGATGACTGCATTTTAAAATAACTTAGAAGCAGCCTAGCTCAACATGTGTGTGTGTGTGTGTGTGTGTGTGTGTGTGTGTGTGTGTGTGTGTGTGGCATGTGCATATGTGGATTGCACACACAGGCATGTGTGCTCTGAAAAATTTAGCATGGTATTAAGAAAATATTTGATTTAAATTTTGGATTTAATTTGATGTTTCCAAGAGCTGTGAGGTATATTTTTGTAGAAATTTAATTATTAGAATGAGTTCCCAAGGTCTAATGGCTTTCACTGAAATTCTGAAGCCAGAGGAGGGGTGGAGAGAGAGAGAGAGAGAGAGAGAGAGAGAGAGAGAGAGAGAGAGAGAGAGAGAGAGAGAGAGAGAAGACCAGGTTTGAAGCAGGAAGCTGGCTCTTCTGTGTGTTTGGAAATTTGATTTTTGAGATTTCTTTTTCACGTGTTACTCAACATATCTTTGTGTGGCTCAGGTTACTGTTGCTCAACTGAATCAAAATCTCTGCAAGAGGGCCAGAGAGATGGCTCCCTGGGAAAAGTCACTTGCTGTTAAACCTGACAAATTGAGTTCAGTCCCTGGGACCCACCCAGTGGGAAAGAGAGAAGTGACTCCAGCAGGTTGTCCTCGGGCCTCCATACGCAGGCCACAGCACCCTCACACACACAAGAAATAAAATAGAAGACAAAAACAAATCTCTGAATAGGTGCTGGCAGTTGAAGGCTCCCTGTGTGGTTTTACTGGGCAGAGAGCCACGTGTTATGAACTCAGCTATAACACAATCTTTTTAGCTAGATTGTGGACTGGCTCTGTGCTCTGTGTAACATGTGGGTGCTGCTGTGTGCATTTCTAGAATATGTGGTCTGTTTACTGATACTATTTACCTGGGGCTGCTCCTCACGGGTGTGGCATTTTCCGAAAGCACCCTAGCCCTAATATGAGGAAGCAACGTCTCTCTCCAATCTCCACCCACTTCCCTTCTATCAACAGCACACGTGGAACAGTTGTGTTTCTTCCGTGGTTTTTCATCTCCCTTCCTAGAATATGAGTTTCTTCTAGCTGGTATGTCTCATGTGTATAAGAGGGTCTAAAAGGTGCTTGTGCCTGGTAGCCTCCCCAGGAGGCAGCCTGGGCTGAAGGTCAGCATGAAAGACTGCTATCACAGACAACACTTGAGACCCACAAGCATCTTCCTTAGAGATCTCAGTTAAATGATGGCACTGACCCTCGACAATCCTATTCTGATTGCCCACTAGGTTAAGGGTCCCTGAAGGAAAAGCACCCTGGTAGTGTAGTGATCAGCTGTTGAAGTTGCTCCAGAGGGCTATCACTGTGGGAGGGGATGTCTCTCAGCATCCTTCTCTGCAGCTAAGGCATGCCACCTTCCCCCTCAGAGACAGAGAAGTGGAGGTATAACATAATGGCTGATACAGTACACAATAAAAAAGTCAGACAGTGGGTATGAACAATATCTACCCCCTCCTTCCAAGGTACAAACCACAAACCAAAGTGTAATTTCACAAAGTTCACCCTGGAGAACTAATGAGTTTATTAGACTTACTTCCAGAGTATGGGTGAGGGGCTACAAGCAGAAATATGGGGGAGCATATTTCCAAAGCAACCATACTGGAAAGTCTCTACCCAGCACGAATGATGGCTTCCCTACATAGATGACACTTCTTCCCCTGATCTTCCCTAAACTATGTATTCTAGCCACTTCCCTAGACAGAAGCCGCACGTAATTAGAGCAGGGTTACATACAGATGGCTGGGAGATGGCTGGATACTCAAGTGAGAGTCCAGTAACACTCCTCAGCCCTCTACTTATGAGTGGTATCAACAGTCCACAGGTCTCATTATGGGGGGCTCAGGAAAGTAGGGACAGCTGATCTCCAGAATGTGACTAGAGTTTCCTTCAGAGGATAGATGCTGACAACCTGTCTCTTGATTTTCTCCCCCAAAGAAATAGAATTCTGGCTTGGCGGCTTTCAAGTTGATCCTTCAGTTTGGAAAGAGACAGGAAGGCACAAGCTTGGGGGCTGGGGAGTGCTAAAGGAGGCATACGGGAAGCAAATGTGGTAGTTCCCTCGGGCCGAGAGCCCTCTAGGGATACATCGAGAATGCACCTTAAAATTTCCTGGAAACACACTTGGGGTAGATCAGCCCAACAGCACCTGTCCCTGCTGCTCACAGGCCTCTCGGGGATGTTACCCCTCCCTCTTCCCTCTCTCTTCCCATGCATATGCATTCAGATGGATGCGCAGGAAGCAGCCAGCTGTCATAATGCATCCAGGACTGACCTGGATGGAACACTCAAAAGTTACACCTCCCGGGAAAACCTGCAGGCCCAAGCCACGCAGGACATTAGGCATGGTCCAAGTACCATCCCTCAAATGCCCAGGTGATAACTGCCCTGAAGCCATAGGGCACTGAGGGGGTCCAAATCCTTCATCTGCCTGTGGTTGGCACTGTTGATGGCCACTACAGTTGGGAGATGGAAGGGGGCAGTGACAGAGAGCTATACCAGTCCATGTTGGCATCTTGGTCAGCCAGCCATATTCTGGGGGCACTTAAGAGCCCCATCTTGTCAAATACCTACCATAACTTTGCCCAATTCATTCTTCTGTTCTTAGTTCTGAAGTATCTTTTTGCAGCCCGCTCCTCTCATCCTATCAGAAGCTTGGAGAAGAGCTGGAGAGACATCTCTTTAAATCCCCAACATTTAGCCAATCCTAGAGGGTGGTTTGGTCCCATGACCTTTTCGTCTGGTTTGCTGTTGCTAGTACATGGTGTGGATGGAAAGCTGGCTCTTGGGACACGTCAAGGCCCTATAGGAAGCTCCATTATTAAGACTCAGATGGTACAATAAAATCAGCGTTGGGCATGCAGAGCTTGTTCTTATTAGGAGGCAAGAAGTCTCTCACACAGAGAAGGGTGAAAATTTGATGAACACAGCATCCTCTAGAGTATGCTAGATTTCCAGAAGATGGCAAAGTGGGCTAGAAAGTTGGCTCTCTGGTATGGATGATGGCGGTTCCATACACTGTAGAAATGCATTCTCTGGGATCAGCGTCCTGGAGACCCCAGAACAGACATACTTGTCCATCCCACAATTTCCTGTCTCTCAGAATTCAGATGATGGACAGGTCCAACTGTTTATTGGTCTTTCTCTAGTGGTTGTGCTGAAGTGAACTGGTCCTGGAGGCTGCATATTTTTTGTTTACGTGGTCCTCAGCTGTGGACTGCCACGTGCCCAGTGTTTCTGGAGATGTGACAGCCTCCTTCTAGTTCCAAGTGTCTTATCATCCCTGTGATCGGCCCGTTAACATAAATGGCATTTCCCTTCCATTGTATAAACGTAGCTACTCATTTGTAACTGCCTGATGCTAATCACGGGCAGACAAGCTCTTTGTGAATATAAAAACTTTGTGGTACCGAGATGGACAGAGCCATTTCTTGCTGGTTCATTCTGTCAGAACCTTCAAAAGACAGCCCCTGTGCTAGTCCTGGGTAGTCAGTACTTACCACTAATCCCTACTAAGGACACAATCACGATGATGTCGATATCCCACACTGGTATCTACCTCCACAATGCTGGCATGGTTTTGTTCTCCAATTAGCAAACCATTCAGCTGCTGATGGGATGCTGCAGCCTTGAGTGGCGTCACGTACAAGCTATGTTATCTGTACTAATTAAGTGAAAGTGGATGAAGTCCCAAGTAGCTTCTCCCCCAAGGCCGCCACACTCATGGCTCCTTCTCTGCAGTCAGCTCTGAGAAGTGGAGAGAGGTTTAAGGAAGTAAGACATGCCAACATCATTATGCCAGATAAAGAAACAGAGACACAAGGAGGCCAGTAGTGACCCCAGTATTCTGCAGCCACTGAGACATCTTAATTGGCCAAAGATGCCACTTCGCTAAAGGGCACAGACAAGATATGAATATGAAAATGTAGCCATAAACGTAAACAGTGTGGATATTAGTATTAGGGGATTTAACTGCCTGCTGTTTTACCTGGGCTAATTTTAAAGATGTACCTCAGGGGCCAGGATGTGCCTCCGCTGACAAAGTGGCTGCCTAGTACACTTGAAGCCCTGGGTTTGACCCCCACACTAAATAAACCAGGGATAGTGGTACAGGCCAATAGTGAAGCGGAGGCAGGAGAATCAGATGTTCAAGTCATCTTTGGCATTGCCAGTTCAAAGCCAACATGGACTACATGAGATTGTCAAACAAATAAACAAACAAATAAGCAAACACCTTTGGTGACCTTGACTTGGGCCCCTTGAGCTGGGACTCGGGAACATTCCCCCAGAGCTCCTGCCTTACTGAGTAAATTTTGGGGGTTGACCTGGGCCATATAGTGAGTTCCAGGCCAAAATTTCTTCAGGTCTATGAAGGTCATTACTGTCTCAGTTAAATGGGACAAAAGCCATAAAAACCAGGCAGGCAGACAAACAAACACAGGGTTTTGCTTTGTTTTGTTTTCTGCATTTTCCAAAATACACTAGGTTGGAAATATTTTTAAAGATGTATTTATTTATATGTCCACCTGTATGTATGTCTGTGCATCATGCGTGTGCCTTGACCATGAAGGCCAGGGTGTTCGATTTCCTGGAACTGGACTTCCAAGCATGTATAAGCCGCTGTGCGGATGAGTTTATCTGCTGAGCCATCTCTCACATCTCCCCAGAATTCTTATCTACAAATAATAAAACACAAGCTTGGCTGGTTTATGCAGGCACTGAGTTATTCCGTTTATTAAAGAGGATAATGAATCCTGCCACACTCGTGGCTCCTTCTGTGCAGCAGGCTCTGGGGAGTGCACAGAGGTTCAAGGAGGTAAGACACACCCACATCAGTATGCCGGAAAGAGAACCGGAGACACGAGGAGGTGGCCAGTGGTAACCCCAGTGTTGTACAGCCACTGAGACATCCTAATTGGCTGAAGATGCTACTGGGCTAAAGGCCACAGACAAGATATGAATATGAAAATGTAGCTATGAATGTAAAAATGGTAGCTATTAATATTAGGAGATTTAACTTTCTGCAGTGTTATCTGATGTGTCAGTGGCTGCGCGACATTTGGGGTTACTGTTGGCCTCCTTCCGTCTCCGTTTCTTTTTCTGGCATAATGATGTTGGCATGTCTTACTTGCCTGCTTGACCCTCTCCCCATTCCCCAGAGCTGACTGCACAGAAAGAGCCATGAGCGATGGAGGCAGGACTCATTAACATCTTTAATAAATTGAATAGACTAGCCATGGCACGGCATTGTAAGGCAGCCACTGTCTGCACTGGGAAGTTCCTCCGGAGATTTAGTGCAAAGAACAATCCTTCAATTTACCCAGTAAGGCAGGAGATCTGTGGGGGGATGTTCCTGAGTCCCAGCTCAATGTGCCCAAGTTAAGGTTGCTGAAGATGTTTGTTTGTTTGTTTGTTTGTTTGTTTGTTTGTTTGACAGTCTCATGTAGCCCAGGTTGGCTTTGAACTGGCTATGTCAAAGATGACTTGAACATCTGATCCTCCTGCCTCCACTTCACTATTGGCCTGGGCCACTTCACCTGGTTTATATGGTGTAGGGATCAAACCCAGGGCTTCCTGTGTGCTAGGTAGCCACTCTGTCAACTGAGGCACATCCTGGCCCTGGTTACAACAGAGGCAGGAGCCAGTGTATCAGGGATTGAATGAATGTCTCTGGTCAAGGGCTCCTCCAACCTGTCACCTGTGCCAAGCGATCAAGTACTTCTGTGAAGCCAGCAAAAGGTTGACGCTACTCTGGGGACCTCTCTCAACCCCAGTCATACCTGTGAGCCATACTAACAGGTAACACTGACCTGGCAAGTGAGTTCCATTTGGAGTGCATATGTCGATTGCATTTAATATCTTTCCTGTAGGAAGGCTGGCTGGCTTTCAAGTTGCTTAGCTCTGGCAGAGAATCCTCTAGCTCGAAGCAACTGGGGAAGCCAGGCTTTTGTAGAGAAACTGAGAAGGAGGAAACCTTTCAGAATCAGCTCCCACTTACCTCAGAAGATGAGATTGAGCTGGAGCTTTCAAAAGCAATGGGTGAGCTCGCTTTGTATGACGCTCTTTCATCTAGAAACCTGCTGAGGACCGCCAGGATAATGGGTTGGCTGCCTGTGCTTGGGACCCAGCCTCCCACCCTAACCAGCAGCAGTTCAGACAAGTAGTCTACCCCAGGCAGACTCCAAAGCCTGGTGGAGAAGGCTAATGCAGCAGGTGGTTAGCCAAAAAGTTGCAAGTTGTTATGTCTTCTTCTCCAATCAACATTCATTCTCTCACCACCATGATGGATGGAAATTGATGGCCAGGCATCCACAGCACTCACGAGGTGGAGACTTCCTGCATTTTCTTGCTCCCGGCGCCACAGGCGCTCCATGACGTGAGACCCGTGTCCCTTCTTCCCTATTTTCCTGTGGGTCCTTCCAGAAGGTTTTTACACATATGAAAAGACTCTTCCTTTCCCTCCACCACAGCAATTTTCCTCGGAGCCCCTAGGAAAGCATCGGAGAACACAATCCTTTCATTGAAGTGTCCCAGGGAGCTCTTGAGCAGCTGAGGGTAAGAGAAACCTGGGAACCAACGGGAAAGGCACTGTGCTGGCCAGCCTGGGGTATCTGTTGCCAGATTTGGTTGGGACAGGCATATTCTGATGGCCAGTTCCACTATTATCAGTGATGTTCTAGCATAGTGGCTCTCAATCTTTCTAATGCCTTGACCTTTTAGTACAGTTCCTCATATTGTAGTGACCCCCCCCAACCACAAAATTATCTTCCTTGATACTTCATAACTAATTTTGCTATTATAAATTATAATGTAAATTTCTGTTATGTGGGATATCTGATATGCAAATACCTCAAATGGTGTTGTAGCCCACAGGTGGAAAACCACTGTTTTATTGAGTACCTTGGCCTTTATGATGGGAATGTGCTGTTCAAATTTGCTACATTGGGGGAGCTATGAACAACTCCTTCCCCTTCTCCTAAGATGTCAATGGCAAACTGGGAGGTGAATCCATCAGGGTTCGTTCTGGGGAATCAAAGATTTTTATCAAGCTTCCTTCCAGAGCATGAGGTAATGACATAGCAGCCACAGGAGAAGGTCTGTACCCAGCAGGGATGATGGCTGGTTCATGACTGTGGAGCACCCCTCTGCTCATCCTTCCTTACCTATATCCTGCATCCCAGCAGTTCTCAACCAGAGAACTTTCACAGGGGTCACCTAAGACATCAGAAAACACAGATATTTACATTATGATTCATAACAGTAGCAAAACTGCAGCTATGAAGTAGCAATGAAATAATTTCATGGTTGGGAGTCACCACAACAGGAGGAACTGTATTAAAGGGTCTCAGCATTAGGAAGGGTGAGAACCACTACTCTAGCCCCTCCTTGAGACCCCGAGGCCACATGTAATTAGGGCACAATCAGCTACAACTGGTAGGGAGGGCAGACAGATACTCAAAAATCAGCAGACCCAGCTGTGATGGTCTTTGATCAGCAGGTCCACCGGGACTCCCGAAGGTGGTGGTTATTTATACTGGTCCTATAAAAGAGAACCGGACAGCCCCAGCCTGGGAATCACAGTCCAACCTTCTCTGTTCTGGATGTATCTGCATGGTCTTTCCACAATAGGAGCAGAACACCTGCTTGATCCCATTTAGAGCTGTGTAGTCATGAAACCCAATGCAGTGCACACTGTCCAGCTCCCATTGGCTCAGAGGCACAGCCATAGGACCACACTATGCACCGTGCGTGCCCTCAAGCTCCATTGCCCACAAGAGGTTCTTCTTGGGCTCTGTCCTTTCCTGCTCTGTTCTAACTCTTCCCTGACACAACACTGGACTGCATCCCTTCTCAAACTTTTAACCATGTTAAATTCCTCCCTTACAATGTCCCTTGGCAGGTATTGAGACACATCGATAACGATAACTACCATAGATGCCACATATAGACATAGTAGACAATGTTTATTTGTGTGTATATATTGATACAGGGTTTCTCTGTGTAGCCTTGGCTATCCTGGAACTCACTCTATAGAACAGGCTAGCCTCGAACTCAGAAATCTGCCTGCCTCTGCCTCCCAAGTGCTGGGATTAAAGGCATGTGCCACCACTGCCCTGCTTGTATATACATTTTTAACTTGTTTTTATTTTATGTATATGGGTGTTTTGCCTGCATGGCTGTCTATGCACCACATACAGGCAATGCCCACAAAGGCTAGAAGAGGATATCAGGTCCCTGGAACTGGAGTTACAGGTGGCACTTGGTCACCCTGCAGGTGCTAGGAATCAAACCTGGGACCTGTGCAAGAACAGCAGGTAATCTTCAGTGCTGATCCATCTCTCCAGGCCTGTTATTTCTCTAATTTCAAAGAAAATAAAGACCTAAAATGTAGGGTTTTTATTATTATATTTTTTACTCATTTAAGGGGAGACATACATGCCACATCTCACATCGGGCGGTCAGAAGGTAACTTATAGAAATCATTCTCTTTTTCAAGCATGTGGGTCCTGGGGATGGGACTTTGGATGTGAGGCTCTTGAGAGGAGAGGTGACTGCACTCCAGGCAGCTGTCACCAGTCTATATCACTGCTTTCATCAGCCGAGACCCAGATGTAAACAATGTGAGTCAGTGCTGAGTGCAGAAAGTTCAGGGACTTCACACACAGTAGCTCGTTGGGTCTTCAAACAGCCTGAAGAAGCTGGCTCATCCCCATTTCACAGATAGGGAACTGAGAGACAAAGAAGTGAGGCGTTCAGGGCCACACACCCAGAGAGACAACAAGAACTCCTGGACCCAGTGGGACCCACCAGGCTGGAGAGTCTCAGGCTATATCTAGTGTCCCGTCTTTCCTGATAGTATTTACTATTGTACCTGTATGAAAGAAGTCAACTTGACTGATTCCCGTGATATCGGCGTCCTGACCCTAATAAGAGTACAAAGTGGTTTGCTTGGTCACATTTTTTTTTAAATGATCGTTGAACTCTAGTCAATAGCGTGTGGTCTGAAGCCTTCAGGGGTGCAGGAAGTGGATGTCTGTGGCTTTCTTTGAGACGGATCATAAAAGCAGATGGACGGAGAGCTGTGAGGCAGACAGATATGTGATAAAGCAAACACTGCAAGATGCTAATTATAGAAGTAAGGCGGTGGGCGTGAGTGCTCAGTTTCAACTTTCCTCTGATTAGTGCTTTTCATAATAAAATGTTGGTAGAACTAGGTCGGGTGAACTGATCCAAAGGTGAGCAGGGACAGGCAGGGTTGGCAGGTGAATCATTCTGCAGACTGAGCATCGCTCTGTGGGTGAAGACTCGAATCCCTAGACTGCAGACATGGCAGAGGAAATCGGAGAGCTCAGAAAACCTGAGCATCCGTACGATCTGGGGAAGCCAGAGAGAAATCAACCTGAGCCACCCTGGCCTCTCATCTTGCTGCTGGATGTCACAGCTGCTCCAGCAGGACCAGGGACGTCTGGTAAGATAGATGAACAGTTAGCCAGTGGACACAGAGAAGAAAATATAGAAATGTGCCATATACAGTCTGCCAGACGGCTGCATCAGCAGAAAGAACTTCATCCCCAGAGAAGCTGAGCAAGAGGAGCCCCTGCTGCACTAATCAAAGTGGGACCCACAATGGATGACTTCCTGTCTTCAGGACCTGTTACGTGTGTTGGAACAGGGCAACCACTGAAAAGCTCTAGTGGAAGAGGACTATCTTCGTTATTTTCTAACTCTGTGATACAACAGCGTAACTAAGACAACATATAAAAAGAAGCATTTAATTTGGGGTTTATGGCTTGAGAGGGTTAGAGTCCCTGGATGAGCAAATGCATGCGGGTGGGAACAACTGAGAGCTCTATATTTTGATCCAAAAATAAAAGGCAGGGAGAGATACACTGTGAATGGGGTGAGTCTTTTGAAACCTCAGAGCCCACCCCACCCCCAATGATGTACCTCCTCCAAGAAGGTCACACCCCCTAATCCTTCTCCAAAAGTCCCACTAACTGGGAACCAAGTATTCAGACATATGAGCCTATAGAAGCCATTCTTCTTTTTCCCATTAATTTATTTATTTACTTATTCACTTTACATCCTGATCGCTGCCCTACCCATCCCCCTGGTGGGAGCCATTCTTATTCAAGCCATTATAGCGGTCACTTGCACAGTTTCCTTAGTATAGAGGACAACTTCCCATTCCTCTTTTGTAGAAAGATAGAAAGCATCTATATGACCAAGTCTTGGGTATCCTCAACCCATAGGCCCTGCTGCTACAGGGCCAACATGGGTCACTTCCTGTTACCTAGGATACAGCCAGCTCAAGAGAAGACACCAATGGCCTCTTTAAAGAATGGACAGTTGTGAAGTTGCTTTGTGCTGAACATACCCAGAAAGGTCAGCATAATGATGGATGAGAGGGGTGAGCCACTGAGAGAAAGGCGTTGACCCATTACCACCCACACGGAGGATAAAGAAGTTTATCCTTTCCTGACTACAGGGATACAGTATGTTCTGCCTGCTTGCCTGATGCTGACAGGTTGAGCAATGACCATATTGCAGTGGCTCATGGAAGCTGTTGCTTCTTCCTTCTCTTCTCCTTTGGTTACTGTGAGGACAGGTACAGGGCAAAGGACACACTATCACCATCATGTGCCTTCTGAGGAAATCTTGGTAGAGGGTTCTCTCTGCTCACAGCCGCAGAACTTTTTGTGGGGGACAAACCTCTTCATAAGGATTGTACATTAGTGGGCAGTAACACAAATGGACAATCTCTCCCTACAAGGGACTGTCTCTGTCCTTCACAGCTTTTGCAAGCTCCACCACACCAGGAGAGAGCTGTGGTTAGTGGTGTGTTAATTCCAAAAACTGGACTTCTTTCAAGAACGAGAAATCAGAATAAGTCAAAGAATACAGTGCTAGGGAGATGGCTCCCTGGCAGCGCTTGCCTCGTAAGCACGAGGACCAGAGTTCAATCCCCAGCACCCATGTAAAAGACGAGCATGGTGGTGTAAGTTTTTAATCCCAGTGTGGGGAAGCAGGAACAGGAGGTTTCCTGCAGCTCACTGGCTAGCCAGCCTACCTGAGTCAATGCTCCAGGTTGAGTGAGAGACCTTCCCTCAAAAATACAAGGTGGAGAACAAATGATGAAGATATCTGACCTTATCCTTTGATCACATGTATGTTCACAGGCATGTACAGGCACCTGCTCCCACATGTACCTCCACACCCACACAAATACATGTGTAAAGAAGAGAAACGTATATTGACAGTGAGGAAGGCATGGGAGAAAACAGGCCAGAAAGCTCCCAGGCAAGGGGTCCCATTGGCCTTCCCCAGAGACTTGCTCTTATGAGACTTGGCCAGATTTATTCTTACTCCATCCTATATAGAGAAAGTATAGGAGAGAGAGAGAGAGAGAGAGAGAGAGAGAGAGAGAGAGAGAGAGAGAGAGAGAGAGAGAGAGAGAGCATGACAGTCAGAGATCACAGATTCACTGGAAACAAGCAAGTTCTATTGTTTAAGGCAGTTCTGAGACAGGCTGAGAATCCAGGGTGGAGTTGGGCTCAGATCTTTATCTGAGCCATCACAAGGTCACTGTAAAGGAGAGGATGAGGTAAGGCAGGAGGCACAATGGTCATGGCCATCTTTGGAAAATACAATCTTCTGTGTGCATCAGTTTGACTGGATCTCAGAGTTGCCCTTCTGGAAAAGGAAGATGGGGTTGCTCCAGTCACAGAGGATCTCTGGGAAGAGTAGCAGATGGTAGAGGTGACTGGCAAGTTGGCTCGCACTGAGCCCTGTGTCTTACCTAGAGCATCAGTCATTGATCCATAAGGGAAAATGTGGGAGGGAGAACTCTGTTGACTGTGTGACCAATACCCACTCCTTCAGAGTTCCTTCCTGCATTGTAGAGATGGTCTTGAGATCCAGACTAAGGACCTTTGTGTGACTAAAATAAACAAGTGGGAAATACATAGCACTTGTAGGAAGATCCTATGAATCCTTGGACAGTGTCTATCTAAGTCACTGTGGTTGTCCCCACTGGTATGAGGATACTACTAGCATCTAGTGTGGAGGCCAGCCTGCTATTTCACAGCCCACAGTGTACCACACAGCCTCCTGCAGTGACTGCCACCCAGTCCTCTCAACTAGGACTGAAGCAGAGTTGCCAGGGGCTATTGCTGTTGTGAAAAAAAAAATGATCTTCTGTCCAAGCTTAGTGAGTAACCACGGGAAGACAATAGCAGCCTCTAGACATGTGTCCGGAGATAAAAGAGAATGTTCTCCAAGCATATTGTTCCTCCTTCCCCATGAAGATGCTGAAACTTGCTGGGAGTGGCATTATCTCCTGGGCATGTGATAAAGGTTCTAGAGGAACAGCATCTTCTAAAGAAGATTCTCAGGGCATGAGCAGCTCTTCTCCCCTGTGGTCCTTAGGAGGCACCATGTGGCATACAAAGATGAAGCTGCCATATTCCCTCGAGAAGGGTCTCACTTGGCTTTGAGGAATATTGGGGAATACAGACTCTAGTAAGTGGCTCTCTGTTTGAGACTGACTTTAGGATGGCTATAGCTGGTACCTAAGACAGTGGGTTATGGGTTGGCTATTTCCAGCAGAAAGAACACTCTTTAGTAACATCCCCTTCTTCCAGATGTATATTTCCAGGCCCCACTCCTTCTCTTGTTTTCTTCCATTGGTATTTCTACCCAACACACCTTCTTACTCAACTTCTGCTCCTCAGAAGAGCTCCATGGTCTCACCATGAGGCTGGACTCTGAAGGAAACAGCTTGGATACAAACCTCTATTCTAAAACACCCTCAGCCATATATTCTAGTTTGAATTCTGTTTTCTCTGGGAAAGGCAGCGGCATAAGGGAGGGAAGGCTTACACTTCCAGGGAAGCTAAACAGATCGCATCCATAGTCAGAAGCAGAGGGACCACACACCCATGCTGCCTTCTTACTTCTGCTCATCCTCAGTTAGCTTCCTTCACTCTTATACAGTTGAGAACTCAGCCTAGGGAATGATGTTGCCCATAGTCAGGGTACCACCTCAATTAACAATCAACATATGCACATGTCTCGAGTGCATGTGCGTGCATATGCGCACACACACACACACACAAACTGATAAGCCTCATACCAACCCAATCTAGACAACTTCTCAGTCAAGACCCTCCAAACCAGAACATCATGTGAACCAGAGACACTGCTCTACCTCAGTTGCCTCTGTCCTGTTTGGTACAATGGCACCCTTATGGGTTGCTCTCTAACTGGGATACCAGAAGAATAAAATAAGGCAAAACAGGTGAGAACTTTGGAAGGCCCCCAGAAAGACAGCCATCCCTGAAGTCAGCTTTCATTGGCACTGATGCACTGAGTCCACTCAAGAGGTCACTTCCCGTGAGTCCCTGATGACCTCTTCTCCTTGGAAGTCGGTAACTGTCCTCTGAAATAAGAAAACGGTCTCTAGGGATGGCTTAGATGACTGTGCTCTTCTGTACGGTCAATTGTATAGTTTTCTGGACTATTTATAATAGAATACCACAGGGTTGGGTGAGTAACTGAAATAGAAGAAATATATTACCTCACTATTATTCACATATATGTGTGTGTGTCATTCATATATACATATATATACACATATATATGTATATATACACATATATGTGAATGATATATATCATTCATATATATCATTCACACACACACATTATACATATACATATACGTAAAAGTGATGGCAGGATTGGTTTTGCCTCTATCTTTCCCTTGGGGTGTATGTGTCTGCCTGCTTATTATGTCTTCATTATGCACACTATGGCCTTCTCACTGTATACACATCCCTATGTGTGCACTGACCTTTTTATAAAGGTTTCTAGTCACCCATTTAATTTAATTGGCTTTCATATTTTTAGCACATGCACGAGTGTGTGCATACTTTGTTCTCGTGTGTGAATACAGAGAGACCACACACGCCACAGCGTGCATGAAGTGGTCTAAGGGCAACCTCAAGTATTCACTCACACCTTGGGATGAGGTCCCAGGCTGTGCTGCTCACAGGCTGCTCAGCCCTCAAGCTTCTGAGATTCTCCTGTCTCCACCGTCCACCTCACCATAGGGTTATGCTGCTGTGTCCAGGTTTTACATGGATTCTGAGGATTTGAACTCAGGTCCTTAGGCTTTCAAAGCAAGTGCTTTACACACCGAGCTATGTCTCCAGCCCAGTTTAATTAGTTAAGGTCACTGTCCATTTAGGACTCAACATAGACATCTCAGAACAGTTGACTGCCCCACCTGACTCCATTTTTTGTTTAGATGGCATCTCAACCTAGCCCACGCTGATTTCAAGCTTGCTATGCAGCTGACAATGACATTGAACTTCTGCTCCTCCTGCCTCCACCGCCTGAGTGCTGGGATCATGTGGGTGCACCGCCACACCCTTTGTACACAGTTCTGAGGATCAAACCCAGAGCGTATGCTAGACTGATACTGTACCTACTGTGTCAATTATCCAGCCCTTCAGCTACTCTTCCAGAGGATCCAGGTTCAATTCCTAGCACCCCCTTGGTGGCTCATAACTGTCTTTAATTCTAGTTGCAGGGGGTGAAATAACTTCTTTTGATCTCTGTGGCACCAGACATGCACATGGTACATAGACATACATGAAGGCAAAACATCTATACACATAAATATAAATTATATATGTATATATACATATACATATGTGTGTGTATGTGTGTGTATGTGTGTGTGTGTGTATGAGAGAGAGAGAGAGAGACAGAGAGAGAGAGAGAGACAGAGAGAGAGAGAGAGAACTAGAAATCTCGGGCCAGAAAATGAAACAGATACTCTCAGTGGCTCATTTCTGCAACAAAGCCATAGTCCGAAGGGCTCTACAACCTCCATAAACAGTGCCACCAACTGGCAGTCAAGTGTTAAAACAGATGAGCCTGGGGTGGAGGTGTTCACATCCAAATCATATTATTTAGTGTATTTCCCATGAAGAACAGATGGAAATAAGACTTTAGTGCTACGCGCAGCGTCTTGCTTTAGCAAACTTTAAATGTTAGCTGCATCCTTACCTCCACCGCCATCACTAAGGATGTTTGTTTTCCACCCAAGATAAAGACCAATCACAAAAGGGTACCCCCAAACTGAGGCACAGATGCTAGGCCTGAGGCGCAGATGCCAGCCCCTGGTGGGACGCCGCTGTTTGCTCATTTTGAGGGAAGGAAGATAAGCTTTGATTACCCTTAGCTGTAGCATTTGAAGGAAAGAAAAGGGGAGAGAGAGAAATGCCCAGAGAACATAAATTTGGCCACAGAAGCGATATTTAGATAAGATTTAAACGCAGCCAGCATTTAACCAGAAAAGCTTAGAGCTAGCATTAAATTCACATAAGTGCCAGAATTATGCACATGAGAGTCAGAAATATTAGCTTTGTCTCCATCATGGAGCAGGGGAGACTGTCTGGGAATGGATTATGGAGGGGACCCGAGAGTGTTACTCAATCATTCCTTGAAGCCGTCAGCATTGCAAAGTGCTGGTTAATAAATGATTTGACGTGTGCCATTAGTCACACTTGAAGGAGATGTGATAAAGTCAGTCAGTCAGTTCACCTAGGTTGTGTTGAATCCGGTTCATCTCCCAAAAGGGGTAGTCTGTGGGGTTTAAGTACCAGATGCTATGGACAGAAGGAGAGAGAGGACCTGCTCCTGTGGATTCCATAAGAAGAAACCCAATCTGTGCCTCTGGCCTCCTGCGTGAGGATCCCTGTCCACTTAGGAACTGAGACTCGTGCTTTCCCAGCTGATAGCCAGCCCATCAATACCAGGCCTTCCAGAGCTGGGAGAGAACAGGGCAGGCTACCTGGGGCAGTGCTGGTAAGGGACACTCATGTGTATGTGTCCTCCATAGAGAGGACTTGGGAGACACTTAAGACAGGGTAAGAACCAGGAGACAGCAGATGAGAAGTGTGACCAGAAGGTTTGAGTCACCACGGCCACTGTGCGGAATGACCATGAGCTTGGTGACTTCAGATATAAGACACATTCTCTGAAGCCACACTTCTCAGGAGCATCCTGTAGAAGCTTGCTGCTATGATCTGATTCTGAAGTCCTAGTGAATGAGATTCCAGCTGTTCTTGCCACGGAAACAAAAGTTGCTCACCCTGAGAGACAGGGATACGTTGTTTTCCTAGACTGTATTAAAGTCTCCAGTATCCACGTTAACCCCAAACTATCATTTTATAAACTTTCAATATACACAGTGATATATATTTCTACAAAGTTAATTAAAAAAAAAAAAAGAAAAGAAAAGAAAAAAAGATTAATCCTGGGAGCTGGCTCAGTTGGAAAATTACATTCCTGGAAAACACAAACCTTGAATTCAATCCCCCAAACTCACATTAACAAGCCAGGTACAGCTGTGCACACTGGTAACATTAGTAATAGGGAGGCACACACAGGAGGATCCCAGGGCCTTGCTGGCCAGCACACTGAGCCTAATTAGTGAGCCCCAGACCAATGAAAGAGGCTCTCTCAAAGGAAATGAACTGTATTCTTGAAATTGGTAGCTGAAATGAAACCTCTAGATTCCTCACGCATGTGCACATACATGTGTGTGCAAACACATACATTTTCCAAGTGGATAAAAAGCATGATTCATATATGCTGATGTCTCTAAGATGTATCGAAACCCTCCCAAACATATAGGCTTAGGAGAACTGTGTCCAGGAACCCCTTCAGGCTAGACCACCATCCATTTATCCTGCCCAAGCACTTCCTCCCTCCCTCACCACCTCGATGGGAAGTTGCCTGGCTATGTCTCTCCCCTGGATATTCCCAGTGTCTGCATCCACTTCCTCTCATTGGCCATCCTTTGTATTAGGAGGTCCCCTCCCACGACCTGGAGGGTGCAAGTGATGTGTGTGAGGTCACTTAAGACAGAGACCCCTTCTCTGTGGGGATCCCAACTACATTCTTGGCCCATTCTCAGTTTTTTGGATAATTCGTGCTCAATGAACCTGTGTTCCATCATCCGCCTCACTCATCCAGGCTTAACCTTCAAATGTCACCAGTTTGGCAGGTTCTGACTTATGAATACAGCCCTTGGAACCTGTCCCCTATGTTTGGGAGACCATCAGGGTAAGCCTCATGAAGTAAGGTAACAACCCATGGCTGTGGTGAATCACCCCAAGGAAGGGCTCTTCTCACCTGCATCTCTGACCCCCAATTGTGTCGGCAGCTATGTCCAACCCCAACTCTGAGATCGTGTGCTGACGTCGGCCACCATCTCACCAGCAGCCAGGTAGCACCTAGAGGGTAACAGGTGAACTTGGTCACTCTCTGTGGAGTGATAGTCCCCTCAAGACAGAAGGCAAGCCCCCAACAGCCTGAAGAACCAGAAATCACTATTGAGCAGCTCATTTGACTCTCTCAGAGTGTAGGATGTGGACTGCACCACGTGGGCATCTTCTGAGAACCACAGAGACATATTCTCAAGCCTCCAGCCCCACTCGAGGTGATTTGTCTTTGCCCTTGACTTAAATAATACCTCATAAACCCACATGTGAGTTCAACCCTTATTCCTGGACACAACATGTCCTGTGCACAGCTCTTGCCCCACAGACACGAGACATTGGTCCTGTGTATAGCCCTGCTCCTGAGTCCTCTGACCTTGTTTGCACAACCCTGCCTCCTCACAGATCCTACAAAGCCTCCTCTCCTGAATCCACACTTTGCCACTGTGTTCTGTCACCGCAAGGAATAAACGCTGAGTTAAAGAGCCAAGACGAAGCCAGTTATAAACTCAACATCATACTTAGTGCACCCCAGCCCACCGCTCCTTCAGTGCAAAGGCAGGCCATGTGGCTCTCTCGCTCTGGATGAGCTCCAAGCTCCTTTAAATGGGTCACCTGTTTGTCAGGAGAGCCCTGACAGTTACGTTCACAAAGGACTCAGTTGCTCTAAAAATGAGTCTTACCACCAATTTGTTACAGTATTCTTTCTTCCCTTCCCTCCCTCCCTTTCTTTTTCCTTCCTTCTTTCCTCATGTCTCTCTCTCCTTCCTCTTTCACCCTCCCTCATCTTTTCCTTGTCCCCTTCCTTCTTTCTCCCCCTCCCTCCCTCTCTTCTTGCCCCACATCCTGATCCCTTTCTCTCTTTCAAGAACTCTGATCCTCTGCAGATGCTCAACCTGAAGTATAAATGGAAATCCGGACAGAGAAAGGGCCTTAAATTAAAGACTCCCTGGGCTCTGAGGCAAGGCAAGCTCTGTCCAGACCACAAATTATAATAAGCCAGCCATCACGCTAGTCCCCCTGGACAGTGCAATCAGATTTAAGTACTTTTGCTATTGGCAGACATTAAAGATGACAAAGTCCTCCTCCATGGAGCCAGCTGCCCATTTCTTTCTCTCTTTACTGATCGACCTCCCCACCTAGGCTGAGCCTCACAATAGCCTGCCCTGTGTATCAGGCATCCATGCTGCCTCTATAGCAGACAAAAGCACTTTCATTAGAAAGGCCATTGTGATCTTTGCACAACCTACTCATTTCTGTCTGCTTTCCTTCACACCCCTTTAAGTGTTAAAAGTTGGTTTTTTCATCCCTTAAGGTGGGAATTAAGAGCCCTGGGCTAAAATTGCACCTGTGAGGGGGGCAGGGAAGACAGAGGGACAGAGAACCTTATCAAAGCCCCATACTCTTCAACATGGCCCTGGGGGATCATCAGTGTCCTTTGTTCTTGGGTTTGTCATATGTGAAGTGCTGCTGACAATCTTACCTGCCTCCTGTGTGGTCCTGATGCTGAGCTGATACTGGGTGAGCTCAGCATCTCTCCCTGACCTGTATCATAGCCAGTGATTAGTGAATTCCTCACCCCTGCTTCCTCTCCCTGTGCTGTCAAGCAAGGCACAAGTGAAGGGACCCATTCTCATCCCAGAATCCATCTTTGCATTCTACCCTGGGTCTACTCTCTACTAGAGCCAGTGAACCACAAATCAGCTGGCTCTTGGAAGAGTGCATTTATCCCCCTGTAGTTCTGAAGACTAGGGATCAGGGATCAGGAATCTGTCTGGTATTGTTTGGCTTCCAATCAGACTTGTCTCATTCCTTACTCTCCCTGATCTCCATGCTCATAGCACAGCCTCCTACCCCCATGGCCACAGTGTCTTCTCCCTTCTCCTAAATTACCAGTAGCCTTCTCAAAAGGACATCTAGAACAGAGCCAAAACCAACCCAAACATTTAAGGCTAATCCCCATCAATCAAGAGCCTTCACTTTAAGGCTAGCGAGATGGCTCAGGAGTTAAAAGTGCTTACTTTGAGAGTGTGAAGACCTGGGTTTAGATCACCAAAACCCGCATAAATAGCAGGTGAGCATGGCAGCCTGTCTGTGATTTTAGTCTTGGAGGACAGACACAAAGAACAAACTGCCGGGTGCGATTAGCCATTTAGATGAGCTCTGAATTTGACTAAGCAACTCTACCTTGATGGATAAGGTGAGCGATGGATGAAGGATGGATTTTTGACATCGACTTTTGTGTTCCTCATGCATATATACACACACACACACACATACACACACATGCTTACAAATGTGCACACACAGACACAAAGAGAAAAGTAAATAAATAATCAAATAAATAAACATATACAACTCTACTTACCACTCCAGTGGATCAAAGATCCTTAGTCATGCCAGCAGGATCTGCTCTGATAGCAGGTACTTCATTCAAAGAGACTGCCTGTGCCTGCTCTGCCTCACAATGATGAATCCCAAATATGGCACTGCCCTATTCCCTGGTCTGTGGACTGCAATGAAGTTCACCTCCCCCTGCCCTGCTTCTCTCCCTCCTCCCCACCAGGTTTCTGACAGATGTGACTATGTCTTTGTCAATGGGAAGGAAATGAAGGGCAAGGTGAACGTGGTAGTCAGCTTCACCTACCAGCACCTGAGCAGCCCCCTGGAGATGACAGTGTGGGTACCACGGCTACCTCTGCAGATTGAGGTCTCAGACATGGAGCTGAACCAGATCAAGGGCTGGCGGGTCCCCGTTGTCTCCAACAAAAGGTAGGTGTATATAAACATGTACATGTGAGAGTGCCTGAGTGTGTGCATGCATGCATACGTGTGTTGTGCATTGAGCATCCATAGCAGAAAGTCATGTCCACTATGGTTAAACTTGAGGAGGGAAGCAGACAGATGGCTAGCTTCAGGTAAGAGTAGATACAAGGGTTCACATGGTGATTTACTGTGACCAAGTGCCTAGACTCTGCCTTGTAGACAACTAGACTCCAGCCACAAGCACCACCTACAGAAAGATGAGCTTGGGGACAGGGAGGAAGTCATGTGGATGAGACTCAGGCTAAGAAGAGAACTGACTTTAGGGAGAAACAAGCAACAGATGTCATTCCATAAGCCAGAGCAGATCGGAGTTCTTGGCCCTGGTGAGAAGTCTGAAGCTTGTCTGCCATAGTGTACCTGTCATACCATGGGATGTAGCTTGGTAGAGAGGTTAGCCTCCCATCATCCATCAGAAGGCCAGATGAGGATGGAGAGGTAGAGTCACAATGCTCAGGCTCTGCTTTCTGAATGTCACTGCAGGGATGCCTGTGCACACAGTCATACACTGGAGACATTTCAAGTGTCAGGGTAAGCATGAGTCCTGTCACATAAGGAGAGACTCCTGTGGGCTATGGGTGCATAGCAGAGGAATCAGTTGTCACTCAAGAGGACCTTGTTATTCTTCACCTTTGAAGTTCACCCCTCTAGTCCTGTGACCTCTGGAAGAGGCTATAGCTGGAGGACAAAGGTGGTGGATGCAGCAGACAGTGGGAAGATAGTCCTTAGAGATATTTCTTTGGAAAACTGGGTTGCAAGGAGCTGGGATAGAGTGAGTGGTGCTGGTGCTGGTGCTGGTGCTGGTGATGATGATGATGATGATGATGATGATGTAGTTGACAGATACCTAGCCAGGTCTGGTAAATGGTAGTCTCAGATGCCACCATAGCTGATGGGCTCCCTCAGAAGTGGACAGTCAACATGTGAATGGAAGTTGAGTTGATGGTGGGAATGGACCAGTGTATACAAGATATCAGAGAAGGAACAGCCAACATCTGTCCATTTGGAGCCACCTGTTCCTGTCTGTCTTGATTATAGTATCTCACTAACCTTATAGTAAATGCTCGCCTCTTTTGGGTGACAACCAAGGCGTATTAGCCACATATTACTGTATGTCCTGGTTGGCCTTGATCGTTAACTTGACACAGCCAAGAATCATCAAAGTGGAAAATCTCTATTGAGGAATTGCCTGGATTGGGTTGATCTATGTGATTGTTTGTAGGGAATTGTCTTAATTATTAATTGCTCGCTCTGGGTTGCATGATTTACTACACAAGTGGTCATGGGCTAAATAGGAGAGCTAGCTAAGCATGAGTCAGAAAGCCAGCAGACAGCATGGACCTTCTCTTCAAGTTCTCACTGGAGTTCCTGCCCCAGCTTCCCTCAATGATGGATTCTGACTGGGAAGTGTAAGCCAAAAAGACCCCTTGCCTCCCCCAAGTTGCTCTGGGTCAAGAGCGCTTTTATCAAAGCATCAGAAAGGAAACCTGAAAACACTGTATGATCAGGACCTTAATCTGAAACTCGGTGTGGCTTGAAGAACGGTGTGTTTAGACTCCCAGATTCTGCACAGGAGCAGTTGGGTGTGGCTTACTGAAGTACCAGGAGCTGAGGTCTCAAAAGCCAAATTCTGTTAGAGAGGTTGGCACCCCATCTGGAGGCTCCTGCAGAGAAGCATTGTTCATAGAGTTCATAGAGTTCCACTCCTCACTAGCTGCTGATCAGTAGAGAAAGGTACCTGTCGGGTGGATGTGTCCCTAGGGAAGCTCAGAAGATGGTACCTTGCTTCATCAGAGTGGACCAGGGACAGAAGCCACTGAAGAACACAGACCACACTGATGTCAGTAACTTAAAACCCAATCATAAAGCCAGGTACTTGGGAAGCTGAGGCAGGAGAATTGTAGCCTTGGGTACATAGTGGGACCTCATATTAAGAAACAAATAAAAGGTCCTGTGAACTCTCGTTGCAGTTCCCAATTTACCTATTCTCTGATCAAATCAACCCAGAGATGGCAGTGCATTCCTCGATACTTAACCAAATGTTCTGGGTTCCTGAATGAAAGACACACACACACACACACACACATGCATGCACAGCCTTCTATTTCAATATGCCTTAAGCAGTTCAAAGGCTGGCCCACTTCTTAAGCTCTATGTGGCTAACACCCCTCCTCTGATATCCCTGAGTTATTACATACTAAAATCTATACTCAATCTTTACAGCCCTAAACCCAATTGGAGAGCCCTAGAGCTGTTCTTTTCTGGCTAGTACATGATTGCTATGTTTTCTCTTCTGCACCTCTCAGACCTGGTTCGTATGCCTTTCCCATCATAGCAATTCTGTTCCATCTTCCCCACTTGGTCCCCTTGCTTGGGAAATCTAAAGTCCCGCCTCTGTCTTTCTGCCTAGCTGCTGACACCTTTTTTTTACCAATCAGAACCAACTGGGCACAAAGACCCTCAGTGTCTTACATGCAGACATGCAGATTTCCATGTGATTTTGGGAACCCACTTAACATAATGCAAGCATTAGACCAAATCCACAACAAACTCTTCCTTCCAACAACCATTACCTGAATGTAAAACCTCAAAGAGCCTTTGAGCCTTGATAGCTATTGGCAAGTAAAGGTGGCTAGGGAAGGCAAGACACTGTCTTTGGTGGTTTAACAACCGGTAAGATGCCCAGATTCCTGTAACTAAACTCTCACACTTGTCCCTGGAAGCAATCCTAGTGAAACTCATTGGTTCATCATCCAAAACAACGAAAGACACAAAGTAGAAAGGCTGGTTAGTATAAGAAAGACGATCAGTGGGAGGGGATGAAAGAGGGTAATGGCAAGGATTGCTATGATTAAAATACATCATGCACATGCATGAAAATGTCCTAATGAAACCCTTTACTACATATCATTAATATAGGGTTAATTAACATGTTGATGATGGGAGGGGCTATCCAATCACTTTTGAATAGTTATAAAACACAATATATGTTCCTGACAAAAGGAGTTGGTACAGAGTAAATGCCAGGAGGTGTGAGCCTTTGAGAAGATCTTAACCACCTGTCATGGCTCTCTGTTCCTTCCAATCAGAACGCTTGTCACACTGGTGGTTTAGCACCCTGAATCTTCTGTGTATGGCTGAGCCTTAAGCAAGCCAGAGCTCTTTGGAGGTAGAGACTCACTGAGCCCCCCAAGTGGCTCCAACAAGTAAATACTTTTTGACAGGCCAGCTCGGGACAGTGAGGAGGAAGATGATGATGAGAAGAAGGGCCGAGGCTGCACCCTTCAGTACCAGCACGCCATGGTGCGAGTCTTGACCCAATTTGTGGCTGAGGCGCCCGATCCCGGGGGACACCTGGCCTACCTACTGGGCTCTGACTGGCAGGTGGACATCACGGAGCTGATAACTGACTTCATGCAGGTGGAGGAGCCCAGGATTGCTAAGCTGCAAGGAGGGCAGATCCTGACTGGCCTGGAGCTGGGCATGACCACTATTCAGGTGAGGCATCAGCAGAGTTGAGCAGGGCTTTCTGTACCCCTGCTCTGCCAGGTGAATTGCTCAACTGTCTGTCATTGCTCAGAACAGAGACTCCTTTGGGGCTCACTTTAGTGAAATCACCAACAGTTTGGGTATGATACAGAACAAGGGCCCTGAGACACCTCGCACAATACATGGGAGACACAGGGCTATACTTCTTGGTCATGTCCCCTAGCCATAGCAGGTCTTACTATCTTGAGAAGCTAAACCCTAGATAGAAGTTCACCCTGCCTGGATCACAAGCCTGGCCAGCTCCTTGATATTGACCATAGTCACCTGAACCTTCTATCCCTCCACAACTGAGAGTTTTTCCTTGACCTATACACACACACACACACACATATTAATAATAATAATAATAATAATAATAATAATAATAATAATAAAATGAAAACATTACATTTAATGTTACTTATATCAAACAACTAAGAAGAAAGTTGAAAGACAATGTCAACACCTAGGAGCCCAGACCTAGATAAGGGTTTATCTTATCTAGGCTTTAAACATTCACTTTGAAACATGATTCAAGTCCAGAAAGGAATTGCATGGTGACGAGGAGGAGAAGGGCAGCCTTCCTAGGCAGGCAGCATAGAGAGTGTGTCAGGAGGGCATTCAGTCCTAAGACCATTTCCCTCAGGCCCACGGAGTTCCCAAAAGAACAATTCATTTATTCATGTTCTTCTGGAGACTTTCCTCTCATGCTGTCTTAAGGTTTTACTCCTGTGAACAGACACCATGACCAAAGCAGCTCTTATAAAGGACAACATTTAATTGGGGCTGGCTTGCAGGCTCAGAGGTTCAGTCCATTATCATCAAGGCAGGAGATGGCAGCATCCAGGCAGGCATGGTGTGGGAGGAGCTGAGAGTTCTGCATTCTGTTCTGAAGACAAATAGGAGAAGACTAGCTCCCAAGTGGCTAGGAGGAAGCTCTCAAAGCCCACACCCACAGTGACACACCTACTCCAACAAGGCCATACCTTCAAGCAGTATCACTCCCTGGGCCAAGCACATTCAAACCACCACATATGCCCATTGTCATTTGAACAGTCAAGATAGATAAACTGGTGATGGTTGGATGGAACATGAGCTCTAGAGACCCTTTGAAAATTGGTTTGTTGAAATGCTGCCCCAAAATTCAAAGGTCAAAAGAGCAGATGGACAAAGGAGCAGACATAATTCACCCAGGGGCATTGAGAATGCATAGTACATGGTGAAAGCCCACTCTACATCCTTCAAAAGCAAGGCTGGGCTGGAGAGAATCATGTTCTGTGGTCACTAGAGGTGTACAGAGGGAATCAAGATTGGAATATCAGCACCAGGTTGGACTCAGAGTGGATGTGGAGAGAGTGGGTGTCGTGGGGCAAGACAAGATTTCAAGATGCCACTGGATCTCATGGCTCAGTTTCTCAAAGAGTAGAATTGAAGTCTGATGTGTTGGTGGAAGCCTTTATAGTACCAGCACTAGGAAAATAGAGACAGACCTCTATGAGTTCAAGACTAGCTTGATCTACATAGCAAGTTTCAGATCAGCCAGGGTTAGACAGTGAGACCCTGTTTCAAAAAAAAGAAAAAGAAAAATCTCTAACTGTAGAAATGCAAGTCCCAGAGTAGGAGATAGATTAGATGGTCTTTGGACCAGGAAGCCCTACTTTCTATTTTGAGACTTGTTTTTAAGTATTTTTATTTTATTTGTATGGGTATTTTCCCTGCATATATGTATATGCACCACATACATGCCTGGAACCAGAAGGGAGTTTCATCCCCTGGAGTTATAGATGGCTGTAATGCATCACATGGATTCTAGGAACTGAACCTAAGTCATCTACAAGATGCTAGTGTTCTTATCCACTGAGCCATCACCCCAGCCCCAAGAAGCCATACTTTATAGTACATGCTGGGTTTCCCATGTGAAACAGAAATAAATATACAGTTAGGGTGTAAAGTCATGGTTCTCTGGGGGACATGAAGTCATTTGGAAATTGCATAATTTTAAATAAGGGTGCACTGGTAATAGTAGGAATGGCCTGTGCTGTGTACAGGAGTCACCACACTCAAAAGAACAATGACACTAAACCCTCTTGCTGAGGATAAGGATAGAATACAGTGACAACTGGAGTTGGTGTGTGAGATTTGGAGGGTAACATGGACTTGCTACCTGCTCCATGTTGTTATGTAGAAGACTGCATCATTACACTCCCGTGATTAAGACTTAGTTTAAGAGGAAGCCTGCTTACGCTCCCATGGGCTCATTGGGGGCTCCCGTCTCTCACTATTCCTGCATGCCCTCATTTATAACATGGGATGGCTGGAATGCTGTGACCACAGAGAGCTTCCCCTTTGTCATGTTGGCTCTGCCCTCCAGATCCTGTCCCCTCTGTCGGATGCCATCCTTGCCGAGAAGACCATCACTGTACTGGATGAGAAGGTGACCATCACAGACCTCGGGGTCCAGCTGGTAACAGGGCTCTCGCTATCCCTGCAGCTCAGCCCCGGGAGCAACAGAGCCATCTTTGCCACTGCCATGGCTCAGGAACTTCTGCAGAGGCCCAAACAGGTAAGGAAGTGGCACTCGAGACACCCATCAGCTGAGTCTTACTCCAAGTGAGATCAGCACACTGTAGATAAGGTCAACTATATACCAGGTGAGGTCAGTATCCACCAGAGCAGTCACACATTAAGTAGACTGTTGTCGAAATTTGTAATCCCAATCAGGGGTTTCTACCCTGCCTTTGACCATTTAGTTTCTGAATAAAAGATATATACAACCTTTATATTTATAATAAGCCTTATTCAGCACAAGAGCTGGACAGATATCCACCCTCTATGTTATTAAAATCTACTTTCCTATCCCTGAGTTATTACTTACTATGACTCATCTGGGCTGCTCTTAACTCCAATTGGCCAGTACTTGGGGCCATGTTTTCATGACTCACCTAACCTATGGCACCTTCTCCTCCATTTGCCTTCTTCTCTCTCTTTCTCCCTCATAATTTTCCTCTGACACCCCTCCCCAAGTGTAGAAACCCTAAAACCCACCTATGTCTCTTCTGCCCAGCTGTTGACATCTTTATTCATCAATCAGAAATAACCTGGGGGCAAGGTCACATAGTGTCACTTGGGTCTATCCCGAACTCTCATCTCTAGGGCAAACAGATCTTGAGGAACCAGTGTTAGCATTAGAATACAAGCAGCATCAGGCCAACCCACTAGAGTAGACTTCACACCAGATGACTATTCCATTATGAGAACCCCACAGCAGGTGGGGGCTTTTACTAGGAGATCAGCATACTCCGAACAGACATCACATGTCCAGTGTTTCTTGACTGCAAAGAAGCTGCTAACATATGATGGCAAAACCTCTTGCCTCCTAGCTTACTAAAACAATGGGCAAACACTATAGCAGGTAGCCAACAGCCAGAGTAAACTCTCTGAAGAGATGCTCCCCTGTCCTCCACACTCAAGTGTGTGAGAGTGGGTCACACTCTCCTCCTGTCTAAATAGCTCTATCTGCCATACTGACCTCACCCAGCAGTGGGAGAGAGGTAGAGACAGGAACAGACTCAGGATTGCCACAGCCTACAGCCAGGCTCCAGCAGGTTTGGAGACTGAGCTAAAGAGTATGCTACCTCTTCTTGTTGCTCAGGCAGAAGTAGAGAACTGACTTGAGGTCATATAGTTCTTCTCGCTGTCTTTGAAGCCAGTGTACTAAGAGGCTGTATTGTGCATTTGTGTTATGTATATGGATATGCATTCGATTT
Source organism: Mus caroli (assembly GCF_978045245.1). Classification (NCBI taxonomy): domain Eukaryota; kingdom Metazoa; phylum Chordata; class Mammalia; order Rodentia; family Muridae; genus Mus; species Mus caroli. Next base: position 131,930,732 of record NW_028227259.1, on the reverse strand, counting down.
CTGTTGCTGTGATAAACACCACGTCCTATAGCAACTTGATGAAGAAACAGGTCATTTCACCGACAGCTCATGGTCCACCATTGAGGAAAATAAGGGCAGAAGCTCAAGGTAGAAACTGAAGCAGAGGCCATGTTAGAATTCTGCTTACCGGCTTGCTCTTCATGGCTTTCTCAGCCTTCCTTCTTACACCACTGAGGGCCACCTTCCCAGAGGTGGCTCTACCCACTGTGAGCTGGACCTACTCATGTCAATCATTAATCAAAAAATAAAAATAAAAATAAACAAACAAAAAACAACAACAACCAAAAAAACTGCTCCATAGAGTGACCTCCAGGCCAATGTGATGGAGGCATTTTCTCATTTGAAGATACCTCTTCCCAGATGACTCTAGCTTTGTCAAGTTGACAAAAGTTCAGCCAACATAGGACATATGTTTGTAGACGTGCCAGTGCCAGTCTGTGTGTCTTACGTATGCTCATGTATGTGTCTCTATGTGGATATATGTACATCTTGTGTATTGTATGGTCTGTTATGTATGGTTTTGTGTTGTATATGTGCCTATGTGTAGATTTCTGTGCCTGTGGGAACAAACTGTGTGCTGGGTGTATGTATGGATGAATCTTGTTTATGTATCCTGTATTGTGTGAATCATTGGTTGTATACATGTTTGTGTATGTACCTGCATGTGTACTGTATATTTGTGTGTGTGTGTGTGTGTGTGTGTGTGTGTGTGTGTGTATGGAGCATGTATTGCTTGTATGGTGTGGGCACTGTGATTGTGAAAGTACTCCAAAGTGTACAGTTTTATGGTATGTGACCCTGTGTGTATGCACTTGTGCACACATCTGTGTACTGACCCAGTGGTATCACAGATAGAATGTGATTACCTTCCGATTCTGAGGTGGACAGACATTATTTCTTAGATGGAGCATAGAGAATGAGGTGAACATTACAGCAAAAGACAGCAATCAGTTCTCCCTGCGTGGGATCACATTCATCCAACTCACAGAGAGATTTTTCTGGAAGCTTCAGAAACCCTTCCTCCACTGTTACCTTCAGTGGGGGAGGGTTGCTAGACTCAGCCTCCCTTGAAGCACCAGGCATCAGCAGAGACTGACCACACTCACAGCAGGAAGAAAATGGAGTCCAACCCACCACCTCGGAGCCTTCTATCTTCCAGCTGGACCTGCTCCTCAAGTTTCCCTCTCAGATGCTAGCCAATTATTAAGCCCTGATCACATAGTCTTATGTAGGGGATTTGGTATTTAAAAGAGAGAGAGTAGATATTCCTAGTAACAGATATGAATTCTTGGCAAAAATCAAACCTCCTTTTGTTTAGAAGGATGGACACCAGCCTGCAAAGTGCAGATAGGAAAGGAGAGAGATGAGCTCTCTTCCTAGCTCAGTGGATGATAAAATCAGACCGCCACCAGTTAGGAATTAAAAAGTGATAAGACACAGCCAGAATAGAGATAATCCATCCCTGACATGCTGAGTGTCACCTGCTCCCCTAAGGGTAGCTCTGGGGTTGGTTGCATGGTCCTTGGTCTCCTTATACAGCTTGGCTCTGCGCTGACAAATTCGAAAAGCTAGGCGTCCATATACATCTCCTGCTGAGATTTCCTAGCATAGTAGAACAGGCTGGTGGATCAGTGCTGGGTCCTGTGACTTTTTTGCACTGCATCCTGGCTGATTTTCTACACAGCGACTGGTTCAGATTAACATGTAATAAAAGGAAGCTGTGGAAGCCACAAACTGCCTTTGAGAATCTTGTTTTGTTCCTTCCAAGCTAAACACCATCCATGAAACATTGACTTTGGTCACCAGTGAGGGCTGTTAAGATGAGAAAGAAAGAAAGAAAGAAAGAAAGAAAGAAAGAAAGAAAGAAAGAAAGAAAGAAAGAAAGAAAGAAAGAAAGAAAGAAAGAAAGAAAGAAAGGGAAAAAGGGAAAAAGGGAAAAAGGGAAAAAGGGAAAAAGGGAAAAAGGGAAAAAGGGAAAAAGGGAAAAAGGGAAAGGGAAAGGGAAAAAGGGAAAGGGAAAGAGAACCAATAGTAGTAAGGAAGTAGGTAGAAGATGGGAGACTCAGATCCTGGCTGGCAGACCCAGGTCATCTGGTTCCCACACCCTGAAATCTTACCATTTTTTTAAAATCTTACTGTGCATAACTACCACATTCATGTCTTTCCTTATCTCTTGCGCTATCATGGTGGCCCCAAGGGGGGGGGGGAGCTTAGTCCTCAGTTTTACTTAAGTTCTCCCCATTCATCTTTTGTGCTAATCTCTCAGTCTGTCTTTCTTCTTTCAGATATAAAAGAGAGAGGGAGGGGGAGGGCATGGCCCCACTCAGTGATGCTCAGCTTAAGGGATATCATGGCAGTCTCCTTTCTAACTAGCAGAAGCCAACAGGTAATGTGTGGGTCTCTTGAGGGCTGTTCCCAGGCTGGGCTTGAATATGTACATTGTGGAAGATGGAGAAAGGGCTTGGGGCAGAGTAGGCTCTCCAGGGAACTGGAGGAGGAAGAAGGCAGAGGAAGTGCTTAGCCACCAGCATATCGAAGATCAAAGGCTTTACTACAACTCAAGCTGTGAATGAATGGAGACCTCTAAGCACAGAGTATAGAAGGCAAGAGATGGAGGCACACAGAGACCCCAGCTGTAGGCTGCTTTTGTGTCCCCAGGTTTCTTCTCATTGGTTGACATAGAGGCAAAGTCCCTTACTATCTCTAGCTGATTCCACACCTACCTTAAGCCATTGCTTTAGCTCCAGGTGAGCACAAGCCAGTTATATCCAAGAGAAGGTAAGATGGGTGAAACCATGGCCTTCTGTGGTCCTGCGGGTCATCTCTCTACCCATCCAAATCAATGCCCTCCATATGTGTTGACAATGTGACTGGATGCTACAATGGTGTCAGATGGCATTGATGACCACATTAAATTTATACCCATGACAATCATGAAGGAGCCCCCTCACTGGCCATACTGTTTCACAAGCCATTTATAATTGTACCAAAGTAGATCCTGGGCAGTCTCTGAGCCTGCCCTGTCTTCTAACAGATAAGAAAGTAAGTCAATCTTAATTTGTTTTTGGAGACCAGGCTACCCCCAAAACTCATTGCATAGTCAAGGATGACTTTGAACTTCTAATCTACTGCCTCCATTTCCTGAGTGCTGAGATTAGAGCTGGGTGCCCACCTGGGTTAATGTGGTGCCAGGGATGGAAGTCAGGGCTTTACATTTTCTAGGCAAGTACTCTATGAACTGAGCTAGAGCCCCAGCCTCCAATTCCAATCTTAGTTTGGAAGGCTTAATCTGACCCTATTCATCACCCCTGCCCACCCTTCTGTTGCTTATAGTAATTCACACCCCTTTAATGGTAGAGTGTCTCGTGGCTTTCTCTACGTTGTCTAACTGGCTTTTCCTTGAAGCCACAAGAAAATTTCACACACATACACACACACACACACACACACAGAAAGAGACAGACAGACAGACAGACAGACAGACAGAGACAGAGAGCGACAGAAGGACAGAGAGACAGAGAAAGAGACAGAGAAACTGTTTGCTGAAACTCCAGACACATGTTGACCCACTTCTCTTGCTCCACAGGAAGCAGCCATCAGCTGCTGGGTGCAGTTCAGCGACGGCTCTGTCACACCCTTGGACATTTATGATGAGAAGGACTTCTCCCTGATGGCTACGTCCTTGGACGAGAAAGTCGTCTCCATCCTCCAGGACCCCAAATTCAAGTGGCCTATCATTGCTGCAGAAAACGAAGGACAGGGGGCCCTGGTTAAGGTCGAGATGCTCATCAGTGAATCTTGTCAGAAGTCTAAGCGGAAGAGCGTGCTGGCTGTGGGAACAGCCAGCATCAAGGTTAAATTTGGACAGAATGATGCGAACCCCAACAGCAGTGAGAGTGGACACCTTGGGGCTGGGCTTCATGTGGAGAATATCAATGACAGGAGGTCCAAAAAGCCTTTTCAGGAATGGGGGAGCCCCGAGGGGCCATTCTATAGCAGCTCATCCATAGGGCTCATGGAGGGATGGGGCAGTACCACCAAGAGGCCAACTTTCCAGAAGAAGGAAGGCCAGGAAAACCTGTTAGATGACATCATCCTCTCTCAGACCATGGCCACAGACCTCACCAGCTTCCCAGACCAAATGGACCTCCTCCCCGGGAGCAATGTGGGCACTGAGGAACATGACCTTGATCAGGCAGCCAAGGGACTGAGTGACCTCGAAATTGGCATGTATGCTCTGCTGGGTGTCTTCTGCCTGGCTATCTTGGTGTTCTTAATTAACTGTGTGACTTTTGCCCTGAAGTACAGGCACAAACAGGTTCCCTTTGAGGAGCAAGAAGGTCTGAGTCACTCTCACGACTGGGTTGGGCTGAGCAACCGGACAGAGCTGTTGGGGAACCATATAAACTTCTCCTCCTCCCAAGAGGAGCAGATCACCGCTATTGACAGGGGTCTGGACTTTGAGGAGAGCAAACTCCTTCTCAGCTCAAACTCTCAGAACAGCATCAATGGACAGATGTTCAGGTCCACAGGAGCCATGCTCACAGACGACCAAGAACAGAAAAGCGAACCCCCTACCTCCCCTACCTCCAAAAGGAAAAGAGTGACATTTTCCACATTCTCCGCCATCTCCTCAGACGATGGGTGTCCTTCTGGGAACACCATGGTGTTGAGTAATGAGGATGACATTAAGTGGGTCTGCCAGGGCCTGGATCCTGGCGAGTGCACAGAACCTCACAGTTGCATGGAGAGGCTACATGAGCACGTATAACGGGGACACCAATGTTGTTCTTACCTTTCAGCCTTTAACCCACTTGGGTATGGGGAGTAGACATGTACCCAGGGGAGAAATGAGACAAGAGGACACCACAAGGGCAGCACTGTCCATAGAACCCTGGGAAATGATCCCCTGTTAGCTGGGGAGGGCCAGAGTCATGGTATCCATGCACTTGCTGGTGAATGATGCTTTGGTTCGACTTAGGAGGTTTAGTGTGCATGGCAAGATGTTGTCAAACCTGGAACAAAGATGCGCGTTTAAGGGTTCATCACAGGGAAGAACTCGCGCAATTTGGTTTCTTGTCAGATCCATGTTGCTCCGATAATCACTATTTCAGACCATGAAAAAAGAGAGGAAAAAAAAATCGAAGGCTCAGGTTGAGCATGCGTGGGTCAGAGGCAAGAGGCATGGCATTGAGTGGATCAGCACGGCTAACTCGAAGTATGCTCACAGGCAGAGTGTAGCACTGAAGCTGGCTATGGGAGGCAGGGTATTGAGCTGGTTCCCAAAGATGGGGGTCCAAGTTGGCCAGGGATTATTGACAGGCTAAGGAAGAGGTTAGCAGGGCAGAAAGGAAATGGGTAAACAAGCCCACAACTAGCTTTGTAACTACATGCCAAGAAACATACATACATATATACATACACACACACATACATACACACATACATACATACATACACACATACATGCACACATATACACATACATACATTATACACACATATACCTACATACATAAACACATACATACATAAACATACATACATACATATATACATACATACATACATACATACATAAACACATACATACATTACACACACATATATCACTGGAGCAGTTGAGAGAAACTTCCTGTCTATAGGACACTGGATACAAACCCCACTGCTCCTTAATGCAAATTCACAAGATTTGAACTTGATCACTACACTCTACTGACACTCTTCAGCCATTGGTTATGTGCAAGTGAGGAAAGAAGAGTGTTTCCCAGAATTTGCTCCCTGCCTCAAGTTCCCCTGAGCTTCCTGTCAACTTCAGGTGACATTCTATAGAGGAGGTCCCAGGGACACATATCCCTGTAAAGACACTGGTCTCCAGAGTGTAAACAGGACTCGGGGTGAATTCCCCACCCCGCCCTTGCTTTCCTAGAAACCACAGAGAACCTGTTTTGTGATGGGCTCTGCCGCCCCTCATATTGGGTCTCCTGTCCAAGAATTTGTCATCAGGGTATTTTAAGACAGAGCCATCTGTTCAGTGCAGGTTGGCTCTTTTGAACTGCAAGAGAAGAGTGTCAGGGACGTTGGCTTGCGCATGCTTGGACAGCATGAGAGGTGAGCGGGTATGGGTAGGTGTATGCATGTGTATAAGGGTATGCGTGCGTCTGCGTGTGGGTGTGCACACAGTGGGTAGCTGTGCATCTGTGGAGGCTGTGCGTGTGTCTGTGGGTGCGTGTGCGGGTGTAGCTATCCTTGCAAGCACTTGGACCCCCAAATCATCCCCAAAAGGATTAGCATTGCTTAACGTCAAAATGTCTCTACAATCCCTCAAGATGCTGAGTCTATGGAGATGGTAAGGGAGGCATGATCGGGAGATCCCCCACCCCAACCCTGGTCTCACTATGAAGTAAGGATGATGGGTTGAGGAGTAGCCGTGACCTTGAAGGGTAAAGGAGACTAGTCTCTGGGTAATTCTAACACTGTTATTTCCTTCTCTTTTCTTTCCCATTACTTTCTGTCTTCATTGCCTTGTCTCTTTCCTCATCTCCCTCCCCTCCCCCTCCTCTTATTATTCTTACCCGGATCATATAAGAGAACCTCTCTAGAGGACTGCAAGTCCCACCTCCTCTCCTTCCCCTCAAGGCCCTCTCCCCTCTGACTGTGGTGCTAATCCTTTTGTTCTGACAGCCAGCAAGCCACCCAGCTCCCAGCTCCCAGTAGACTCTTCTTTGTTTGGGTGGGTAACTTCACCACTGCAATCCTTTGCTTTCCATTGCCCACTTTCTGATTTCTTTCCCCTTCTTACCCATGTGATGTTTCCTTGACTACTGCAGCAGATGCCTGTTCTCAAATCCCTCCACGTGTAGAATGTATTGTAGATTGTAAGAATGTAATCTATATTTATAAACTTACTGACTGTAAATATAAAACATGCACTCTGCAGCTTCATGGCTGGCCTTTGTCTTTCAACACGCTGACCCCCCCTCCCCGACTCCCCCAACCCTCCTCCCAGGGCCCCTGGCATCCATTGCAAATGGCTTTCCCAATGCTATGGCTTTTGGTAAATGAAAATGTAGATTAAAGAGCCGGGTGCAATCCAATTACACCCTGACATCCTGTAATGCTGCTCCCGGCATCGAGGCGATGCTGACACATGATGACAGAGTGTACCATGTGCTGAGTGTCTCTCCTTCAGGACCTGAAAGGATTTGAAGATAAATCATATGTGTAAATCTCTCCTAAAAGCCTGCTGACAGATGGTAGATGGGAGCCTCAAAGGCAAGCATTTGGCCCAGCCTCCCCGTGTGCTGGAGCAATGAGGGCACTCTGTCCTCCCCTTGGGTTTCCTAAGTATTTACTCACAGCTGTATTCAAAACTTGACCTTGGCGGATGAGGCGGTACAGATTCAGAACACACAAATCGCTAAACACAGCAGTGGATATCTGTAAATACAGTGCTGGAGAGGCAGAGATGGGAGGAACCCTTGAGTTCATTGGCCACCCAGCCTAGCTGAACCTGTGAGCCCCAGGTTCACCAAGAGACCCTGTTTCAAAAAATAGACCGATGTCCAATGTCTCTAGTGCATGAACACGCACACATATACTAGCCTTGAGTTTCAAACTTCATTCACTGTGTCTCCAACATGGTTCTTCATAGAGAAAAGATAGCAGAGCACTGAAATGCCTGTGCACACACACATGCACACACACACACACACACACACTGATGAATGCTAGTCATTCAGCCATTTTTGGATCCACTCCTCTGTCAGTAATATGGAGCTGGGGAGGGACACATGTCACTCTCTCAGATCTTACATTTGGCGACATTAATAAAGATAAAATAATTTGGGCATAGACATATGTTTCACACACAAAAAAATAAAAAGATAAAACAAATAGCAGAAGGAAAAAAAACAACTATTTAAAACCCTGCTCCTTTTGCCTAAAAATACCCAGGTTCTACTGTTCCTTCCAACTGAATACACCATGAGAAAGAGCATAGTCAGTATGGATAGATGATCAGCAAGTATGGGACCCCTGAAGCTCAGAGTGTACTTGGAACAGAGTCTTAATTCCACCTGCTCCCTCCTTCCTTGAAGAAAACGGATTCTTGAAACCATCTCCACTACAGATGGGGGAAAAGAGAATAAGGAGCTGTGTGTTTTTAAGAGTTAGTAAAGGATATGTTTCTGCAGTGAGCACCATTCTTTTCTGAATCCCCTAGGCAAGCACAGAGTGTCTAGAGAACAGAGTGTAAGGGACTTGGGAGATGGCTCAGTGGTGAAGGATTTGCTGCACAAGAAGGAGGACCTGAACTTGGTCCTTAGCACCCACATCAAAAAGCTTGGCATGGGATCTGTGTGCTGGTGAAATAGAAACAAATATCTCTGGGGACTGACCGACAGGTCAGCCTAACCTACTCTGTGATACCCAAGTCACAGTGAGGGGCTCAGTTTCAAACCATAGAGCATGGGCCCCAAAGATGGCTCAGCCACTAAAGGAGCTTGCTGTACCAGCTTGATGACCTGAGTTCAATCCTGGAACCCACATGAAGGTGGAAAGAGAAAGCAGACTCCCTGAAGTTATCTTCTGACCTCCATACCCATACACATTCCATGGCACATTTGTGCTCACATGTGCACACACACACTAATGAAAAATAAACAAAAATTATGAAGAATTATAATTTTGAAAAGTTATGAAGATTGGGCTGGAGAGATGGCTCAGTGGTTAAGAGGGCTTGCTGTTCTTGCCAAGGATCCAAGTTTGGGTTTCCAACACCCACAAGGTGACTCACAACCTCCTGTGATTCTTGCTCCAGAAGGGAGACAACACCTGGCCTCTGCACTTACCAGGCATGGACACACCGCACATACATCCAGGCAAAATACTCACACACATAACACAATTAATAATAATAGTAAGTATCAGTGTGAACAGCGTGTGGGTAACAACAACTACAGTTGAACTCTGACCTCTCCACACGTATGGACACATGCGTACATGTTCATATACACACACGTACACCTATACAAACAGGTACACCCATACAAACACCCACCCACATAGAACAGAACTCTGTTCAAGAGTGAACACCTATACAAACAAGTGTACCTACACAAACACGTAGCCCCAAGGCACACAACTCTGCTTCAGAGTATGTATCTTGGGATACACAAGGTCTAGAGTTTGAGCAACTACCACCCAAAGTCTGGATGGAAAAACAAACAAACAAATAAAATCATTACCAGGTATAGAAAGCTATGCCCTCTTGCTCAAACCTGACCTGTATGCTCATTAGACCACCCATGATTGCCAGAGAGCAAAGAGCTTCCTATATGTTGGGAAGAGCATCCCTGAGGCCGCCATTACCATCTCCTCAGCATCACATCCAGAGGTTCTTTCCCTCCCAGGTCACTTCTAGGCAACCAGCCATGAGGATTTTGCAAACCAGGAACCTTGAACACTGCACTGTTTCTCATCTCTGGAGGGCAGGACCTTCTGGGGTAAAAGTATTGGTGGGGCCCACTCCTTCTAAGAATTTTGAAGCAAGAAGGTCTTCCCTGGCAGTTTGCTGGTGATCTTTGATGTCCCTTGCTCTTACAATAGTGCCTTGAGGCTGGAGTATAGCTCAGCAGTATGTACCAGGCCCTGGGTTTGATCCCTGGTATACTCCTCCCCCCAAATCACCTTCTATCTGCTTCTATCTTCTCTTTAGGTCTCTCTCAGGTGACCAAAGTTCCCTATAAAGACATCTACTTATAGGATTCTGTTTTATTTAGTCCAGTGTGACCTCAGATTACCTGAGTACCTGGAGACACATTTCTATTTAAAACATGGTCACACTCCAGCACTGGTATTGAACCGTCCTGTTATGGAGCTTGTAGTTCAACCCATGTTGTCAGCCTTTGCTCCAAAGTTTCTAGAAACTACTACCAGGACTGGCTTGTGTTTTGGGGCTCAGGCTCAGGCAGTCCCCTGGGGTTTCGAGGAAAGTCTCAGCCCCCAAAGCATTTTCTACACCCTCATTTCGTCATTTCTCACCCACTTTACAAATGAAGCTGTGCTAGGGCACCCTGGAAGTGTGAGCCAGTAAATACATGTGTGTGTATGTGTGTTTCCCTCTGGGAAAGCTCAGAACTGTGAATTCACCACCTGCTTGACACCTCCTAAAGAGCCCTCATTAGCTCCTCTCCACCTTGCTTCTGCCTTCACAGCAGCAAAACATTCAGTAAGAGGAGTATGTGGACCAGGGATGCTGTCCCGGGAAAGGCATAGCTTCTAGACCAGCAGCCACTCAACTGCTTAAAGGAGCATTCTGGGTGATAAGGCTGCCGGCCAGAGATCCAGATACATGACTGACTTGGCTCAGTGGAATCCCATGAGAAGAACTTGTTGGGTTCCTTTGACACGTGACTATGGAGAAGATGTAAGACCCTAGCAAAATGATGTAGGCAGGGAAGTGAAAGGCTTACACTTTAGTGTGTGTTGAGGGGCATTTCCTGGGGAGGGGTTTTGGGGGGGTACATACCTACAGGACTGTTGTAGCAAATTGCCTCTATCCATATGACCTAGAACAAGAATTTGTTCCCTGTCAGTGTCTTTCTTAGGGTTTCCATTGCTATGAACAGATACCATGACCAAGACAACTCTTATAAAGGACAACATTTAATTTTGGCTGGCTTACAGTTTCAGAGTTTCAGTCCAGAATCATGATGGGAAGCATGGCAGCGTCCAGACAGTCATGCTGCAGGAAGAGCTGAGAGTTCTACATCTTTATCAAAAAAAAGCCAGAAGCAGACTGTCCTCAGGCACCTATGAAGAGGGTTTCAAAGCCCGTCCCCATAGTGATGCACTTCCTGCAGCAAGGCTACACCTCCTCCAACCAAGCCACACCTCCTAATAGTGCCACTCCCTGGGCCAAGCATATTCAAACCACCACAGTGTCAGAGTCTTAAAGTTTGAAGTGAAGTTATCTCCAGATGCCTCCTGAGGTCTATGAACGCTCCTGGCTATGCCTGGCCTTCTACTGTGTCTTGATTTTTTTCATCTTCTCAGAAGAATACAGACCTGTTGTTCTACTCTAGTCCGACTACATTTTACTTCTATTACCAAAAACAAAAACAAAAAAACAAAACAACAACAACAACAAAAAAAAAAACCTGTTCCCACAGACACTAAGGGTTGGGACTTCAATGACTCTTTAGGAAGACACAATTCTATCCACTCTATGGAGAAAGATGCTCCTTGGAAAGAAAGAGGTCCTATATTGGTAGGTTTTGTTTTCAATCTTTCCACCAGGCATGGTGGCACAAGCCATTAATCCCAGCACTCAGGAAGCAGAGGCAGAAGGATCACTGTGAGCTCAAGACCAGCCTGGTCTACATAGTGAATCCCAGGAGAGTCAGAGCTACAAAGAGCAGGACCCTGGCTCAGAACAAGACAAAACATAATATTTCTAGTGCAAGTGATTTAAGACAACACATAGGAGCTGAAAAGATGGCTCACAGGTCAAAAGTACCTCCTGGGAACATGTACACAGTTGCAGGTACCTGCAGAGGCTTCAGATCCCCCAGGAAATAGAGTTACAGGCAATTGTGGGCTGCTCAGTATGGGTGCTGGGGACTGAACTCTGGTCCTTCACAAGAGCAAGTGGCATACCCCAAGTGGCATAACTTTTTAAATTATGTATGATACACATTGACACTAATCTATTAAATATGTCTTTAAGTAAACATAAAATAATGTCCTCTGTGGCTTTGTCAATCTTCCATACATCCTTATCATTATTCATTCCTCTTCCCTCCCTTCCTGCTTTTCCCAGTAAAGACGGGAAGGGCTTTTCCATGTCCACGGATCCTCCTCCCCAAAGCCCCCTCTCCCCCTACACGTGGCCCCCTTTAACTTTCCTGGTTTCTGTACAGATAGGGCTTCTCACCTACTTCTGGGTGACAGCTGTGGACACTGGTGACAGGTGTCACCTCCTATGAGAACAGTGGAGTTTGCAGAGCTTCGATGTGGGTCCTGACACATGGGTCCCTAAATCACCATATGGAGGAGCCTGGCCTCCATAGGACCTCCCATAGGCCTCTTCTTGACAAAGAAGATGCTGGCTCATGTACACCACTGGTCCATTGGGTACCTTGGCAGCACCCACTGTGGCCCAATTACACATAGTATGTTGAGCAGATGCTGCTGGTTCATTATGCAGTTGGAGTCCCTAGAGCACATCCTCGTGTCAGAGTGGGAATTTAGGTGTGCAGCCAGGGGCCAGATTAATGCCACAATCTATTATTTTCCCCTTTAAGGATTGCCCTGACCCAGCTGCCAATACAGGCCTGGCCTGAAGGAGCAGAACACACGGACTGTCTTGAGAGTGAAGAGATTCCCCAGAGGCTTAATTGTGAGTCTTATTACAAGGAATGATGGGACCTGACTGTCCTTCTCTCCTGGCTCTAGAGGGCTCATTAGGCAGCTGGGACTTGGCTGTCTGTGCCAGAGCTGCCCAAGAGCCTGGCTTTCCCTGCAACGACCTCTAGCTGACTAGTTTCTCCAGCTCCCTGATGGACTTCATCTCAATCTGCCCCATGGAGCATGTGTTTTGTTATGTCCAGGAACTTTATGGCTCTGAAGAAGCACGAACCTCTCTGCACCTACCCTAGCCACTTTAGACATTCCACACAGCTTAAGGTCTGGAAACAGCTGAGCTGAAGCCCACTTCAACTCCATCTCAAGAGTACCAGAGCTGGGCAGCCCTCCAGGCTGGAGCCTAGATAAGGCTTCAACTGTTCACAGGAGAGCTGTGGTTAGGAAAACACCCCTGGGCTCCTCTGAAAAATGCTTTCCGATGCCCAGACTTGATTCTGCAGTCCCGCTGGGGGAAAACAGCACAGACCATCGAGTTGTCCTGAGCTATAAGTTATTTGTCTGTAATACAAGTGTCTCTCTTGGCCTGAGCAACTTTAGAACACACCTGTGAATAGGAAATGCCGGCGTGTTCCATGGTTTTGGCAGGCTAACAGTGTTATGCCAGAAAGTTCTCCCTGGATCCCACCTCTGCATTTCAGTTGGCAGTTCTGACTGTTCATTAAAATGCTCTTTATCCATCTTTAGGTCCAAAGTGTCCTCCCTCCTCCCTCTCTTTCTCTTCTTCCCTTCCCCCTCTCTTTTTCCTCTTCCCTTCTCCCTCTCTTTCTCCCTCCTCCCTTCTAACTCCTCCCTTCTTCTCCCCCCTCCTTTTCCCTCCTTCTCCCTCCTTCTCCTCCTCCATCCCTTTCTCTTTCCTCTCCTTCCTCTTCCCTATTTCTCCCCTTCCTCCCTTCTTATCCTCCCTCTCCTCCTCCTCCCTCTCCTCCCTCTCCCCTCCTTTCTCCTCCTCCTTGACTTCAGCTAAGCCCCAGATCTGAGTTTGTACCTCTGCTTCACTGTGCCAAGAATGAAGCGATCAGGTGAACCTTGTCGCACCAGCAGAGTGGGCCACCTCACCGAGACAAGTAGTAACTAAGCTCCTTGTCAAGACAAAACAGCATCCAAGGGGCAGATAGGGATGAAGAAACTAGCCAGCTAGAGAGGCATTTGTGGTGAAAGCCAGGCTCTTGGGCATCACTGGAACATAATACGGTCAAGTCCCAGGTGGCTAATGAACCTTCTTGTGCCAGGAGAGAACAGCAGTTAAGTCCCATCATTCCTGGTGGCGTGGGAGCCTTGGGGACTTTATGTCACACTCCATGTCTGAGCCTGGATCAGCCTAGTCCAGATTTTGACCACCCTCCAGCTCTAAAAAGTCTATAGAGAAACTATAGCTCATGACCTCTAGCCAGGAGCCAATTAGAACCTCATCACTTCTGCCACAGAAGACAGACAAAAAGGCAGTGACCACTGTACCCCAGGAGACAGGTGAGCCCCAAAGCAAACATATTATTCTTACTTTGCAGGCAGGCAGAAGCCTTGGAGGGACCATCACTATCTATTCTTTTCTCACATCTTCTAAGAAGAAACCCAAGAACAGCATCATGGGATTAAGCCAGACAGCCTATTGCATGAATCGCTGATCCAAATTTTCCATTGGCCACCAAGAACCTGTCAGAACAGGTTCATGGGATCCTTGTGTCAGGCTGACTGCTTCTCACCCACTTTTTACACACACACACACACACACACACACACACACACACACCAGTAGCCTCTCTTCAGACTCTACAAGGGACAAACCTAACAGTTCCTTGCTGGAGTTGAATCTCTCAGTCTCCAAAGGTGGTTTCGTTAGCCAAGACCATCGTCCCTGACTTCCCATAGGGAAGACAGACATGGAACCTGGAGAGCCCCCCCCCCCAAGGTACAGCTCACACACCATGAGTGAGAAACTTCCCAAGTTAAGCTTTTCTCAAAATAAAATCTTAACTCAGTAATATTTTTAGTTTAATTTAATTTTATTTTTTTACTTATTCACTTTACATCCCACTCACTGCCCACTCCCAGTCACTCCCTCCTCTTCTCCTCTGAGTGGGTGCCCCCCCCCAGGTATACCCCCATCCTGGTACATCAAGTCTTTGCAAGGCTAGGTGCTTCCTCTCCCATTGAGGCCAGACAAGGCAGCCCAACGAGAAGAGCATATCCTATGTACAGGCAACAGCTTTTGGGATAGCTCTTGTTCCAATCAATCAGCAACCACATGAAGACCAAGCTGTACATCTTCTACATATGTGCAGGGAAGCCTAGGTCCAGCCTCTTTATGTTCTTTGGTTGGTGGTTCAGACTCTGAGAGCTCCAAGGGTCCAGGTTAGTTGACTCTGTTTGTCTTCCTGTAGAGTTCCTATCCCCTCTGGGGCCTACAATCCTTCCTTGTATTCTTCCATAAGAGTCCCCAAGCTCCATCCACTGTTTGGCTGTGGGTATCTATATCTGTCTGAATCAGCTGTTGGGTGGAGCCTTAATTCAGTTTTGAACGGCAAGGCTCCTCTCTCTCTCTCTCTCTCTCTCTCTCTCTCTCTCTCTCTCTCTCTCTCTCTCTCTCTCTCTCCCTCCCTCCCTCCCTCCCTCCCCCCCCTCTTCTCTATAAAGGCAGAGATGGAGACCCTGCTGGGCAGAGCTCTTCCAAGGAGAACTTCATGACTGGATTGGCTTAAATAAATGTTCTAAGCTTACGTGATTCCCATGTAACCTTCTGTAGCGTGGTCAAGTCCTGTAAACCTGCTTGCTAGCTGTCCATTGATGCAGGTGTTTCCTGCCACACTTCCTTACAGCAGGACCTGGGAATGGTTCCTCTGGGCAGATTCCACTCAGGGTCTCCCTTCGACATGTGGTCTGATAGATTCCAGCTGGGGCTATGATCATCTGAGGGTTTAATTCAAATTAAATGCATGCCTCTGAAGTAGCTCACTGACCAGTCTTCAAAGGAAAAGGAGGAATTTGGTCTTCAAAGGAAGCCTTGCCACCTGCATCTCAAGCAAGGTCTAGTGACATGTCCTCCTGACATGGCTGTCAGCTTCTCCCAGAATGGGTGACCCAAGAAGGGACAAGGAACATGCCACCCACCAGGGCTCTAAAGATCCAACTCCAGAACTCACACATTATAAACCCCACTATAGTCTATGGGTTTCACAGATTAGACTTAGTCACTGTTGGGGGGCAACCACAGAAGACCCTGAAAATGAGGAGGAGGGGATCATGGGAACCATTCTGAGAGTGGACGCCACGAATCTCTGAGTAGCCACAAAATGATCTTCCCCAGATGATAGGCTGACACCAAAGAGCTCAGTAAGCTGCTAAAGAAGCAATAGCTCTACAAGTGTTTCTAATTTATATATATATATATATATATACATATATATATATTATATACATATACATCATATACATATATATATATATATATATATATATATATATATATATATATATATACTGAATCCTGGTGTTCCAAATTGAGTCTGGAATGCACCAGATTCCACTGACTGTGTTCTCAGTCTGAGCTCTGCTGCCTACTACCTCAGCACTCACCCAAAGTTAGAAGAAGGTACTCCTTCCCCACGAGGAGTCTAGATTTCCCTGTTCCTACAGAAAAGGGGGATGGGGAGCAGAAAAGATCATCGGACATCAGCCACAGTCTCCGAGAACTCCCTTGGTACCTGAGTCTCTCCATGAGAAGGGAAAACTCAGTTAAGGAAACAGTCTGCGTTCAAGCTGTTTGTCTGAAGGCCTTCCCAGAATTTAGATGTGAAATCCCCATTAGAGATAAGCTGAGGTAAGTCGGCCCATGCCCTCTCTGAACTGTTATTCGGGTATCTAACCAATGAGCTGTTTTTCATAGTGAATACTTGGGGCGGGGGGGGGGGGGGGAGTCGGGTGGACTTGACTATACTGTGAGATTCCCCTATGGGCTATCATGACTGTTTCTTCCCAACTATTTAAAATTACATTTATTTACTTATCTGTACACGTTCATCAGGGAGGCATATTTGTGTGTCACACATTAGTATGGGAGGACAGAAGGGAGTCAGCTTTCTCCTTCTACCATGTGGGTTCTGGCGATCAAACTCAGGTCATCAAGCATGGTGGCAGGTGCCTCTACCTGCTAAGTCACCTCATGGGACCTCTTCCTGGCTTTTGAGACATTTCAAAGTCTATGGGAAAGTTTGCAAACAGTACCTTTCTCTCAGATGACTGAGACGAAATCAAAGTCAATTAATAGTTCCCATTCGTTGACATGAAAATGGATAGACAAAGAGCCATGTGTCAATAAATAGATCTCGAAAAAAGGATAACTGTTACTGACAATGTTGATGAAATTACACACTGGCTAGAGTGGATCTGGATCACACCCGCTTACCATGAGAGAGGATGGGTCGTTAGAGTGGCTTGGGGCTGGGACGATGGCTCAGACAATAAAGTGCTTGTGGCCAAGCATGGGGACAGGTTTTCCCCAGCATCAACTTTAAAGAGTCAGGCGCAGTGGTGCATCATTGTAATTCCAGGCCTGAAATGCTGACAGGTGAAGGATAGAAACTTGGGGCTCTATGGCTAGCCAATTTAGTTGAACCATGAGCTCCAGGCTCGGTGTGAGATCCTGGCTCAACAAAAATAAATTAAAAGGTGGAAAGTATTTGAAGAAGACACCAAATCTCTGGCCTCTGGCCTCCAAATAAATGCATGCACAGAGGTGTACCTATCCACATACAGAGAATCCACTCCTGGTCTTCAGGCCTTCAAAGTTCCAAAGACTTTTCTGAGTCACATAGATAGCAAGTAACAGAGTCTTAACCTTGACCAGTAGCCAAAACCACGATGGCAGCCAGCCTAAAGTAAGGCCTGGAGTGCCTCAGAGAGTTACCTCATTCCATTGTATGTCCTGGAACTGGCAAAGTCAGGGAATTATAGTCACAGAAATGAAGGTGGCACCCAGAGACTTTTTGGGTGCCTGGTCATCAGGTGGGCACACAATCAAGATCTGTGTATCCAGTTAGATGCTACAGCTTAGGTTAGTAACTGTGTAGCGCATAACCCAGGGTCAACGAAGCAAATGGGTGTACCCTCTCTCAGAAGCTCTGCGAAGCAAATGGGTGTACCCTCTCTCAGAAGCTCTGCTTGGACCACCCCTCCAGTCTCCAAAGCTAGTCTGTCCCTCTCCAATCACGGCGCCCTATCTTCAAATTCCCATCGGCTTCCTAGTAAATTATATCTTGGAGTAGCAGTCAGTCAATTTCGTGCTTGCGAGAAGATATCTTATCAAGATTAAGCTGGTCTTCTAGAGCATGCTTCCCAATAATGAAATAGCACTTCTATTCTCCAGTCATAGTCTGTGATAACCTGGAGGTCTCTGGGACTGAGATTCTGATATGGCCCTGTATCAGATGGTACACAAACTAAGCATACAAGGAGGGGAAAAAATAGACATGTTTATTTCATTCTGAAGCAATAGTTCAGATGCCAATGGTCTAAGGTTGGCTGGTGACTCTGTTTCTGGCTCATGGGGTCTCCTAGGATGGCTCCTTAACTTCACTTCTGAAGGGCTGTCCTCATTGACAATCCTGCTCAATTTTGGCACTGCTAACATTTTGGGGCTGGGTACTACTTTGTTGGGAGGGGCTGTCCTTTTCTAGTATAGCTTATAGCAGGGTCTCAGACCTCCAGCCACTGGCTACCATAGATATCCCCTCTGGTACATGGAATCCTTGTTCTAGTCCACTGTTTGAAAGGGAAGAGAGAAAAGGCTTCCTGAGATGTTTGCATTCAGAAGGGCGTGACCCTGATGCTCAGAGTCCTTCTTCTATTCACAGCCATTAGCACAGACTTGACCTCTACCTACCCTGTGCTGTCAGGGAGGCTGGCCGGTGTCTCCACCTGAGAGTCCATGTGCAGGGCTGATGCTCAGAGGTTCCTTTAGTGAAAGCAAATAGGTTGTGGGAGCCAGGGCAGTCTCTGCATCCGTCCTTAACAGAATACTGCAGAGGGTTTGCTAGGAGCAGAGCGGAAAGGGTGTGAGTTCAAGTCACTGAAGTAGGATGAGTGATGACAAATATACATGACGTATAACACATGCAGCATATGTGCTGCACATCCATATACAAATGTTTTATTGTGAGATATATATATATATTATATAATTTATTGTGTTCTTCAGAGATGGGCACCTAGAGCAGACAGAGGCTGGAGCCAATGCCAAGGGTGCTATCTTTAGTGGCAGAGGGTGCTCCTCAGAGCTGTTATCCAGTCTGGGTCACAGGGATTGGCATGTGCGCTGGCTGGCTGCTCTTGAACCCATTATACAGAAGAAATAACAGAGTTGAAAATAAACAGAGGCTTGTGAGCATGACAATGTAAGCCTGTTAGGTCAGCCCTCAGGAAACTGAGGCTGGGGCATCAGGAGTTCCAGACCATCGTGGGTTACATGGATGAGGTTTGGTGGTCAGTCTATGTTTTTAATCTGTGCCTGAACTTCCTAGCTCCTGACTTTGCTGGTTTACTCAACACTTCTCAGTTCCTTTATATGTAAAATTAGACTAAGGGTGTCGCCCATCCCAGGGTTTAGAAATATGAATAGTGGAAAATGTACATATCCTGGATACCAAAAGCTTTCAAAATGTCCTGGAGAACATTCCCAAAGCTCAGAGTGAAGGGCCCATCTCTCAGACCAACAAGAGTCACAAAAACAAACATGCATACAAACAAACAAAAAAACAAATAATCAGCAATCTCACACCTATAAGCCAAACAGTCAGGAAGTTGAGACGGGAGGATTACTAAAAGTTCAAGGTCAGCTTGGGTTACATACTGAGATAATATCTTTGAAAGAAGAAGAAGAAGAAGAAGAAGAAGAAGAAGAAGAAGAAGAAGAAGAAGAAGAAGAAGAAGAAGAAGAAGAAGAAGAAGAAGAAGAAGAAGAAATCTAGATGTGTGGTCTATGCCTTTAACTCCAGCACTTGAGAGGTAGCGACAGGTGGATCTCACTGAGTCAAAAGATAGCCTGGGCTACATAGCAAGACCCTGTTCCACCACCACCACCAAAAAAAAAAAAAAAAAAAAGCAGGGAGAGTAAAGTATGAGAGAAGGAGGTAGAAAAGAAGTGAGGGAAAGAAAGAGAGAGGGGAGGGGAGGGAATGAAAGGGGAGTGGGGGACGGCTCACCTCCAGAAGCATTCAAGTCCATAGACGAAGGGCAAGTGCAGGAATTTGCATTTTTGAAGCTTTACGTGGCTGGTTCTGATGGGCAGCTGGGTGAGCAGTGGCCTCCAGACTCTGATTCCATAATCCAGTGGTCTCACATTTCAATCTGTCCTTTGCCCTTTCTTTGGCCATTCCAGCCTCAGTCCTTTCATTTATGACTCTATTAACCTTCCCCCTGTGGTTTTGATCCAGAGCTCCCGTCTTAACTCTTGTCTTTCCTGTGTGTGTACCAAGAGGGCTCCCAGAGTAAAGGGTGACAAGGTTCTCCTCACAGCATTAAGCTGTACAGTCCTGCATTCCTGGACCCCGCAGCCACTGCTGGTTTACCCCGCCCTTTGCTTTGTGTGGAGGATAAAGTAGGGACCAGTCTCAGGAGAATACTGTGGGGAAGACTGGAGACTGCTAGCTGTACAGGAACAGTAAGCCAAGGGTACCAAGGCAGGACACTACCACCACAGATGGTGACTGTGTTTCCTGGGAAATCTTTGCAAACAAAGTTCGGCTCCTTTGTGGAGACTTTGGATAGCAGCTGAGAGGCTGAGCTAAGTGACCCACAGAGAAACAAAAGAGATTTCTTCTCCAGCGCACAGTAGGTGGTTTATTCCACCAGGGCAGCTACACATTTGTGCAAAGATAGATAGATCGCAGCATAACGCTGTTGGCACAGAGAGACCATACCAGAAATCTCTGGGAATACTAGAATTCCTCGGTATCAGAAACAATCAGATCAGGATCTGGTTTCTCAGCACGGGTGTTCAGGGTTCTTGAAGGCTGGCCAGGCTTCACAGCCACTTCATGGACCTTCTAGGTCAGTGGTTCTCAACCTGTGGGTCACGACCCCCATAGGGGTCACATATTAGCTCTTCCGGCATATTGGATGCTTATGTTATGGTTCATAACAGTAGCAAAATGACAGTTATGAAGTAGCAACAAAAATAAATTTATGGCTGGGGGCAGAGCGGGGGTCACCAGAACACAAGGATTTTAGCATTAGGAAGGCAAGGAATCACTACTCTGGGTGTTTGGGGGTGTCTGTGTCAGCATGGACTCTAAAACCCACAGAGGAAGGCTGACAAGTCACAGAAATGCTATTCAATCCTTCTCCTTGTGTGTTCACTGTTTTCTTCTCCGCTTAGCTCAAAGACAATTTCATTGACAAATAAAGTTCATCAATGCGCAAGGCTGGGAGTGTGATGAACTGATTTATATGCACATGATGTGGGGAATCTGTGTGTTCGATACATAACTCTGCCTTCTTCCTCTCATGGAGTGGAATGTATTCCCTCTGCCTTTGAATCTACGATGACTTTGTCACGTGATCTATTCCTCAGATTGAGGTGGAAGTCACATGTGACAGCTCCAAGACCCAGGGACTTTCACATGGCCACGTTCATCCTTATATCTTGACTCCAAATCATAAGCCCAGGTCAGCTTGAGGATAAATCAGTCACATACAATAAACACCTTTGTAGAGTGCCCCATAAAAAGGCCTGGCCAGAGTCAGCCAAAAATTCTTGATTGTCACCACCAACTCATCATGGGTATATCTGTGAGCCCTGACAAGACTGGAAGAGTCCAGTCCAGTTCAACCAAGGCACCTGTCCAAGAGGTAAGCATTAGTTAGATTAGCCACTGAACTTTATGCTTTTGTGTTCTGCTGTAGCAACAACTAGCTAAAATACCAGGGGCTTGCATCTCTGAATCAACATGACTTCCTACCATTGCCCATAAGCTCCTGGAGGCTCTGCGGTTTTGTGGTGTCCTTGAGGTTGTCTCTGTATGTATGACATCATCAATGTCAAGGAGCCCCAGAAACACTCAAGGAGCAGACATAGGCTTGGTCATCAGCACTGCAGCTTTGTGATGAGCTCCAGGACAGAAGGCATAGACAGCTACCCTACTAGAGCCATGTAGCATCCATCACTGCACTGTGCCTTGGGGGTAAAAATCAATCTAGGTCTCAGCTGAGCTGCCCACCTCTTGCAGAAATCCGTAGACATGACGTCATTCTAGCAGAAGTGCCTTCCCCATGTCTCACTCCAGGGGCAGCCCCACCCGATAAGAGGGCGTAGAGAAAGGAACAGGGCTCTCCATCACATGGCACAGAACACTCTGACAGATGAGTCTAAGTACGTAGATGAGATCAGACCTTCCCAGTCAAAATCTACGTGCTGGGATAACACACTAGCCATGTATTATTATGCTCTGGAAATAACAACAGGACCAAAGGTGGGGTCTAAATGGCCTGGATGTGTCTCGTTGGCCTGCCTTGTGGTTGACTGGCACACTATGGGAGGAGTATGGTATTGTAGTCAAAGCCATAGCCATGGAGCCCAACTACCTCAGCTTGAATTCTTGGCTGCTTCAGCAGTTAGATATAACACTTACCTCCTCATGCCTGTTGTTTCTTCACATACAAAACATGAAAATAATAGTAATCATCTGAACAGGTCACGGGAGGAAAAAATCCAAATTAATGGCAAGTGCCTGACAGACATGGAGTCTTATGTGTGTGTTGGGGTCATGATTTTTGCCCATGGAGGACTCACCTCTTCACAGTGCACAACACAATACATGTTAGACCCTCATCTCAAACAGCCATGTGCCCTTCCATGGTCACATGGTAATAGATAGCATTGAGGTTAAATGAGATTCACAATGGATTCCATCCCAGAACAGGTTGTACAGTAACTGTATCCTCATGGTTTTCACTGACATTATCAACGTTCACAAAGGAAGTCCTGGTGTCCAGGTTACATGGGTGGCTGTATACGGAGAGTCAGAACTGGATCCTGGCTGGCCTTGCTCTCTCTGCACCATCCATAGCATAGAGAAACTCAAGTACCAGTAAAAGTACCAGTAAGTCAGTCACAAAATGAAATGTGTGAGCCACCATGCCTGGCTGCCCCTCTTTCTGCATTGATTCAGTTCAGTTGCATAGTAAACAGATGTTCAGGGTGGTTAGTTCCTTATAGAGAATTGCTCTCACTCCCATGGTTCCTGAAACACAGAATTGCCTAGATTCCTTCAGACTCTTCTGCAAGCAACTTGAAGGCACATGCCTCCAGATATAGTATAGTACTGATCCCTAGGCTCCATGCTGGGAGGACAACAGGAAGGTGTAAGAGCTGAGAGGTAGGTTGTTTTTAAATGGGGAGCCACATTCTTCACACACACACACACACACACACAATGAAGATGGAAGATAAATTTCTGATTTATGTGACATCTCCAGATACACAGTTCCTAGTCTCAGGCTCACGGGTAAAGAATGTTGAAATTGAAAAAAAAAAAAAAAAAAACAGAGTAAAGGAGTGGGAGCTGGAAAGATGGCTCAGTGGTTAGGCGCACTAGCTACTCTTACAGAGACTCTGGATCCAATTCTCAGGTCCCACATGGTGGCACAGAACTAAACATAAATCCAGGTTTGGGGGTCTGATACCCTCTTGAGGCCTCTGAGTGTGCCAGGCATGCTCATAGTGTACAGACACATTTGCAGGCAAACACTCATACACATAAAATGAAAGTACAATGAGGTGGCTCAGTGGGGTAAAGGCACCTACCACCCTGACTGACAACTTGACTCTTCTGGCAATATCTTTGGGTAAGGTTATGGATTTAACCGTGATGTGTTTCTGAGTTAACTGATGTCAGGTAGACTTTTTTGGTTGTCAACTTGACACATTTGGGAAGAGGGAGCCTCAGGTAAGAGTCACCCTCATTAGAGTTACCCCATGGGGATACGTGGGTGGACCAGATTTTCTTAATTGCTAATTGATGTAGGAGATCTCAGAACAGTGACAATGCTGCCATCCTTGAGCAGGTGGTCCTGAGTTGTTATCAGCAAGCTAGCCAAACATGAGCATGTGAGTAAGCCAACTAGCAGCATTCCTGCTAGCATCATGGCCTCTGCTTCAAGTTCTTGCTTAAGTTCCTGCCCTGACTTCCTTCAGTTGATGGACTATGACCTGTAAGATAAAAGAAACCTCTTCCTCCCCCATGTTGCTTTGGGTCATGGTGCTTAGCACAGTAACAAAAAGAAAAGTGGGACACCCACTCCTATCTATGTTATTCTGAAAGAGTGGTCAAGTTTCTGCCCCTTAACTTCTGTATTAGCTGCTTGCTGCTGCTGTAACACAACACCTGGCAGACGCACTGGAAGAGAGCAAGGGTTTACTTCAGCTCACAGTTCAAAGGCACACTCCATCCTAGCAGGGAAGGCATGGCGGCAGGAGCATGAGGCAGCGGGCCACATCTACAGTCAAAGCAAAGGAAAACAGACACTGGTGCTCAGCTCACGGTCTCCTTTTCATTGAGTCTAAGACCCTACCTCATGGGATGGTGCTGCCCATATGCACTATGGGTCTTTCCACATCAATCAAGAAGCTCCCTGACAGACATGCCCAGAGGTTTGTCTCCTAGGTGATTTTAGTTCCTGTCAGGGTGACAATCAACATAATCATCACATTCACTTTCCCTGGTTTCAGTAATGACTCTAAAGGTTACTTTTTTTTCACTACAGATGTCTTAGTCACCGTTCTATCACCTTGAAGAGACACCATGACCAAGGCAACTCTTATAAATGAAAGCATTTTATTAGGGTTTGCCTACAGTTTCATAGATGTAGTTCATTATCCTCACGGTGGGAAGAATGGCAGCACACAGGCAGACATGGTAACTGAGAGATCTACATCTAGATCCACAGGCACCAGAAAGACAAGAGTTACTGAGCCTGGCTTCAGCTTTTGAAAACCCCAAAGCCCATCCCTAGTGACACACTTCCTCCAACAAGGCCACACCCATCCCATCAAAAGCCTCACCTCCTAATCCCTCTCAAGTAGTGCCATTCCCTGATGACCACACATTTAAAGATCTGAGCCACTGGGAGCCATTCCCATTCAAACCACCATAGCATGTATTTATGGAGTGGGAGATAGAAGTATGCACTCAAATGCAGATAACTAGGAAGGCCAGAAGATGTTGGATCCCCTAAATATGGAGTTACAGGCTGTTGCGAGCTGCCTGACTTGGATTTCAGGAACCTAACCTCTTCTGTCATTGGCTAGGTCAGCCAGTGCTCTTAATCTCTGAGCCCCTGACAGTAAACTTCAGTAAACTCAGCTCCCAATTCTCACACGTCATCTTCAGTAAACTCTCCTATCTTTTTCCCCATGTGGTCCACAAATTACAGGAAAAAAAAAATCACAAAGCAAAGCCTGCACACAGTCACACTTCAGCTAGTAAGTGATGCCTTTGAGTAGAGAGGATCCAAAGTCTTCGAGACTTGAGAGCGAGTAGGCATCATGGCAACACCCTGTCCATTATGCCACGGATAAACGGTATGCCTCGCCTACACATTGTGGTCTGATTAATAAGATAATGTGGGGTGTAGGCACAGTGGGCAATAGAAAGATGGAATTGCTCTCAGGTACTCAGTGTGGGAGGAGATGCCTCAAGAGCTCCAGCAGCAACAACAGGCACCCATTTCCAACCCTCCAGGATGCTGTGGACACATGGAAAGTGAGGGCCCCATCTGTAGGTGGTGTGCGATCATTTTAAGCATCAACATTGGTTTGTGTTGTATTAATTTTTAATCTCCAAACCAGGGTTTCTACCATGCTTTTAACCAATTAGTTCCTAGATAAGACACACACACATACAACCTTTATATTTATAAGCCTTAATCAGCACAAGAGCTGGGCAGATATCTACCCTCTATCCTATTAGAATCTACTTTCCTATCGATAACCCTGAGTTATTACTTAGTATGTTTCATCTGGGCTGGCTGCTCAGGACCATGTTTTCATGACTCACTTAACCTATGGTGGCTTCCTCCTCCTCCACCTTCTTCTCCTCCTTTGACCCAAAGCCCAGGAATCCTAAATCCCACCTACATCTCTTCTGCCCACCTATTAGCTGTTGGCATCTTTATTTACCAATCAGAAATAACTTGGGGACAGGATCACTTCGATCTACATACAGACTGCAGGTCTTGGGAGCCCTCACTTAGCATTACTATAGACAGCAAGACCAAACCTTAACTGGTTTGCTTTGGGCAAGACATAGAATGTAGGACTTAAGGAATTAAATGCTACAACCCAACTCCCTGTGTTCAATTCCAGGTCCTCCCACTTTTTAGTTGTCTACATACAAGCAATTATTTACCAAACTTCTGTTTGAGCTTTCTAATTGGGGAATAAAATATAAAAGATAGAATTCACATGAGAGACATTCCTCGGTGCTTGGAGGGGCTGAGCAGAACCTTCTTATCCTCAGACCCTGAGAATTTGCATAACATGTTGCCTCCTTTTTGCTAAAACACAATAAACACCATTTGATGATGCAAAGCTTGTTGGAGGTATTTGGTGTTCCTGGCTGCAATCGATAGAGATGTCTCCCTCATCAGGGGATCAGGGTCCCTGGGAAATGACTGGAGCTGAGTCTAGAGAAAATGAATGGAAACCAGGAGGACTAAAGAGAGCAAGACCCTAGATGATATAGCTGAAACTGTCTCTGTCCTCCACACAGATATAACCCTGTACCTCTCTTCCTACATGGCTTTGTGTGTGTGTGTGTGTGTGAGAGAGAGAGAGAGAGAGAGAGAGAGAGAGAGAGAGAGAGAGAGCACCCAGCTTTTTGCACACAGGTTCTGGGTATTAAATTCCGGTTCTTAGGCTTACAAGGCATGTACTGAGCTGGCTGAGCCATCCCACATCTGCTCCCTGCATATCATATTCAAGAATCAGAATTCCCAGAGAAAACCTCAAGCTGGACAAGCCCAAGCTCTGAGCTGACACCCAGATGTCAGAGGAACAACCCCTGCTTTCTTCTCCCACACCAGAGCCTTCAGCCTCCACCGCAGACAGCAGCACACAGTGATGGCTTTCCTGACAGGGTCCCTGGCCTTGACCTTCACGAAGGGACATGTCTTCCCAACAGTGTCCTTCCTATGGACATTTCCCATGGGACTGTTTCAAAGGAGCTTTGACGTTATTTATCCCTCCTTCTATTCCCACTTGTACCCCACCCCCTGTCCCCACCCCTGCCCCCATTTAACCCTTCCTGTCCCACTTTAACCCTTTATAGCTCTGTGCTTTATAGCTCTGTGTTCTGTCTGCCCTCCCTTGAGACCCATCCTTCAAGGCTCCTTACTAATTTTCTGATCTCTGTGGCCATTCCAAAGGAAACACGCACATCTGAAGAGTCAAAGCTAACATCCACAAAGGAGAGGAAGGGAGTGACATTTGTCTTTCAGGAGAGCCACCCAGCCTTTCCTGGAAGAGTTGAAATCCTAGACCTTGCCTTTCGCTGTCCTAGAATTTTAAGCAAACCTTGGGAGCCTAAAGGGTGCAGGCTCTTCCTCCTTCTCCCTTTGTCCACTCCTTTCCAGCTTCCAGACTTGATGAATTACTGAAACTGAACAGCCACGGGAGCCGCCTGTTGTTTGTTTCCTGGGATTGAATGAACAATGGGAGCATCCTCAAGCCAGGCTACTGGGTGACAGTCTGGTCTGCGTGTCACAGAGGAGCTGTTGTAACAGGACAATGAACTGTTGTTGTAACAGGATGCAGGATAGCTGCTTGCAGAATTCACTCACCTGCAAGAGTTGAAACTGCTTCATTAAATCTGTGTAGAACACCCTGTCTTTTTTTTTTAAGTCAGCTAGCATCTGTTTCACACAGATAATATACCACAGCATTGAAAAAAAAAAAAAACAAAAAAGTTGCTTGTTCAAGGGAATAGAAATTATTTAGTGTGATTTATAGATTATAGATTGGGCGCTCGCTCTCCATTTCATTAGTGGACATTTCAATGCATAAATTACTAAATAGCTTCAGCCATTAAGCTATTCTTGAAAATTAAAAAATAAATAAATAAATAAATAAATAAACACTGCTGGCATAGAGAGAGAGAGCTCAATGATTAAGAACGCTGACTGTTCTTGCGAGAACCCGGGTTCAATTTCATGTGTAATTCCAGTTCCAGGGGAGCTGGCCTCCCAAACACCACACGTGTACATGCTACACAGCAGAATCTCCATCAACAGCCAGCTCTCACTGAAGAAACACTAAACATGGATTCAGTTGTATGAACGCTTAATGCATATCAGCTTAAGAGATATTTTCAAGGTGGTTTATTAAATTTTAATCTATAGGAAAGTCATACATGCAGACAATGAAATATGGCCATATGCACACACTCATACACACACACACAAGCACACAATTTTCTCCCAACATCATTTGGATCCTTCACAGCACAACCACCTCCTACCTTCGTGTCTTTTTTAAATAACCCAGTGTTCAATTAGTACTGTCAGGTGCATAGGTATGGGGGCCACCCACCAGCCACTAATTGCTCCTCAGATAGGGGCGGGACCTCAAGAGATCCTCCCCAATCCAGGTTGCATGTTTGACTAGTTTGGTCTAGTGCAGGTCTTATGCAGGTAGCCATAGCAATGGAGAGTTCATTAGCACAATGGCCATGCTGTGTCTGAAGAAAGCTCTCCTCCCCCATCCTCTGGCTTTTATGTTCTTCCCACCTTCTTTTCTACAATGAGCCTTGATGGAGGGCTCATTGATATAGGTACCCCTTTTAGGGCTTAACTCTCACTCTCTTACTCTCCACACTTGGACCAGTGGTGAGCCTATGCTTTAACCACTGCCCATTGTACAGAGAGCTTCTCTGGCCAGGGTTGAGAGCAGCTGGAGTCTATAAGTATAACTGTAAAGAGAATGCCAGTTAACAGCATCACTCTTGAGCAAAATAACACTAGTTGGTTCCACCCAGGGCCTATGACCTGGACTTTTGACTATGTTTACATAAAGTCTTCAAGTTCTAGGGGTTTCAGTTTCTCCACCCTAGGAATCATCAGGAACTAGGTGTAGGGGTTTGAATAGGAATCCCTGCCCCACCCCACCCCCCACCTCTACCAAGCTCATAGATTTGAATGCTTGATCACCAGGGATTGGCAGTTTTAGGAGATGTGGCCTTGTTGGAGGAAGTGGGGGGGGCGGGGGGGCCTTTGAGCTTTTAAATGCTCAAGCTAGGCTAGTCTCTCCCTCTCTCCACCCTACCTCTCTCTTCCTGCTGCCTGCAAATCTGGATGTAGAACTGTTGGCTTCTCCTTCAGCACCATGTGTATCTGCAGGCTGCCATGCTTCCTGCCACGGTGACAATGGACTAAGTAAATAAATTAACTAAATATTTTCCTTTGTCTGAGCTGTCATGGCAATGGTGTCCCGTCACAGCAATAAAACCCTAAGACACTAGGGAGATAGCGCAGTCTGTAACTTACCCCTGTAAGCACCAGGGACTGACTCCAATCCCCAGAAAAACACCTTTTTAAAAAGCCAGGTATGGTAGTGCCAAGTTATAGTCCCAGCGCTGGGGAAATAGAAACAGGGGAATGGCTAAGGTTTGCTGGCCAGCTAGTCTAGCCTACTCAATGAGTTTGTGCTTGAGGAGTGACACCCACATACACACAGGAACACACAACCACGCATCCTACCCCGCCCCGGCACAAAGGGAAATAACCACAGGATGAACGGCAGTCATAACCTGGGATGGTCCCTTATTTTACAGTTGATGAACTTATGGCTCATTGCATGGCTAAGAGACAAGGTAGCGGGCATCATAAGAATTCAACCATTGGCTGTCAACTTCAGTTGGGTTCAGAGGTTCAAAGCCCCAAGCTGGCAATGAGAAAACCAACCAAGATACAACCACCAACAACAGGAGTCCGTCTGAGTGCCAATGAGAACAGTTGGGTTCCTCCTCTGCTCTCTTTCCCGAATCCACACAAATACTAAAGGCAGAGATGAATATGCATGAGAGGGAGGGGGATGCTCCGACCATTGCCTCTTGCTGCCTGTCCTCTGAGACTGCCAGGCCCCCTCTGAGAGTGCTGTCTGTGAATCTCTAGCCCCGGGGACTCCCAGGTGTCTGAATTTCTCACTTGGAAGATTGAGTTTGCAGGTTCTGACACAATATAGGAATGCTAGTGGCTATCGGAGCCCAGACACTCACTCTCCCCGCCCTCTCCTCCCCTCTAGAAGACCTGGCCTTAGGCTTGGTTCCTGCCACGATGCCATCCTCCTTCCTCAGATACCTTTCAGAAGGGACTTGCTCTCTCCTCTCAGGGGTCTGACTCCTCTTCAGTCCCTTGCCCCATCCTCCACACTGCTGCCTGTGGCACTGTGGGCTGAGCTCTCCTTAGAGTCCCTGCCATGTTATCATCTGTCTCTTTGTCCATTGCATTAATTACCCTTCTAATAAACTTCTTGCCTCCAACAACCCGTTTCTGTGTCCTCTTCAACCTCACAGGTGAGACGTTAGAGCTCCGTTCTGATGGTTCGATACTCATACATCTTACTAAGTGCTTCGAGTGTAATCCCTGCCAATCAAGACAGGCTCTGACAGAGGGCACAGCCATGGCTGACTGTTTGCCACCTGCAATCCTTTCACCTTTTCTTGACAGCCACGTCCCAGATTGGCTCAGGGAAGGGAGGAGGCTCCTATCTCCAGGATGCAGCCCAGTGGCTTGTTCCACTAAAGAGAAAGGCAGGGTTTCTACATCAGTGCCCTGAGGGCCTAGCCATTAGTTTCTGCCCACTGCCCCTGCTCTAGGACCATAATCTTTCCTGCCCACTTTTATCCCAGGTTTTCAGCTAACTTTTCTATTTTGCAAGAAATCCAATAGCCCCTTAATAACACCCATTTCCATTTGGTTCATCAAAATCCCTGGCAACCAAAGGACTTTGGATAACCTCAAAATAGGAGAACCCCTAATCTCCGAGAAATGATATGTCAACCCAGGAGATTAATATCAAGCCACTCTGCAGAAGGGATCAGCCATGTGCAGAAATGCTTCTCCAAATGTTTCTGGAATTACAGCCAGGGGAGAAGGGGCTGTCCAGGACGGGAGCAGTTCTCTATGCCTTCATCAGCCAGGATGAGACATCACTGCCTTTAAGACTCTTAGCATGTTATGTTTAAAACTTGGTTGAAACAAGGGGGAGCCTTTGCCCCCTTGCTCTGGTCAGTGTCTTCTAGCCCTTCAAAAGTGAAGTGGTTATTGATAGCCCACTGTCCTGTGAACCAGAAAAAAAAAATCTATTCAGTCATGACCTTTGTTTTAGATGACAGACCTTTGATTTTGTTTTATTTCATTTTTTTCAAAATAAGCTAGTGAGGAACCTGATGTGAGTAGGTCTGTGGTGTTCAGTTATGGGGGTCACGTGACTGTTGCTTGTTGGGTTTTAGACCCCTGTAGAGTGGAGCCTGACACCTGTGTCAGAGGTGTCAGTCAGCCCTTTGGTTAGGGGGAGGTGGTTTCATGGGATGGGCAAGTGCTGTTCTTCTACTAGAACGTTCCATTATTATGTCTCCTCCTGGAGGGCACCTGTACCTTCCAGACACTGTGGGAAGGAAGCCCCTGTCTCCTAGCTGAAATCTCTGCACTCCCTCCGTTGTGGTTCTTGCTCTGCGAGACATGCAGACATCTGTAAAGGCCACAGATGAGAGAGACCCTTGCTAAACACAAGAGTTGATCATTGCATTGTGATGAGATTCCAGCCCCTGCCAGAGCTACATGGCCCTGGTCACATGGTCTACCCAAAGTCCTTATCTCCCTGAACCACCCTCTTTGTCTCTGGCAGCTCCTCCTGTCCTTTGGATGCCTGCCCTGAGTCCTGGAAGGGCTGCACTCTTTGCTAGGCCCTCAATGGAGGTTTGTGGGTGTGACTCAGGGTAGACCTACAATCCCCTATTGAGGGACTGGAGGTATGGGCTCAGGGGTAAATGACAGACTGGAGGTGCTATGAAAACAGGGGGTAGAGGAGCGCCCCACTCTGATGTCTAGGATCTGGGATTTCCTGGATGAGGGCAGGTGATGAGGTTCGGGTCATTGACTACATTCTGCATACTCTTCAATATTCAAGTCAGAAAAGCCATTATCTCTGGACCCATCTGCACATGGCAGCAACTGGCTCCCCCTCCTGGCAGGTTTGTGTCTCTGCAGCTTGCCATGGCGCCGCATTTGTTCACACCAATATGGTTATTATTCTGCATTAGAGGTATTCGATTTTATTTTACGGGTGAGCGTTTTACTTGCATGTATATATCTGTCCCACTTGTGTATTTAGTACCACCTCAGAGAGATGGACCTGAGGCCTCACTCATTTATCCTGGGTGAGCACTGTATTCCAGAGCCACAGAGAACTCTACTCTGCAAGGTGAGTGAGCACAGGGTGATTGCGGTAGGACTTTCTTAAGGATGCTATGGGGAGGAAACACAATGACCTTGAACTCCCTTCCCCTTACTTCTTCCAACTGGGGCAGGGCTTTGAACCCTACCAGGTTTCCCCTTGATTAAAGCCAGCCTCAGGCCAGTGGGCATGGCTAACACATTGGTGGTGACACTGGCAGGACACCTGCCCTCCAGCAAGCTGGCCAGCCATCTGCCCAGGCTATGATAAAGATGCCTCTTGCCTTTCCTGGAAGGCCCTGCCTCCTTCCAGCTCACAGACATCAAGAAGGACATCTCACTGGTAAACCAAGCCTGATATCCGGTGCCCCACAATAAGGATGGGGGAGGAGATGAATGGTTATGTGGGTGCTGCGTGGGAGACCTCCATGAAGCTCTTGGAAGCTCTGGCTGTCGAGCATCTCCAGCCAGGACCTGTCACCCCTCAAACTAATTAATGAAAATCACAGCTCACATCTAAGAACTCCCAGCCCCCACTGCGGCTCTAGACAACCACACATGAGCTGAGCTAACCTCTGATTGCTGGCGGGGGTGGGGGGCTTTCTTTGCACACCCAATTTGTAATTTACAGTCTCTCATTGGTGCTTCTGAGCAGGAGCGGCCTCTGGCATGATTAGTATGAGAAGGCAGCTGGCCGCTGGGGCTGTGAGGCTTACTGCGCTGGGCAAATTGGTGCAGCTGTACGATGCCACATTGGAACTCATGTGCAAGGAAGAGCTCACCCTGTCCCTTCGGGAATTCTGCTGAGTCCCTGAGTCTGGGAACTTCTCCCTGCCCTGTGGAAAGTAGACAGGAAAGAGCGGCCTCAGGATAGGTTCCTTCTTCCAAGAAGGTGCTTATGAAGGGCTTAACAGTGGACCGACCATGCAACAACCAGAAGTCTGTAGCTGCATGGTTTGGAAGAAAATGCCTTAATGGCTGGGAGCTTCCTCTGGAGATGGCAAAGAGGGTGTATGTGTATGTCTGCACCAGTGTGTGTGTGTGTGTGTGTATGTGTTTGTGTGTGTGTGCACACTAGGTTCCTACCTGAACAAGAGGAGAGTATGAGAAACAGATGAGGCTCCTCAAAGTCACCACACCGGAGCACACACACCTAACAGCAAGAGGGCGCAGACACACAGTATTATGCAGAACTATCCTCTGAGCTGAACTACCACCATATTTGGAAGTCCAGCTGCTCACCAGAGATCATCACATCTGGGCCTACTGACCATCAACCTTCCCTCTTGGAAGGAGGGAGTAAGAAAGGCTATGGAACTCTCCCCTGACTACCCAGTTTCCACTCATAAGCAGTTGTGTGTAATTCCTACCTACTTGTACATGGCTTTAGGGAGGGGCTCGAGGACACAGAGGACTTGAGAGAGGACTGCGTCTATGCAGCCATGAGAGAGCCATCATCCATGCTGGCCACAGCCCCTCCAGTATGGCTGCTTTAAGGCCACCCACACTGTGTCATGGTTTCAATAAGAACGGCCTCCATAGGCTCCAATTAGGGAATGGCACTATTTGTTAGAGATTAGGAGGTGTGGCCTTGTAGGAAGAAGTGTGTCACTGAGGGTGAGCTTTGGGGTCTCAAATGTTCAAGCCAGGCCTAAGGTTACTCACTTCCTGCTGCCTGCAGACCCTGATGTAGAACTCTCAGCTCCCCTCCATCAGCATGTCTGCCTGTGTGCTACCATGCTTCCTGCCAGAATGACAATGGACTGAACCTCTGAACTGTAAACCAGCTCCTGTTAAATGCTTCCCTTTTTTATAAGAGTTTTTAAATATAACTTTTATAAGACTCACAAAGGCCATAGTGTCTATTCACAATAAAAAAAAAAAAAAAAAAACAGTGACTAAGACAGCCAGTAATCTCATGCTTCATGCTCTATAAAGAATTCTAATGAATCCATCCATTCCCCAGGTTGAACTTTGGTGGAATCACACCTCAGCGTGTCATTGGAATCTTAGGAAGATCAGGAGACATGAGGGAGGATTTTTTTTCAATCTCCCCCAGGAAAGGCATTTTTAATAATGCACACACAGAGAGATAGTGGCTGAGGTACATATACATGTATACACAAATATATACACAGACCTAACAAGTGAGAAGGGACATATACATACATGCATGCATGCATACATACATACATACATACACACACACACAGACACACACACACATCACACACATTCATACATACACACACATAGTCAACACCATGAATCAAAAGTATCTGTGGCCAAACACATTTCTCCAAATACTGGGTCACCTCATTCCTAGACATGGCGCCAGCTTCCCTGTGTCTTCATGGCCGAGAGTAGACGTATGTCTTCACTTTGGAGGGCAGAGGATGGGCATGCCTCTTCTCAGCCCTTCCCACCTCACAGGGTTGCTTTGGTTCTCCAGACAGGGTCTCTCCCTGGCCCTGGTCTCACTGAAAGCCTAAGAGATCTGCCTGCCTCTGCCTGTCCAGTACTGGAATCTCAAACATGTGTCATGACACCTAGCTTTTTAATCTTTTTTTAGATTTTTTTAAACATATATAGCTGCTTGCATGTGTGTCTATGTATACACGTGTGTACTTGGTGCCCATGAAGGCCAGAAGAGGGCATCAGATCCTATAGAACTAGCATTACAGATGGTTGTGAGCGGCCATGTGGGTGCTTGGAATAGAACCCAGGTCCTCTGCAAGATCAGCCAGTGCTCTTAACTGCTGAGCCATCTCTCCAGCCCCTACATCCGGCTTTGGAGAGAAACAAAATCAAAACAGAACATTCTGGGGGTTGAAATCAAGTTGTAGGCTTACGTGGCAAGTACCTTACTGTTACTCTCTTACTGTGAGTATATACATTTTACCATGCGTTCATCTGTACAGGAAAAACAGGGTGAGCGTGTACTAGGTTTGATACCATCCAGCATCCACTAAAGAGGAGAGACATAGACCTTGTGGGCTGCTGAACAGGTAAATAGATGGATGTGATTTTATTCTTCCTCTCTGTCTCTGTCTCTGTCTGTGTGTGTGAGAGAGAGAGACAGAGACAGAGACAGACAGAGACAGAGACAAAGAGACAGAGAGAAACTTGAAATTTTTGAGGTGGGATGATGGCTCAGTTGGTAAACTGCTTGCCATATAAGTATGAGGACCTGAGTTCAAATTCCCAGAATCCAAGGGGGAAAAAAAAACCAGGTATGTCAGTGTGTGCCAATAACCATGGTGACAGGCTATCCCTGGGGCATAACAGCTAGCCTGCCTAGCATACTTGGAGAGCTCTAGACCAATGTGAGGCCCTGTCTCAAAAGTCAAGTGGACAGACAGTTCCTCAGGACTCCTCAGAACCTAAGATTGACCACATCCTCCACAGTGTGTGCTCACATGTGCCTGCACAATCACACATGTGCACGCACAGTCACACTTGTGCATTCACAGTCACACATGTGCCCTCACAGTCACACGTATGTCTGAACAATCACACATATACTTGCATATGCACACAGGCCCGAACAGACACCTGCAAGCACACACATATACATGCACAAAGAAATGGAAGTTTTCCAAGTCTTAAAGTACAAGTGAACATCAAAGTTTGCTGATGAAGGCCAATAGCCTGTGGTAGATTGCATGGTTGGTTAAACTACCCCACCTGCTCTATCCTGAGGGACCAGGCCCTGAGAGAAATCCCTCCTTCCTGCCATGAACAGACACAGCATGAGACCTACCTCCCACAACAGAACTTGAGCAGAGATGTTTGCTGCTCCTCAAAAGAGAAAAGATTGCTCAGTGATCAAGAACACTTGTTGCTATTGCAGAGGACCCAGGGTTCGAGTCTCAGAACCCACAAGACAGCTCACACCTCTAACATCAGTTCCAGGTGTTCCAACCCCCTATGCTGGCTTCCGGGGGGACCGGTGTGCACAGTGTGCACATACATGCACTCAGAGACACACGGGCACATAAAATAAAAGGAGTAAGGAAATCTTCTCAAAAACATTTCCATTACATGGTCCACACTGGCTATTCCTTTCCTTCAACTCAGGACCGGTACCATCCAGCCTAGAGCTGCCAGTTCACACGGATCTCCGAAGACTAGAGAGCCATGGCATCTGGATGAGCTGAGGGAATCACTGTCACATGAGCTGAGGTAAACCTCCAAACTGTCAGCCACTGAGACGAGTGCCCTTTACTTCTGTAGTGTAAGTGGACAGAGAACCCATTTGATTCCTAGCGTCTCTGCTGAGGCACCCTTGACTGCGCGCTTCAAAGGTGGTCCCTGAAAGCATAGAGTGAGTCAGAAACTTACCCAGGGGTTGCAAACCTGGGCATAGAGGAATCTGACCTCAAATTGGGGGAATCTCACCATTTTGACCATAACATTAGCTCATCTCCCTCATAGCCCACCCTCTTCGAAGATGATGTCTTCCATCTGGAGGAGATTCGGGCTCCCTTCCTTCCCGCAGCTTCCAGGTTCCGAAGGCACTCCAACACTTCAGGGCTTATGTATGTCTGCTGTGGTCAGTACTGCCATCTTCAGGGTAGCTGCAGCCTCCTCTCCCGTATCCCTTCCCCTCACCCTCCCCCCCAAGTCTTATCAGAACTCACTAACGAGGGAAGACTCTCCACTGAGTGGATTTATTTTCTTCCCTCCCGAGGTACAAGCTGTATGGGTCAGAATAACTTACTCCATACTACTGAAGAAAAATCTTGCCTGGATGGCTCCCCAAAGGACAATCGAGGGTCCCAGTCCATATGTAAAACAGTCTCTGAAGCTCCACTCTGCAGCTGCGCCCTATTATCACAACAGCGGCAGGCCGCCTTCCTCTTTAACTGTAAACGCTCCTGACAGCTCCAGTGGAGATAATTATGATGCTTAAGGGAACTTTCGGCCTTGCTAAAAATACTGAGCAACAGTTTGAGGCGAGGGGAGGTGCTTAGGCGTGATCTAGTAAAGGCTCCAGGAGCTGGCGGCTGTAAGTGTGTGTCCAAACCCCGGGGTTGCTTAGTCACCACCCTCTTCAATGCATCTTCATCCATCCTCATAGCTGGTGCTGAATCTCACAGCTAAGCCTGTGAAGCAACTGGAATAGACCTGGTTCTGCTCCGTAGGAGAGACCGGCAGGCAAACAGACAAAACTGGGGAGTTGCCTGGCTAAGGGAGGATCTGAGCAGTCATTGAAACCCATGAGCTCCTCTTAGGGGACACAGTTCAACCCAAGTTCCCAGTGTTCTGGAGGCTGAGACCTGGCCACTGGGCTGCAGATGTGATAAGTGCCAAGAAACCCTGCTGGTCGCTATCTCTCCCTGCCTGGAGCAGCTCAGTGGGGGGAGACGGTGAAAGAGGAGACAAACAGGTCCTCAAGCCACCACGTGGGGCATGTCCTCCGTGCATCTGCACTCTACTTACTCTTACAGGAGAGTGAAGCCCACCCACTCTTGAGTGTGGTCTGTACTGGTCAGTGTACAGCTTTGAAGAGGCAGAGACGTGAGAATCACAGTGGTTCATAGGCCAGTCAGTCTACCTAAATCCAAGCACTCTGGGTTCCATAAGAGACCCTGGCTTAAAATAACAACAGCAACAACAATAATGATAATAATAATAATGTGGAGAGCCATTGAAGGTACCCAGGTATCAACCTTTGACCTCAACACTCTTACATGCACGCACACCGAGACACACACACATACACAGAGCATGCTTGCACACACATACACACAAAAGAAATAGGAGGGAAGAAGAAAGAAGCAGTGTGTTTTTCCTGTTGGTTAAAGGCAGACTACAAGACAGAGTTGAACATGACATTCAGCGGTGTGGATATCACTGACAACCTGGACAAGGTCTACACTGTTCAACAGCTGCCGTCCAATGAGAGGTACAGTCAAGGGGTAAAGGGGGAGGATGCTGGGGACACCTTTCTGTAGGACAAAGCAGAGGAGAGCAAAGAAAAGAGAGAGCCTGGCTACCTCATAATGCTAGATCTACCCCAACATTTGCATGGCTCAGCCAGCAGAGGAGAAAATACAGGAAGAGAACAGAAAGCATCCTGTGTGATGAAGGCCCTCCGGTAGCTGATGGAGCCAAAGGGAAGGGGGCCTGTCAATCAGAGCTTAGAAGCTTGTTGGGATAGTCTTTTTGTACACTGTGTAAAGATCTCTTTGTGTGTGTGTGTTCGTGAGCACACGCACATGTGAAGCTGGGAAGTACTCTACCAGAGAGCTATACTTCCAGCTTCTCCTGTTCATTTTGAGACAGAGCCTAAATAAGTTTCCCACATAGCCCAGGCAGCACCTGAACTTGCATTCTTCCTGCTTTGGTCTCCTAAGTGCAGGGGTAACAGACATGAAACACTGTGCCTTGGTTATAATTGTTTTTAACAGACTCCTGGGAGAAGGGTGGGCGGTTGGGGAGATGGCTCAGAGGTTAAGAGCACTTCCAGAGGTCCTGAGTTCAATTCCCAGCAACCACATGGTGGCTCATAACCATCTATAATGAGATCTGGTGCCCTCTTCTGCCCTGCAGTCATACTTGCAGGCAGAACACTATACATAATAAATAAATAAATAAACAATTAAATAAATAAATAAATAAATAAATAAATCAGAAAAAAAAAGGGAGAGAGCATGCTCAGCCTAAGGAGGGACTGAGGATACAGTGTTGCTAGATGCAAATGTGGTTGTTTGTGTCCTTGATAAACTGGAAGTGAAATCAGCCATCTGGTTAGCTCAGTGGTCAACTGGTTAGCTCAGTGGTCAACTGGTTAGCTCAGTGGTCAACTGGTTAGCTCAGTGGTCAATAGTAAGTGGTCAGACGTTGAACATGGTCAGCCATGATGTTGGTCAACGGTGGGCAAGGGCAACTGGAAACACTGTCAATGATGAGCCTGGGCCCTGGCAGTGTGATCATCTACGTCTGAAGCACCAGTATCCAGTGAGGTCTCCAGACAGTAAAGCTGGGGACTTTCGGAGAATTGTTTGGACGTTGAGGGTAAGACACATCGGCCGGCAACAGTCAGCGTGTGCTGGCTCTGTCGCTTGACTTTCTTGGAGCATCTCGACTCCTGATACTTATGATCTGATCCTCCCACAGTAGTCAATTACAACCACTAACATCAAAGTTTGCTGAGTCCTGGGAGTCTTCCTCATGGCGTACAGCTCCTCAGCGTAGTTTTGAGGAAAAGGGGATTGGGGTTAAAGGGGAGGGCCAAGGTATACTGGGTAAGGGGAGAACTAGAGCATTCTGGGTAAAGAGGGAGACCAGGGCATTCTGGGTAAGATAAGAGCGAAGCATTCCGAATAAGATGAGGGCACTGGCATTCTAAAGAAACACCTGCTATGGGAAAAACAGAATTGGAAATGTCATTTTCATGAGGGCAGTACGAAGAAAGAAAGGGAAGAAGAAGAAGAAGAAGAAGAAGAAGAAGAAGAAGAAGAAGAAGAAGAAGAAGAAGAAGAAGAAGAAGAAGAAGAAGAAGAGGAAGAAGAAGAAGAAGAAGAAGAAGAAGAAGAAGAAGAGGAAGAAGAAGAAGAAGAAGAAGAAGAAGAAGAAGGTGAGAGACGCTCGCAGGTGCCGGCGGAGGGTCAGAGGTGTAGACAGCTGCAAGCCGATGGTTCTTGCCAAGTCCGTCCATATGGAGAAGAAGAGAGGAAGAAAGAGAGAGAGAGAGAAGAGAGAAAGAGAAAGAGAAAGAAAGAAAGAAAGAAAGAAAGAAAGAAGAAAGAAAGAAAGAAAGAAAGAAAGAAAGAAAGAAAGAAAGAAAGAAAGAAAGAAAGAAAGAAAGAAAGAAAGAATCCCAAACACATGAAAAGAGGTTGAAGCAGACTCCATAACGTCTCAAGTGTAAATTAAAAGTAGGCAGCAGGAACGTGTTTTTCCCCCAGCAGATTGGCACACATCCCAACGCACGGGAACATGCTGTGTTGGTGAAGCTGCGGGAAGCAAGGGCCTCACACATCGCTGCTGGAAACACAAACCAATACAAGCTCCATATGGACGGACTTGGCAAGAACCATCGGCTTGCAGCTGTCTACACCTCTGACCCTCCGCCGGCACCTGCGAGCGTCCCTCACCTGCAGCCCTGCGCATACGCAGCGCGTGCACAAGAATATTTAATTGCCGCGTTTTCTTGTAATAACAAGT
This sequence comes from Mus caroli, assembly GCF_978045245.1. Taxonomy (NCBI): domain Eukaryota; kingdom Metazoa; phylum Chordata; class Mammalia; order Rodentia; family Muridae; genus Mus; species Mus caroli. The sequence goes on along the minus strand of NW_028227259.1, from coordinate 131,890,667 downwards.
GATGGAGAAAGACCATATGCTCATCCATAAGAGATTGTACAGATAAAGTGCATTGAACCATTCACTGGAATATGTAATAGCATGCTGCATACCTAGGAGTGGGGGAGGGGAAGAATGAAAAGATCGCGTACCGATGAGGAAAGAGAAGCGATTCAAAGTGGGAAGTGGGTTACAAAACAGTTTAGACAGCAGGGGCCACTGTGTGTAAATAGAAGAGGGCATACGAACATATTTTGTATTTGTTCATGCTTCCATGAAAATACCCTACAACTTAAAGAAAATGAGTCAAAAGCCATGCTTCGCTTAGATTTGAAGGGAGTAGGCCGTATGCAGGTGAGTGTATTGCTCTATCAAGGGATTAATTTAAAGAATGGCTTGTCTGTAGGTGGTGGGATCTGCTGCTGCTGCTGCTGCTGCTGCTGCTGCTGCTGCTGCTGCTGCGGAAGTGGGTTGTGACCGAGCTGTTTGGGGCTGCTGTGGAGTCAGTCTCTAGGATGCCCTCTCTGGTCTCTGCCTCCCGCTATCTACGCTGTGAGCCATAAGAGCTGCGATTAAATGCAGCAGAGGTGATGCGATGTTGTTTCTATAGAGAGAGATAAAAGGGTGAGCTTTCAGGTAGCATCATGTTTGTACCTTGATACCCTCCACAGTTCATAAGCTGAAGCCCTAACTTATGAGTCCTTTGCCATTACTGGATGAGAAAGAATGAACTGAAAAGATGACTCGGCAGTTAAGAGCAATTATTGCTCTTTCAGAGGATCCGGGTTTGAAAACTGGAACACATTTGGTGGCTCAAAACTGTTCCATAACTCCAGTTTCACCTCATAACTCCTGTTTCAGGGGACCTGATGCTCTATTCCGACCTCCATGGGCACCAGGCACAAACAAGGTACACACGCACACATGCAAGCAAACACTAATATGTATAAAATAAGTCTAAAAAACAAAGATAAAAGATGACATCTAGCCGGGCAGTGGTGGTGCACGCCTTTAATCCCGGCACTTGGGAGGCAGAGGCAGGCAGATTTCTGAGTTCGAGGCCAGCCTGGTCTACAAAGTGAGTTCCAGGACAGCCAGGGCTACACAGAGAAACCCTGTCTCGAAAAAACCAACCAACCAACTAACAAACAAACAAAAAGAAGACATCTAGACTTCATTCTCTTTCTCTCCCTCCTTTCAACCCTTTTTTCCTTTTGCCTTCTATCTCCTCTCTCTTCCAATCTCCCTCTGTATTTCTCCTCTGTGCATGTCTCTCTCCTTTCCCTTCCTTTGTTCCTATCTCCTCCCCATCCATCTCTGTTCTTTCTTTTTTATTGTTGTTGTTTTTTATTGGATATTTTCTTTATTTATATTTCAAATATTTTCCCCTTTCCAGTTCTCCTCTTTGGACACGCCCTATCCCCACCCCCACCCCCACCCCCACCTCTATGAGGGTGCTCCCGCACCCACCCACCCACTCCCATCTTCCCACTCTGGCATTCCCCTACACTGGAGCATCAAACACCCTCAGGCGTCAAACAGATGTCCTCCCATAGATGTCCAACAAGCCATTCTCTGCCGCATATGTGGCCGAAGTCATGGGTCCCTCCATGTGTATTCTTTGGTTGGTGGCTCAGTCCCCGAAAGCTCCAGGGGGTCTGCCCTGTTAGCTCTGTTGCTCCCCCCATGGGGCTGCAAACCCCCTCAGCTCCTTCAGTCCCTTCTCCAACTCCTCCATCAGGGACCCTGGTGCTCAGTCCAATGATTGGCTGTGAGCATCCTCCTCTGTATTTGTCAGGCTCTAGCACAGCCTCTCAGGAGACAGCCATATTAGGCTTCCATCAGCAAGCACTTCCCAGCATCCACAATAGCATCCAGGTTTGGTGGCTGTATATGGGATGGATTCCCAGGTGGGGCAGTCTCTGGATGAACTTTCCTTCAGTCTCTGCTCCACACTCTGTCTCCATATTTCCTCCTGTGAGTATTTTGTTCACCCTTATAAGAAGCACTGGAGCATCCACACTTTGGTCTTCCTTCTTCTTAGTCTTCATATGGTCTGTGAATTGAATCTTGAGTATTCTGAACTTTTTACCTAATATCCACTTATCAGTGAGTACATGCCGCCGAGTGTGTTCTTTTGTGTCTGGGTTACCTCACTCACGATGATATTTTCAAGTTCCATCCATTTGCCTGCAAATTTCATGAACCCATTGTTTTTAATAGCTGAGTAGTATTCCATTGTGTAAATGTACCACATTTTCTGTATCCATTCCTCTGTTGATGGACATCTCAGTTGTTTTCAGCTTTTGGCTATTAGAAATGTGTCTGCTATGAACTAAGTGGAGTATGTGTCCTTATTACATGTTGAAGCATCTTCTAGGTATATGCCCAGGAGTGGTATGGCTGGGTCCTCAGGTAGTACTATGTCCAATTTCTGAGGAACCACCAGAATGATTTCCAGAGTGGTTGTACCAGCTTGCAATCCCACCAACAATGGAGGAGTATTCCTCTTTCTCCACATCCTCCCCAGCATCTGCTGTCACGTGAGTTTTTGATCTTAGCCATTCTGACTGGTGTCAAGGGGAATCTCAGGGTTGTTTTGATTTGCATTTCCCTAATGACTAAAAATGTTGAACATTTATTTAGGTGCTTCTCAGCCCTTTGAGTTTCCTCAGTTGAGAATTCTCTGTTTAGCTCTGTTCCCCATTTTTAAATAGGGTTATTTGGTTCTCTGGAGTCTAACTTCTTGAGTTCTTTATATATATTGGATATTAGCCCTCTATCAGATGTGAGATTGGTAAAAATCTTTTCCTAATCTGTTGGTTGCCATTTTGTTCTATGGACAGAGTCCTTTGCCTTACAGAAGCTTTGCAATTATATGAGATCCCATTTGTTGATTGTTGGTGTTCTTTCCCCCTGTGCCCATTCAATACTTTCCCCCATTTTCTCTTCTATTAGATTCAGAGTATCTGGTTTTATGTGGAGTTCCTTGATCCACTTGAACTTAAGCTTTGTACAGGGATATCAGAATGGATCAATTTGCATTCTTCTACATGTTGACTGCCAGTTAAACCAGCATCATATGTTGAAAATGCTGTCTTTTTTCCACTGGATGGTTTTAGGTCCTTTGTCAAAGATCAAGTGATCATAGGTATGTGGGTTCATTTCTGGGTCTTCAATTCTATTCCATTCATCCACCTGCCTGTCACTGTACCAATAATACCATACAGTTTTTAACACAATTGCTCTGTAATACAGCTTGATGTTAGGGATAGTGATTGCCTCAGAAGTTATTTTATTGTTGAGAATAGGTTTTGTTATTCCAAAGGAATTTTAGAATTGCTCTTTCTAACTCTATGAAGAATTGAGTTGGAATTTTGATGGAGATTGCATTGACTCTGAAATTGCTTTCAGCAAAATGGCCATTTTTACTAGATTAACCCTGCCAGTCCATGAGCATGGGAGGTCTTTCCATCTTCTGAAGTCTTCTTTGATTTCTTTCTTCAGAGACTTGAAGTTCTTGTTAAACAAATCTTTTACTTAGAGTCACACCAAGATATTTTATATCCTTTGTGACTATTGTGAAGGGTGTTGTTTCCTTAATTTCTTTCTCAGCCTGTTTATCCTTCGAGTATAGGAAGGCTACTGATTTGTTTGAGTTAATTTTATATCCAGCCACTTTGCTGAAGTTGTTCATCAGTTTTAGGATTTCTCTGGTAGAGTTTTGGGGGTCACTTAAGTATATTATCATAGCATCTGCAAATAGTGATATATTGACTTCTTCTTTACAATTGGTATCCCTTTGACCTCTAATTGCTCTATCTAGAACTTCAAGTAGGGTAGCTTTGTCTAGTCTCTGATCTTAATGGGACTGCTTCAAGTTTCTCTCCATTTAATTTGATGTTGGCTACTGGTTTGCTGTATATTGTTTTTTGCTATGTTTAGGTATGGGCCTTGAATTTCCTGATTCTTCCAAGACTTTTAACATGAAGGGATGTTGAATTTTGTCAAATGCTTTTTCAGTATCTAATGAAATGATCATGTGGGTTTTTTTCTTTGAGTTGGTTTATCTGGTGGATTACATGGATGGATTGCTGTATATTGGACCATCCCTGCATCCTTGGGATGAAGCCTACTTGATCACAGTGAACGATCATTTTGATGGATTCTTGCATTTGGTTTGTGAGAATTTTATTGAGTATTTTTGCATCAATATTCATAAGGGAAATTAGTCTGAAGTTCTTTCTTTGTTGGGTCTTTGTAAGGTATCAGTGTAACCTTGGCTTCATAGAACAAATTGGGTAGTGTTCCTTCTGTTTCTGTTTTGTGGAATAGTTTGAAAAGTATTGGTGTTAGGTCTTCTTTGAAGGTCTGATAGAATTCTGCACTAAACCCATCTGGTCCTGGGCTTTTTTTTTTTTTTTTTTTTTTTTGTTGGGAGACTTTTAATGACTGCTTCTGTTTCTTTAGGGGTTATGGAATGGTTTATCTGATCCTGATTTAACTTTGGTGTTTGGTATCTGTCTAGAAAATTGTCCATTTCATCCAGCTTTTCCAATTTTGTTGAGTATAGGCTTTTGTAGTAGTATCTGATGATATTTTGAATTTCCTCAGTTTCTGTTGTTATATCTCCCTTTTCATTTCTGATTTTGTTAATTTGGATACTGTCTCTGTGCTCCCTGGTTAGTCTGGCTAAGGGTTTATCTAGCTTGTTGATTTTCTCAAAGAACCAGCTCCTGGTTTTGATTCCTTGTATAGTTCTTTTTGTTTCTACCTGGTTGATCTCAGCCCTGAAATGGATTATTTCCTGCTGTCTACTCCTCTTGGGTGTATTTGCTTCTTTTTGTTCTAGAGCTTTCAGGTGTGCTGTTAAACTGCTGGTATATGCTTTCTCCAGTTTCTTTTTGGAGGCACTCAAAGCTATGCATTTTCCTCTTAGCACTGCTTTCATTGTGTCCCATAAGTTTGGGTATGTTGTACCTTCATTTTCATGAAATTCTAAAAAGTCTTTAATTTCTTTCTTTATTTCTTCCTTGACCAAGTTATCATTGAGTAGAGTGTTGTTCAGCTTCCATGTGTATGTGGGCTTTCTGTTGTTTTTGTTGCTTTTAAAGACCAACCTTAATCCATAGTGATCTGATAGGATGCATGGGATTATTTCAATCTTCTTATATCTGTTGAGGTCTGTTTTGTGACTGATTATATCATCAATTTTGAAGGGGGTAACATGTGGTGCTGAGAGGAAAGTATATTCTTTTGATTTAGGATGAAATGTTCTATAGATATCTGTTCAATCCATTTGGTCCGTAACTTCTGTTAGTTTCACAGTGTTTCTGTTTAGTTTGTATTTCCATGATGTGTCCATTGATGAGAGTGGAGTGTTGAAGTCTCCCACTATTGTTGTGTGAGGTGCAATTGTGTGCTTTGAGCTTTAGTAAAGTTTCTTTTATGAATGTGGGTGCCCTTGCATTTGGAGCATAGAAATTTGGAATTGAGAGTTCTTCTTGGTAGATTTTTCCTTTGGTGAGTATGAAGTGTCCTTCCTTATCCTTTTTGATAATTTCTGTTTGAAAGTCAATTTTATCTGATATTAGAATGGCTGGTCCAGCTTATTTCTTGGGACCATTTGCTTGAAAAATTGTTTTCCAACCCTTTATTCTGAGGTAGTATTTGTCTTTGACACTGAGGTACATTTCCTGTATGCAGCAAAATGCTGGGTCCTGTTTATGTATCCAGTCTGTTTTTCTATGTCTTTTTATTGGGGAATTGAGTTCATTGATGTTAAGAGGTATTAAGGAATAGTGATTGTTGCTTCCTGTTATTTTTTGATGTTATTTTTATGCTTGTGTGGCTCTCTTCTTTTGGGTTTGTTAAAAGAAGATTACTTTCTTGCTTTTTCTAGGGTGTAGTTTCCCTCCTTGTGATGGCATTTTCCATCTATTATCTTCTGTAGAGCTGGATTTGTGGAAAGATATTGTGTAAATCTGGTTTTGTCATGGAATATCTTGGTTTCTCCATCTATGATAATTGAGAGTTTTGCTGGGTATAGTAGTCTGGACTGGAATTTGTGTTCTCTTAAGGTCTGTATAACATCTGTCCAGGATCTCCTAGCTGTCACAGCTCTCATAGCTGTGAGAACTCTGGTGTAATACTGATATGTCTGCCTTTATATGTTATTTGACGTTTTTCCCTTGCTGCTTCGAATATTCTTTCTTTGTTTTGTGCATTTTGGGTTTTGACTATTATGTGACAGGAGGAATTTCTTTTCTGGTCCAATCTATTTGGAGATCTGTAGGTTTCTTGTAGGTTTATGTGCATCTCTTTCTTTAAGGAAGTTATCTTCTATAATTTTTGTTGAAGATATTTACTGGCCCTTTAAGCTGGAAATCTTCACTCTCTTCTCTACCTATTATCCTTAGGTTTGGTCTACCCATTGTGTCCTGGATTTCCTGGATGTTTTGGGTTAGGAGCTTTTTTTCATTTTGCATTTTCTTTGACTGTTGTGTCAATGTTTTCTATAGTATCTTGTGCACCTGAGATTCTCTCTTCTATTGCTTGTATTCTGTTGGTGATGCTTGCATCTATGACTCCTGATCTCTTTCCTAGGTTTTCTATCTCCAGGGTTGTCTCCCTTTGTGATTTCTTTATTGTTTCTATTTCCATCTTTAGATGCTAGATGGTTTTGTTCACTTCCTTCACCTGTTTGGTTGTGTTTTCCTGTAATTCTTTAAGGGATTTTTGTGTTTCCTCTTTAAGGGCTTCTGCCCCTTTACCTGTGTTCTCTTATATTTCTTTAAGGGAGTTACTTATGTCCTTCTTAAATTCCTCTATCATCATCATGAGATGTGATTTTAAATCAGAGTCTTGCTTTTCTGGTGTGTTGGGGTATTCAGGGCTCTCTGTGGTAGGAGAACTGGGTTCTGATAGTGTCAAATAACCCTGGTTTCTGTTGCTTGTGTTCTTCCCCTTGCCTCTCACCATCTGGTTATCTATGGTGTCAGCTGGTCTTGCTGTCTCTGATTGTGGCTTGTCCATTCTGCAATCCTGTGTGTTAGCACTTCTGGGAGACCAGTTCTCTCCAGGAGGAATTTGGGTATGGAGAGCTATGGTACAGAGTCAGCTCTCGGGTACAGATAGAAATCAGTAGAATTGTGTTCCTAGCAGTTCCTTAGTTCCTATGTCCTAATGGCTCTGGGAGGGTCCCTCTTGGTCCAGGAATTTGAACAGAAGTAGTGGTTTTATCTGAGCTCACAGGTGTATCTGCACTCCTAGGAGACCAGCTCTCTTCTGGCCGTATTTGGGTATGGAGTGCTGTGGCACAGGATCAGCTCCAGGCACAGATAGAAACTGGAAGGCTCCCATCTCTGACATTCCTTTACTCTTCTCTGATTCTTTCTCTCGGTTTCTGCCCATCCCCTTTCTCTCTCCCTACACCACATAAGAAGACAAGAATGCAACCATCCTAATTTTAGTAAGAAAGGCTGGACCAGACATACTCTGAGTCTTTGACCTTGGGTTTCCAGCTTCCTGACGTGTATTATTGAAGCTGCTTAATTCATGAGAGTTGTGAAGAATGGAATATAAAAGTCTACTCTGTTCTGGAGCAGTGTTTCTCAGTGGGCCATGACCCCTTTGGAGAGTGAAGGACCCTTTCATAAGGGTTGCCTCATACCATCAGAAAACATAGATTTTTATATTATAATTCATAACTGTAGCAAAATTGCAGTTATAATTTCACAATGAAAGTAGCAACAAAAATCAGTTTATGGTGTGGGGGGTGGTCACCACAACATAAAGAACTGTATTAAAGGGTCTCTGAATTAAGAAGGTTGAGAATCACTGCTCTAGAGAAAATCAGAAGCCATGTCACAAAGTAACATTGTGGGGAGCTCTCTAGCAAGAAAGCAAGGTTGATCAGCAGTCACCTGTATGACCTTGGAAGTCACCAGCTCTACATAGACCTTGAACCATCTGTGGGACCAACATTATGGTGACTGCTTCATAAGGACCCCTGTGCCACAATGTCTAGATAGACTCCCTAGTACTGGCTTCCAGCTGCAATTACTGGGGATATTCATTACACAGAAAGAAATAACCTGTATATCTGTACAACTAATTTCCCAAAGCTCAGTCTTCTGAAACCACAAATAGTTCCCATGATCATGAATCAACACTGGCTTTGCCTCTCCTAAAGCCTCAGTCAAGGTATAGCTTCCAGGTGGGGGCTGGAAGGCACTTGAGATACTAGAAGGTCTCTAATACATCCAAACTGTAGGCAAGGGCTTTTCCTCCATCCACCATCAAATGAACCAGTCCTAAGGTGGTCTAGGGTCCTCCCAGGATATCTAGCTTCTCCTAAAATAAATGACTCCTTGGCGTGAACTTGAGAAACTCACAGTCACTCTTATGATTACACAGTTGCAGATATTCTACACATCAGGGCACAGCTGTAGAGTGGATACTGACCCTGAGAGCATGAAGTACCTCTTTGGAGACTTCATAGAAACATCTGGAATAGGCTGGAGGGTCAGTACAGCCTGAACCTGAGGGTGGGATAAGAATGAGGAGATGGGTACAGAGTGGGCGGTGAACACAGGTTTGCCCTTGAGCCTTGTAGGTGGGTATCTGTTGTATTCATATTTATTAATCCCATCGGCAGGGTTTTGTCTGCCCCATTTGTTTATGTTCCTGAATGAAAGACACACACACAACCTTTATGTTTTAAATATATATGCCTTTATAGGCATATAAATATATATGCCTATATAGCACAATAGCTGAGTGACTGCCTAACCTCCATGTTTCTAGAAGCTACCTCCCACCAATAATTCTGAGTTACTACTTACTAATTTCTATGTTCCATCCTGGCTGCTCTGGACCCAACTGAGCAGTCCTCTGGACTGTGTTTTCCCGGCCCCTTTAAATGGAGGCTCTGCCTCTCTGTCCTGCACTCTTCTCAAACATGGAGTCTTTCTCCTCCTTCTTCTCCTCCCAGTCCCAAGCCTGGGAAATCCTAAAATCCCACCTCTGTTTGTCCTTCCCAGCTATTGGCTGCTGGCATCTTTATTTATCAATCAGAACCAACTAGAGGCAGGTTCCCAGAAGCTATGTGCACACACCCTTGTGCAAACAGGGAGGGAACATAATTAACATTCGTGATACAAGCAGCTACAGGTATCCATCATCATCGGTCTTGTGTGTGTACCTCCAATCCTCTCTCTTTGTATCTACCAAGAACTTGTTTTGGGGGTAGGAACATGAATGATGGTGGACTTAGAATATATGCCTGCATCTCTCTATGTCTAAATGTCTGTCTTTATCAGCACAGACAGCTATAGCATGTATGTTGCATTTCAACTTCCACATGGCAGGTTGCAGGATGTCAATAATTATTTATTAAGAATATTTAGTAATAATATGGTTCCTACAGGCCAGGCAGTGGTGGCATATGCCTTTAATCCCAGCACTTGAGAGGCAGAAGCAAGTGGATTTCTGAATTCAGGGCCAGCCTGGTCTATAGAGTGAGTTCCAGGACAGCCAGGGCTACACAGAGAAATCCTGTCTCGAAAAAAAAAAAAAGAAAAAGAAAAAGAAAAGAAAGAGAGAGAGAGAGAGAGAGAGAGAGAGAGAGAGAGAGAAAAGGAAAGGAAAAAGGAAAAGAAAAATTCTCCCTCTGCTGTGGTTTTAAGTTAGATCCAATTTTTGCACTATTAGTAATAATCATAGCCAATCTCAAAGCTTGCAGACCAGGTGATTCCATATCTGTAATGGTCTTTAAAAATGAAACCCTCACAATCTATACTAAGAGAAAGGAGATGTGGAATGCCAGAGGAAATGGGTCAGAGAAGATAAGCATGAGGACAAAGATGGGCATGTGGAAATTTCTGGAATTCTGATCACAGTACAAGTTAGAATGCACATAATACATCCCCAGAACTGAACAAGGAAAGAAAGGGAATCTTATTGTTGATTATTTATTGTTCTGTGGGTGAGGGGTAAGCGGTGGAGTGCATGTGAGTTTAATGCCCATAGAGGACAGAAAACGATATTGGATTCCCTAGAACTAGAGTTACAGCCATTGTGAGTCACAAGACATAGGTGCTGGGAACTGAACACAGGTCCTCTGGAAAAAGACTGCAGAACCATCCCTCCAACTCCATGAATTTATGTGTCCCAAATGTAAGCAGGTGCCCACAGAGACCAAAGGGAATTGTATCACAAGACCTGGAGTTACAGGTACCTGTGAAATGCCATGTGGGTACTAGGAATTGAATTTGGAATTGAATATCTGCTACTTACTGCTGAGCCATCTCTCCAGCCACGATGCTTTCTTAAGTTCTCTTGCATTAGCCCTCCCCAACTGCTGGGGTTATTGGTGTGAACCACCACCCCCGGTTTTATTTGTCTGTTATTATGATTTTGAACAGGGTCTCCTATAGTCCCCACTGGCCTCACACTTGCTCTGTAGCCAAGGATGACCTTGAACTCCTGGTCCTCTTGCTTCAGTGCTAGAAATACAGGACTAGGCCAGTTTCCTGACCTCCCCAGTATGGGTTCTAAGCATCTGTCCTGTGTTATGTGGACAGGGGAGGAGTGGCATGGAAAAATGAAGGACTCAGCACAGGACTGAACATCCTGAATGCCTGCAGGGCCCAGTAGGTGCCAAAGAAGACAGCAGCAATGGTATTAGAAGGTTCCAAGTATCAGGCATGGGCCAGCTGACTCTCAGCGTCATTGGTCTCAAAGGAACCTAACACAGACCTGGGCTCCCATGCAGAGGTCTGGTTTCAGGGGAGAATTCAGAATCCATCAGTGCAAACCCCATCTGCAGCCTTGCACCTCACCCCATGGGCAAGAACAGGAAGTGGCACTGCGCAAACTCGACAGCCACCTCTCCGCTCTGTGTGCTGCTGCCCTCAGGGAACACATTGACAGATCTTTCATTTCTTGAAAGAGGTTGAAGCTGGGATTTCTTATGAAATGTCTCAATTTTAAAAATATCGACTCAGCTTGCTTCTCCTAAGCGCACAGATCCCAGCTCAACCTCTGCGTTACAAGTCGACAGAGTGACGCCATTTGGAAATTCCACAGCACAGCAGCGTCTCTGTAACTTTTTTTTTTTTTTTTCAGAATCTGGCTGAAGTGCAGGAAGAAACCATCTTTCCCTCCCAGGTTACTGCAACAACACAAGAGCCTACAGAGTTGGGCAGAACTGCTTTACTTAGTGTGGCCAGTTAAGCACGATTGTCTTCTAGAAGACACAGGGATGTATCCTTAAGAACACTCCCAAATAGATTTAGCTCAGGAGGGAAGACCCACCCTGAATGTGGACAGCATTACCCCATTGGCTGGGGTCCCTGATTGAATAAAAGGGAGAAAAGTGAATCAAACATCCGTATTCTAATCGCCATGATTTCTGACTATGAATGCCATGTGACCTGCCTCACCATGACAGACTGTACCCTCAAACTGTGAGTTAAAACACACCCTTCCTCCTTCCTTCCTTTAGTGATCTTTGTCAAGTATTTTGTCATACCAACGGTGTCTTAGTCAGGGTTTCTATTCCTGCACAAACATCATGACCAAGAAGCACTTGGGGAGGAAAGGGTTTATTCAGCTTACACTTCCACATTGCTGTTCATCACCAAAGGAAGTCAGGACTGGAACTCAAACAGTTCAGGAAGCAGGAGCTGATGCAGAGGCCATCGAGGGATGTTCTTTACTGGCTTGCTTCCCCTGGCTTGCTCAGTCTGCTCTCTTATAAAACCAAGATTACCAGCCCAGAGATGGCACCACCCACAAGGGGCCTTTCCCCCTTGATCACTAATTGAGAAAATGCCTTACAGCTGGATCTCATGAAGGCATTTCCCCAACTGAAGCTCCTTTCTTTGTGATAACTCCAGCCTGTGTCAAGTTGACACACAAAACTAGCCAGTACAAACAGGTAGCAAAGACTTACAATGACTGCTTATTATTGTAAGTTATTTGTGATCGTATAATGTAATTAGCTAACTATAGTTTCTTCTAGTAGCTTATGATGATTACAGCTCATGAGTTTGTGGTTCTCAGAGTTGGTCTTGGCTGATGATGCCTGGCCCTGCCTGAGATGTGTCAGCTGCCTGGCCCAGGCTGTCCTCAGCTAGAGGAGTCTGTGTCCCCACAAGGATTCTTCTCCATCAATCAATCCATCCTGAGCTCCTCCACAATGAAGCACAGGTGCATTTTTGAGCTTGGAGACCCTGCTGGTCTTATTTGACCTTCGACAGGACACAGCCAGGAGTCACTCTCCATTGAAGGATTCAGGAACATATTGCCATGATGGCACATCTGAGGGAGGGGGGGCTAACTGATGTAGGAAGACCCAGCCCACTGTGAGTGGCAGCATTCCCTAGCAGAGATTCCTGGGCTGTATAAGAAAGCTAACTAAGGGCTGGAGAGATGGCTCAGTGGTTAAGAGCATTGACTGCTCTTCCAGAGGTCCTGAGTTCAATTCCTAGCAACCACATGGTAGCTCACAACTATCTTTAATGGGACCTGATGCCCTTTTCTGGTCTGTCTGAAGACAGCTACAGTGTACTCATATGCATAAAATAAATATTTTTTTATAAAGAAAGCTAACTAAGCATGAGCTTGTGAGTGAGCCAGCAGGCAGCATCCTCTATGGTTTTTGCTTTGGTCCCTGCTTGAGTTCCTGCCCTAAATACATAGAAGCTGAACTGGTCACTTTCCTTCCCTAGGCTGCATTTGGTCTGAGTGTTTCAGCACTGAAGCTAAGATACTTTCCCCACCACATTCCATTCCCCAGAGGCAAGTCCAGAGGCCATGTACCACTCCAGATGGACCAAGTACCAAAGCAGCGTCTAGGCTGAGGAAGGTAAAAGGCCATTATGCACCTGTTCCTGTGACTTGCTGTTGCAGCTATGCAAGCTTTCTGCCTGGGCGCCATGCTTCAGATTTTGCTGACTGCAGCCCTGAAACCCCAAGTATGGAAAAGAACAAGGGAACTCTCCAAAAGAGCAGACCAGTGAACTCAGTCACCAATGCCAGTGTTCACCTATATCCCAGTTACCTAAGGAAGCTGGGCTTTCAAGCCCAACACCACCATGAAGTTAGCTATATGGACTGCACACCCTACATGGAATGGAGGAAGATGAAAGACCTTGAAAAACGTTCAGCCTTCATAACCATCCTAGACCTCCAGTGAGGGCTTACCTTGCATCCTCTAGAAATGTGTGGGTCCACGGTACTGTCCTGTGCCACTATTTGGAGACTAGCGCCTGGACCCAAGGAAGAATAGCCCATGGTTCCACTAACTTCAATGTGTGTCATTGACTCTATTGCTTCTGGGACAGGGTGAGGGAGATTGTCATTCGGGCAACATGTTGTAGAGAGAAATTGCTTGATTCATGGCATCCAGGAAACAGAAAGGAGCCAGAGACAAAAGATATCCTTTTAACACATACCTTAGTGACTTCAACCTCATAGTTGCTCATAACTCAAGCCTCATAGTGTTTAAAGAAGGATCAAGTGAATTCATATATGGAGCTGTGTTTCTGGCTCCCCATATTACACAAAAGCCAAGTAATATATGTGTAAGAAACATGTACCCTGACTCCAAGATCCTTCCCACTATTTGTAGGAGTCATTGTAGCTAAGTATTAACACTGCATATTCCCACTGTCAAGTAAATTTAAGAAAATGGTATTAGCTTGCATACGTCCATATGCATCCTCTGTGTATAAGCCTTAGAAAAACCTGTGTTTGTGGGTGGGTGGGGGCAGTTTGTGTACACACATTTCAATAGATCTCTTAGATTCGTTATTACATCGTGTTCTGTTTTCCCCAGACTCTAGCAGCAGCAGGAACCTCTCTATATATGGTATAAGTGTCTGGTTCAGACCCCATTGAATGTCTAAGATTTGAATAGGTTAAGTTTGAGCAACAAAGACCTTTTATCTAGAGAAGAAATTTCACAAGAAAGAGATTGTTATGTGACACTCTAAATACTGTGTTACTCTTCTTCTCCCTAAAGCCCCTGCAAATATGAACATACATGAACACACCCTCACACTTAACCAATGCCCACCTGTGCCTCTAGAGAAGTACAAATGGTTTTTGAAGCCCACTTATATTCCACTGGGTCCTTTGCTCTTCTGCCTAGACCTATATTATACCCAATGCTGCCTAGAAGAAGCAAGAGATTGCCCAGTCCCTGAGCATATGCAAAGGAGGCAGTGAGCTAATTTATAACAGCCAGAATGGTAAAACATGTTTGCTTAGAGCCTTGTGTCCAGTTTCTATTCTCCAATTTCAGAAAGCTAATAAGAAAATTGATTTTCTTGCAGGGCATAGGAAAGACTTATTTCTTATATGCAGCACAGGAATTAATAATTCATTAACGAGCTCTATAAGTCTGTGGAGAGATCCATTTGGCAATGCTACAGTGACATCAGGAAGGCCGTCTGAGGCTTCCTTAGGCACATAGATGCTTGTCCTCTTTTCTACCATCATCTCTCACCTGCAGAACAAAGTCAATGGCATAGAATGGAAAGCTCAAAATGACATTCACGTGAACAAAATGAACTCTGCTCTAACATGATAACTTAATAATGTGGTGACCCATGCCTTTAATCCCAGCTCTTAGGAGGCAGGTGGATCTCTGTGTGTTCAAGGCCAGACTGCTCTACACAGCAAGTTTCAAGACAACCAGGGCTACACGGAGAAATACTGTCTCAAAACAACCACCACCACAATAATAATAACCATAGTAATGGTGGCGGTAGTGGTAATAGTATTAATAGAAATAATAAAGCCTTCAGGTACCTAAGCAGCTTCTTACTCATGGTCACATGATGACCTCTGAAGCACCAATGATCACATGGTCATTCTGGGCACCAAGAACAAGGCAGAGCAAGGAACTCAGCCCCTCTCAACAGAGTCAGACCTTCCTGAAAGCTCTTCCAAAGAGACGTTCAATCTAATCTTGCCAGAACCTGATCACCTGTTTACACATAGCTGCAAGAGAAGCCAACACAGCAGACCCAAGCCGTTGCCATCTGTACTAGTTACTTGACTCAGTACTGTGAAAAAATACCTGACAGCAAGCAACTTAAAGTGGAAGGGCTTATTTTCGCTCACAGTTCAAGGGGCTACATTGTATCATGGTGGGAAGGTGTGGCAGCAGGAGCATGAGGCAGCTGGTCAAGTTACATCTATAGTCAGAAATAAAGAGCAATGGATGCTAGTACTCAGTTCCTTTTCTCCTTTTCACTCAGTCCAGGGCCCTACTTTATGGGATGGTGCTGCTCACATTTAGGGTTGCTATTCTTTCCTCAACCCAATCTAGAAACTTCCTCATAGACATGCCCAGAGAGTCTTCTCCTTAGTCATTAATCAATATTAAATCTCATTATGCTTTCTGTGGCTGATAGTAAAGGAAAAAGAGACACCAGTCATGCTGATCACACCCCAATCCTTGACAATGATGCTTCGCCACACCCATTCAACTGCTTGTCTTACGAAACTCCATGGCTCATTTCCTGCATCATGTTCCATACCTAGCTTAGCACATTGCACCTGTTCTACCTTCAAACGCATCCTGAGTCTGTCTGTCTTCTAAGTCTCCTCCACAGCTCTACACAACCCACCACCATGCCAACCTGGCCCCCACCTCTGTCTTCACAGTGGAAGAACACCATTCTGACTTTCTCTTGCTTGATGTGGTCCAAAAGCATTCCCTTGCACTGGGAGTGAACACCGGAGCTCAGAACACACCTGAGCTGAGACCTCATGAGATCTGAGCTCAGGTCCTACCTCTGAACCTCAGAGACAGTTGACTTCCATTCCTCCCACCCCTAAGACCCTTCCCATCACAGGGCTTCTGCATTTACTCATTTCTCAATTTGGGCATCATGGTCTCCAGACATTTGTGAACTGCATCCTTCTATAGAGTCCTGTCTCGGTGAAGATATCCTTCCTCACAATGCTTCCATCATTCCATATCTGAGTATCAGTCTCTTCACCTGCATCTCCAGGCATTCCTTAGCTGTTTTATCTTCTCCACCACATTAAAGCCACCATTGGACTGGTCTTTTTCATAATATACTTGTAGGCTGCTGTGTACTCACTAGAACCTGCTCCAACAAAGACAGCTGCTTACTTTAAAAAAACTATTTTAAAATATTTTGAGTTTCATCCATCTATAATATATACACATATACATGCAATGTGGTAGCCAACTGTTTGCTACTTTGTGGATTCTTCTTTCTTCCACCCATCTCCACCCCTTTTCTTCCACCCTTTCAACCCTGGAACACTAGATAGGAGAGAAAAAGGGATAGGGAAGGAAGGAAAAAGATCCCTGAATAAAGTCAGGGGTTGAAAAATGGGGTGGCATTATTGTTAGACTACTTCCTTCTGATTAGGCGCATCAAGTTTCTTGGAGCAAGTTTGATCTTTACTGAAGATATCTAATTTATAGTCTTCCTCCTCCCCCTCCTCTTCTTATTCCTTTTCTTTTTCTTCTTCTTGCTGTTTCTTCTTTGCACATGACTATTTACCAGACAATGACCAACAACAACCAACAACTCACCCTGACTCTCAGAGCCCTAGCATTTATATACCCTCTAAAAGTCTCCAAAATTCCAAACATCATACAATTGCAGAAACTATCTGCCACTGGCAAAACCATACCTCTGCTAGAGCATGAGGCAAATCATAGTCAGCCACTATGGACAGTCCAAAGCAACCCCATATCCCACACCTGGGATTAAAATGAAATATTTTTTTGTGTTTTTTTTAAAGAAACCAAAAGTTCAAAATTGTTACTATACAATATAACATGATAATATTCACCCCTAAATTTCCCCTTTACAACTCTCTCCATGTTCTTCCCTGCCTCAAAAGCACCTTTTCCCAAATTAAAATATACTTTTTGAATAATGTGCTAAATCCAATTAGTATTGCCCATAAGTGCATGTTTGTAAGCATCTGCCTCAGCCTACCAGTGGCCGCCAGTGTTGCCAATATGTGCACTTGTGTGTACCCCCTCCTGGTTGTACCCCCAATAGTGATTCTACCCTAACAACTACCAACTGCCAATGGGTCCTCAGTAAAGGGTGCACCTTGGAGAGCACCTTCCACCCACTTCCATCTATGCTATGCAGAGTTTTGATTGGCTTGATTCTGTGCAGGTAACCACAGCTGCTAAGAGCTCATGAGCGTGCATAGTCATATCAAGTACAAAAGCCAGGCTCTAGTACTATGCCTGCCTGCCTGCCTGCTGCTACTAACTTCCCCTCCATGATGATAAGGACTAGTCTCTGAAACTGTAAGCCAGCTTTTAAAGAAAAGCTCTAAATGCTTTTCTTTATAAGAGTTGCTTTGGGGCTGGAGAGATGGTTCAGCAGTTAAGAGCACTGACTGCTCTTCTGAAGGTCCTGAGTTCAAATCCCAGCAACCACATGGTGGCTCACAACCATCCATAATGAGATTTGATGCCCTCTTCTGGTGCATCTGAAGACAGCTACAGTACTTAGATATAATAATAAATAAATCTTTAAAAAAAAAAAAAGAGTTGCTTTGGCCATAGCATCTCTTCACAGCAATAGAAAAGTAAGATACCACCAACCATTCTCTGGGAAGGAGCAAACCATGAGAAACATAAACACAGGAATCAATAGGATGCAAATTTGTAGGGAATGGATCCTGGGAGCATCTTCCAAAACACCTCCCTTGACCACTCAGACTTTCTTTTTTTTTTTTTTTTTAAGATTTATTTATTACTATAAATAAGTACACTGTACCTGTCTTCAGACACTCCAGAAGAGGGCGTCAGATCTCATTATGGCTAGTTGTGAGCCACCATGTGGTTGCTGGGATTTGAACTCAGAGCCTCTAGAAGAGCAGTCAGTGCTCTTAACCACTGAGCCATCTCTCCAGCCCCCAGAGTTGACTTTCTAGGGACTTTCTGTCCAACCCAAAAGAACCTAGGAGAGGGAGCTGCTTCCACAGTGATGAAATTGTACCAGACAACTTAATAGAAACTTCTCCTCTCCTGCTGAGACATGAAACAGTTGATTTCCACATGGAAGCCCCCATCAGCTGTGACAAACCCATTATAAACTATCCCCAACCCCATCTCTCTTTCACGGAAATGTGAAGAATGACAAAGATTAGCCAAAGAGATTTTCTCCAAAACCCAGCCTTCCCTTCCAGCTTCACCACTCACCAGTGAAGATGCAGCTATGGGCGGAAGGACAAAAATGTGCAAGATGGATTGCACTCTCACTTCCAATTATAATGAGCTATTAATTATACAGCCTGGCATTAGCTTGGATTATAACCCACTCATACAGAAAGAGAGCTATTTTCTCTTTCCAGTTGAGTTCTCCACGATTACCTTCCAGCAGGAGAGAGGAAGCCCCCTCATAGAGAGCTTTACCTCCCAATGGCTGACATGCAAGGTAAGGGGGAAAAAATTAAATAAGATAAAATAAACTTTGAAAATAACCTGCATGTGGCTAGTAACTCCTGGGCTGCTCACCAAGGCTTCAGATCACTCTGGATGACCTCAGATTGGAGCATGTGCCCCTCTGGTGTCAGTTAACCCACTGAGCATGCTTGTTACCGCCAACTGTCAGGATTTCACAGAGTGCTTTACGTGCTGATCAGTCACGGAGACACTGATTTCAACCAGGCTGAGAATGGCCCATGCCTGGCCATATTTCCCTCTGAAGATTAAAGTCATGTGCTCATCTGGGATGCAATGAGTGGGTCAACAATCTTGGGCTGAAGTTTCTGAAGTATGCCCAGCTTTTAGATTCAACTCCTGTGGTGCCGCCATTTTATTATTGCCTAGAAGACCAAAGTCTGGGTTTAGCCAGAAACTCCTTGGATTTTGTCTACTCTTGTCATTGTTAGTACTGTTTGACCCAGGGTCTCACGGGGCTCTGGAACCCACTACATAGCCAAGAATTATCTAGAACTCATGATCCTCTTGCCTCTACCTCCTCAGTGCTAGGGAGGCATGTGCCACCATGTCGGGTTTCACATGGTGCTGGGGATCTGTAAGAAATATAATCAAAAGATTCGTGTTTAAAAATACATGTAAATGGAGGGATGGTTCAACAGTTAAGAGCACCGACTGCTCTTCCAGAGGTCCTGAGTTCAATTCCCAGCAACCACATAGTGGCTCACAATCATCTGTAATGGAATCCGATGCCCTCTTCTGGTGTGTCTGAAGACAGCAACAGTGTACTCATACACATAATATAAATAAATAAATCTTTAAAAAAAAATAAATGCTCATATGTAGCAGATGTGCAGCCTGGTCTTCATGTGGGTCTTGAACAACTGGAGCAGGGACTATCCCAAAAGAACAGGATATCCTGTATGCAGGATATGTTCTAGCTGGGTTGCCTTGTCTAGCCCCAGTAGAAGAGGGAGCCTCTAGTCTTACAGAGATTTGAAGTGCCAGGGTAAAGGAATACCGGGGGGGGGGGGGGGGGGGGGGAGGGGGAGGGGGTACCCACTCAAAAGAGATGGGGTGAGGGGAATGGGGGAAGGATTGTGGGAGGGGTGACCAGGAGGGGGGGGGGGCAGTGAGTGTGATATAAAGTGAATAAGAAAAGAAAAGAAAAGAAAAGAAAAAGAAAGATAACCATGAAAAAAATAAACAAATAAATGTTCCAGAGTCATCTTAGTCTAGCTACTGATAAACAGAAAACCCTGGGAAGCTGGGCAGCCAGCTACCCTAACCTAACCACTTCCCCATCCCCACACACCCCCAAACTACATGCAAAAGACCAGAAGGACAATCTACTGCAGGGCACCGGACCTACCTTTAAGTGTGGTTCATATACCCAGTGAGACTCTGCTGGCGGAAATTACATTTTCCTTTGCAAGTGGCTATCTTGGTTAGGGGTGGGGACTTGTGTCTACTTCCCCCTCTCAGCAGTGGGGTATCCATTAAGTTTGAAAATGAACAGGAAGTAAGAAAGAGGTGGAGAGACTACATGCAAGTGACTCAGTCAATACACGACTGCGACCTGCTTGCTATTCAGCTAATGAGGAAGGAGAGGGAGCATGTCTAGGGCTATGAAGACTGTGGTCCACCTCCATCTACCCAGAGCTCCCGCCGGACTTAAGAAGGATGGAAAATGAACTGCCTCCTTTTCGGGACTCTGAGTCTCCAGTGCTCTTATTTTGAAGTGAATGCCTGAGCTTCAGCTTGGATCAAACCCATGGGACGTGCAAGGAGCATGGGCGGGGCAAAGACTCTATTAACCAAGCTACAGCCCAGCTCCGCCCATGAAATTCTTAAAGGAAACTCAATTTTAACTTCATCTCGAGGCCTCTTGGAAGAGATCGGCTCCAGTGAGACACGCAGGAAATAGGTGTCCGTATTCCATGCCTACTTCTTCACACCCTAAATGGTATGCGTACATGGATCTCAGACTCACTGAGTAACAAGGTAATGTCTAGTGGTTTTTTTTTTTTTTTTTTTTTGACTTTGCCTTCTATTACTTATTGTTATCTGTTTGTTGTTCTTGGATTTTTGGGTTGATTTGGGCTTTTTGTTTGTTCTTGTTTGAGACAGGGTCTTACTGGCTGCCCTAGAATTCTCTCGGTAGAGCAGGCTGGCCTCAAACTCACAGAGATCTGCCTGCCTCTGCCTCCTGAGCGCTGAAATTAAAGGCATGAGCCTCTACTCCCAGCTGTTGCTTGTTTGTGAGGTAGACTCTTGCTACTAAACCCAGGCTTGTCAGGAACTTATAATCCAACTGTTTTAACTTCCTACAATCTAGAAGAGCAGGCATGTATCACCACGTCCAGCTATTCCCTTATTTTTAATATAATTTGGTTGGTGGTGGGGGTGATATGTGTGCAGTATGCCTGCTCATGTATGATGAAATGTGTATATTCATTCCTATGTATGTGTGTTGGATGTATGTATATGCACATGCCTTTGGAGGCCCAAGGTTGATGCCAGAAATAATCTTTCTTGGCTCTTCTATCTTATTTTTTGAGTCAAAACATACTGAGTAAATTAAACCCAGAGCTGGTCTTGACAAACCCTCATTTCAAAACCCTGGGTTTAAAACAATTAAGATGTCATCTGGAGTCTCATCAACTAAAATACAAGGACATTCCTTTGTTTGAGACAGGGTCTTACTGGCTGCCCTAGAATTCTCTCGGTAGAGCAGGCTGGCCTCAAACTCACAGAGATCTTCCTGCCTCTGCCTCCTGAGCACTGAAATTAAAGGCATGAGCCTCTACTCCCAGTTCTAATTCATGGGCATTTACAGTAAGATGGTCCCACCACACACACACACACACACACACACACACACACACACACACACATACACACACACATACACATATACCCCATCCCTCCACCCCCCCACACACACACAAAGACCCACATCTGCTCACCCACCCCCACACGCAAACACACAGACAAACCCATACACACACAGACCCACACCCACTCGCCCACCCATCCACACCCACACACATACACTGTGATGTTTCTCTTTGCTGGGTAATGCCATTTCTAGTACAGTAAAAAGGCTGCATGCAATCCAAATTTATAACCATACACTTGCTTAATTTTGGAATCTGTTATTTCTGGCCATGTGCACTGTTTGAAATTTCCTTCCATCACAGTTGATGTCTTGATGGCGCCTTCTTCCACATACATCTCTTTAATCATCTCTGATTGCATTGTGAGAGTAAATCCCTACAATCAAAATGGCTAGGCAGAGGACAATTCATATTTTTAAGGTTCCTGGAGATGGGTGTATTGGGCTGTACACATCTATGCTTAAGTTTTTATTATCTTCATTATTTATTTTGCTATTTATACTATGCACTTAAAGCCATCATTTATAGCTTTATAAATATCATTTAAATAGATATGAACTTGGGGGCTGTGATAAATTCTGCATTGTAAGTTCTGGCATATTCATTAAATATGCATTTATATATACACTTAGATAAATATTTAAATGTTCATCTATCTTCTATCTATGCCTTATATGTACATTGTATTCCTGTAACAGTCTGGCAGCCAGAACTTGTCCGTGGTACAGTGTTACTTCACAGAGATGCTGACTTGTGCTCTGAACTGTGACTTACCCTAAATTGAAAGTTACATCCCATGAGGCCATGGGATCTGGTGATGTTAGCATGTTTATACCCTTAGTATTGTTTTGAGTCACCAGAGTTCTAGCCATCTGTCATGGAAGCCATGGGGACAAATCTATCTTTGATGTCCCTTCTGGTCCCAACAGGGCAGAAAGTGAATGTTTTAAGCTGAGTCAGGATTAGGGATGACAGGTCCCTCAAGTCTTTGTCCCCATGAACCCTGGGACTTTTATTCAGTATTCCATGTACACCAAATGGCAGAAAAATCCTGGATCTTGTGGCCATCTGGTCTGTAAGCAGCCAGAGTCTAGTTGACACATGAAAAGACGATATTAACTCAGCTAAGACATTATGTGTGTTGGTGAGCTGCATCAAACCGCAGCCCCCAAAGATACATGTCTCAAACTTCAGTGCACAGTGATATTTAAAAAGAAGACACAGCAAACACAATATAGGTGACATCCTGCTGGAGTAGGGTGGACCCCAACAGGAGTCCTTGTCAGGTAAAGGATGAGTGAATCAGGGACACACAGAGACAATGCAAATGCCAGGGATAGATATCAGAGCAATGAGGTTATAAACCAGGGATTGCCTGGTACTGCAAGGACCTAGATGAGGTGGGAATAGGCTGGAGCACAGTCCTGCCTATACCTTCATTCTAGGCCTTGGCTGCCAGGACTGAGTGGGTAGTGTCTGTTTGAAGTCACCAGAAATATCATCACTTGTCATGGAAGTCTTGGGGATGAGCCATGCTGAAGGACTTCCATTCACCCAGGGACTCCACTGCCCTCTTCTCTGCCCCATGATCTGCCTGTAGGGGTTCCTGGTGCAGAGGGACCTGTGTCGCTTCCCTGTGCCTTCTGAATGGGTCTTACCACTGATGGCCCCAGGAGAACAGGATGAGGAATGAGAGGTAAGTCTCCCCTTGTAGCTGCTTGTATTCTAATGCTAATTCGTGTCCCCCAAATTAGTTTGCACAGGAGGGTCTGCACACAGCTTCTGAGAACCTGCCGCCAGTTAATTCTGATTGGTAAATAAAGATGCCAGCAGCCAATAGCTGGGGAGGAGGGAGAGAGGCAGGATTTAGGGTTCCCAGAGGCTTGAGATCCTGTGGAAGCAGGACAGAGGAGCTCTGCCATGCCTTAGTGTGGAGGGGAGGAGGAGAGAAGAGATGCCCTGCCTGAGGCGTGGACAAGAGAGAAAGGCAGAGACACCATGTAAGGGAACCAAGAGGACCTGGCCACAGAAGGCTGCTCAATTTTAAGTCAAGAGCAGCCAAGATGGAACGTAGAATTAGTAAGTAATAACTCGGGATTATCAGTGGGAAGTTGCTAGCCAGCATGGAGGTTAGGCAGCTGCTCAGCTATTATGTGCCTTAGGGCATATTTAGATATAGAGGCTGTGTGTGTGTGTGTGTGTGTGTGTGTGTGTGTGTGTGTCTTTCATTTGGGAACATAAACCATTGAGGGGGGAAAGCAACCCTGTGCCCAGGATTTATTTATTAGAAATATATTACATCTCCTTGGAGCCAGGAGACCTGCACACAGCCCCCCTAAAAGCTACAGTTCCTATAAAGGGCCCCTTGTACATAGCTCCTCTCCAGGTAAGCCATGGCCCCTCCCTGTCTTCAGGTCTGTGGAAGGTTCATGTGCCTGCAGCACCAGCCCCAGGTACATGCAGCTGGCTGTGGCTTTCCTATCTGCTGCCATATCTCTATATAAAATCCTTTCACAACTCCTTCCTTACTGCTGATGGGCCACTTGTTCCCGTGGGACTCTGATGATGAGTAACAGTTACATGGACATATTCTATTTACAATTAGGCATACTCAAACTTATCCATGCCAAAGGGCTAAAAAACAAAAATACATGTGAAGAGATTTGTGTTCCTTGGAAACAGAAAGGTTATAGCAGCCACAGAAATGCACCGCTAAATCACCTGTCTGTGAAAACATCCACATGTCACCTCTCTCTACCCTAATGTCTGCAAGATGGCTGCTGGACTACCAGCCATCACACCTGAATTCTGCACGGCAAGACAGAGTGGCTCCTGTCTCTCATCGTGTCGTTTAGATGATCCTATTCAGAACTTCTAGGTCACACCCCACATACTCAGACTGGAGATACAGGGTATTGTCATTTAGGCAGATTGCCTCCCCTTGCCTCCCTGAGTAAAGCCATACTCTGTTGAAAAGAAGAAGAAGAAGGAGAAGGAGAAGGAGAAGGAGACGGAGGAGACGGAGACGAAGAAGAAGAAGAAGAAGAAGAAGAAGAAGAAGAAGAAGAAGAAGAAGAAGAAGAAGAAGAAGAAGAAGAAGAAGAAAGATATTTGGCGTCCTTGTGCAATTAGCATTCTTTGCCAGTAACCAAGAACTCATTGTTGAAAAGTCTCAGACCTTGTGTGGCCACAGGCACAAAAGCCTAACCAAGGCTGAGAAAGGTGTAAGAGGTGGCTGAATGGCTGGCTGTCACAGAGCCTAGAGACCTGGTGTGATTCACCAAGCTCCATGCTTGATGAACTCAAGTGGCAAGCTGTCACCTGTGACCAGTCTGGGTCGTGCTAGCGCACTTCACACCTAGCACAGTCTAGCTTGTCCCAGCTGAGTTACCACCAGGTATGTCCAACCTCTGACACTTCCACATAACACTGGCATCTATAAAAATCATACCCAAGAACCTCACAATCAAATCACAGGGGAAAAAAATCTCAAAATATTTTAAGTAACTTTGTGATTTTTGTGTTCTACCACACTGATATCCATCCTTTATGTATCTCGGTGCAGCCCAGAGGTTGAGCATACCCGCTAGCTAGCCTCTCTCACCACAACCCAGCCCAAACTGGTATAAATAACAAAGATAAATTATTTTAAAGATAAAGATGGTGGTGTTGTGTGGAACCAAGACATGAGACTTACAGGAACTGCCAGATTTGGTTTGTTTGTTTGTTTGTTTGTTTGTTTGTTTGTTTGTTTGTTTAGAGATAGGGTCTCAGAATGCTTACTCTGTAGGCCCAGCTGTCCTAGAACTCATTGTGGAGAGACAAAGTTATTCTGTCTCTGCCTCTTGAGCCCTGGGATTAAAGGTTTGTACAACACACACACACACACACACACACACACACACACACACAACATGCCTGGCCCTGTGCACTCTCAGCCACTGCTCCAGCACCATGTCTGTCTGTCTGCTGGCATGCTGGTGATGGACTCTAACCCTCTCAACCTACCAACCCCAGTGACCTCTTCCTATATAAGTTTGTGTCTCCACCAGCAATAGAAGAGTGACAACACCCAGGACATTCATGTCTTGAACCTGTATTTAAATTTGCTGTGTTTGCCACTGGCTTCCTCATTCACCTGTGAGGTAAAACCTCCAGTGATCTCATTTATAAAACAATGTTAATAGCACTTGGAAAGCTTAAAGATTTGTTTTGGTGTTTTGTTTTGTTTTGTTTTGTTTTGTTTTGTTTTGTTTTTATATATCTCTATGTGTGTATGTGAGTACAAGTGCCCCTGAAGGCCACTAGAGGGCGCCAGGTACTCTGGAGCTGGAGTTAAAGAAGGCTGTGAACCACCTCATGTGGATGCTGGGAACCAAACTGGGGTCCTCTGCAAGTCGTACACATTCTTAACCACGGACCTGTCTCCCCAGCCCCAGCATTTGGAAGTGGTGTGTGACATATTATTCACCCTTTGGATTGGGGGTAGTGGGTGTGACAAATCCCCCAGCGTGGCAATGGGTCAACAGGTCCACAGACCTTTTTATCACTGTGCACATGCACAGCCTGTATGTGCATAGTGATAAAGAGAAGCAGGGCGGGACCACGGGATCCTGCCTCTGATCTGCACATGGGGGTAAGAACCTGCTTTGGCAGTGAACTTTTCCCTAATGAAAAATTCAGAAAGTCCCCCCCTCCCCCATTTACAAACTTGTCAGGTTTGTTTTTAAATTACCTTGAGCAAGGACAATTTGAATGTAGTCTGTGTGAGTGAATTTCTCCAGCCAGCTTTTCATGTGAGAAAGAGAAATACCCTCTTTCTGTCTTGTAACTCTCTCTCTCTCTCTCTCTCTCTCTCTCTCTCTCTCTCTCTCTCTTTCAGTCTCTCTTATCTCCAGTCTGACAATTAGAACATAGATATGCCTGAGGCCTTCCAGACAGTTTCTGAGACACATTCAGACCTTGCACTGAAGGCCAGAACCTTTCTTCCCAAAAAGCCCTACTTTGGGATTCAGCCTTTGGTGTTCAGAATAGCAACTTCTTACTGACATTCAAAAGCTTCTGAAATCCCCAGTCCAGAACTTGACTCTAGGGCCTGCCTGGAGAAGACAGCTCCACTCAGTGATTAGGAACGTGTGCTACTTTCTCAAAAGGCCTGAGTTGAGTTACCAGCACCCACACTGGGCACACACAGCTACCAGGAACCCCAGCTCCAGGGAATCTGACACCTTCTTCTGGTCTCAACAGGCAGTGCACACCATGCACATACTCACATACATATACATAAATAAAAATAATTTAAAAGATAGAAATTGACTCTGATATCAGAATGGGTGCTGCCTATCTCAGCTCTCTATTGCAGAAAACTTGTGAGTGTCAACTTTCCACAGGTATGAGGTTTACACATATGCAGAAAGTACCCAAGTCAATGGTGATGTATTATGCTGCACCCAGGTGTAAACAGACGTTTGCACAGACACGATAACATGGTAAGATAGCCTATGAGGCTTGTCCAGAGAGGAATCCTAGTCTTGTTTTTAACACTCATTAATAAAAATTCCTGCCATGATATTATCAACAGGCTATGGTCCTTATACCATGCAACTTACCTACCCCCTCACCCTTGTGTGTGTGTGTGTGTGAGAGAGAGAGAGAGAGAGACAGAGACAGAGACAGAGACAGAGACAGAGACAGAGACAGAGACAGATAGATAGAGAGAGACAGAAAGAGAGACAGAGACAGAGACAGAGAGACAAAGACAGAGGCCAGAAGAGGATATCAGATCCCCTGAAGGTGAAGTTAAAAGTGTTAAAAGTGGTTGTAAACTGTCAGAGGTGTTAGGAACTGAACTCAGCCCCTTTGTAAGCGCAGTACATGATCTTAAATACCAAGCCATCTCCCTAGCCCCATACACTCATTTAAGCAAGTTTTTTAAATTTATTTCATATTATGTGTCTGGGTGTTTTGCCTGCATGTATGCCTGTGCCCTAAGAGGTCAAAAGATGTCAGATCCTGGAACTATAGTTACAGACAGCTGTGAGTATCCCATGTGGGTGCTGGGAATCAAAACTTGGTCGTCTGTAAGAGCAGCCAGTGATTTTAATGGTTGAACCATCTTCTCAGACTCATGAACCTTATTTTTTAATGTATAAGAGTAACTTTAGTGAACACTGGTTGGTAGATCTCTTTGGAAAAGATTTCAATGTCCCAGAACCCTCCAACACATACAACAAAATACTGGCTTGCTCCAGCCTGCCATAAGGACCTTCAGAGGGAGTGTGTGTCCATGTATAATCAATATATCTTAGTTTACTGTTTCCCAGGGCTGTGCTTCACTTGAAGCAAAGGGACCACAAAAAGTCACATTCTTTCTTACCCTGAGTTCTTAATTTAGGAACGGCAAAGTTTGAAGTGCTGATCAATACAGCTAGCCGGTGGAGAGCTTGAACTACAAATGAGCATCCGATGGAGAAAAGGTGAGCTGTGACCTTAAAGGCTAAATTAAAGTCCAGAGAAATGCTATTCTTGACATTAAAAGATATTAGGCAAAGCAGACTGCCTATAGCCACAACCAGGATTGCAGTTCTGTATATCTCAATGGCTGCTACCACAACAGGGCCACCTTAGGCATGCAACACCCTTTTTCTTTCCCAGTTTGAGATTCCAAATTTTCCACTGGACCTGGGAATTTGTATTTCTCAGGTTCCCTTGCAGATATATGTGGCTATGGGATACAACTTGAAGTAAGAGTGGTCTTGAAAAATGAGAATAGATGTATTTGTCCTCACCTGGAATTCAGGCATAAATGGCAGAACATAGGCACCCTTCTTTCATGCCAAGCAAGTAATGGCCACCTTGATGATGGGGAGAAAGAGCAAGATGGAAGAAGTGTGGGCCGCCCACCCCATAGAAGATTGAAACATCCCAGTGAGTCTTGTTACTTGAGATAGAACTATTTTCTCTATTGTTTAAAACCACTGCTCATTTTGAGAATTTCTGGGGTGTGTGTGTGTGTGTGTGTGTGTGTGTGTGTATGTATGTGTGTTATGTGTACCTGTGTGTGCTGGAAACAAAACCCAGGACCAATAAAACAGTCAGTGCTCTTTACCCCTGACCCATCTTTCCAGCAGCTGCATTATTTCTTGGAAACAGTGTCTTTCTGGGACCCTGAAGCTAGTGTGGTAGCCTGCAAGCCTAAGTTACCCTCCAGTCTAGGCTTCCCAGACCACTGTATTTACAGACATATCTGATGGTTAAATAGCAATTTCCTGAGTTGAAACATTCCATCCTAGAGGGAGGCTCTTAAAACTCAGGAAGTAAACAACTCACAAGTCTCAAGAAGATCCTGAAACTGAACAGAGGCACAAAGGTTCTCCTTCTCCAAGGTTATACAAGTAGGTAGGTAGGACAGCTGAGGAAGAGGAAAGTCTGACCTCTTAAGCTGCTTATACCCTGGCTGGCCTTTGCAGAGAGTGGTCTATGCTCCTAAGTAGCTCCTCATCCACACTCTTCTAAGTAATCCCAACAAACTCACTGATTCACCAAGTTGGAATTTGTACATTAGTCTGGCATCAGTTCCCTATCTGGGGTGAGTAATTTGTTTTCTAGGAAAAGTCACACAACAGTGGTCACACCTGGCTTCTTACATAGGTACTCAGATCTAAACTCAGAGCCTTAGGCTCATTTAGCAAGTGTTCTTACATACTGAACCATCTCCCCATCCCCTAATTGTTGGTTTGTTTTTTTGTTTTTCTGGTGTCAAACACAATGCCCCCAGAGTCTTCTCCCATACTCCTGTTAAGTTGGTCCCTCTGGTGAGTGTTTAAAATGTTTAAAACATTTTAAATACTACCCCAGGGGCTGGAGAGATGGCTCAGCAGTTAAGAGCACTGACTGCTCTTGGAGAGGACTGAGGTTCAGTTGCCAGCACCTATATCAGAAAACTCACAGTCACCTGTCACTCCTGCTCCAAGGACTCTGGTGTCCTCTACTGCCCCCTGCAGGCTTCCGAACGCACATTGACCCATGCAGATTCACACACAGGCACACAAATAAAAAGAAATCTCAATAAATGAAATAGTGTGTTGTTTGGACTATAAAGCAGAATTGCAGATGTTGGGAGTCAGGGAGTGCTGGAGTTGACAAAATGGAGTGTGTGTGTGTGTGTGTGTGTGTGCGCGTGCGTGCTGCAGTTGACTGAGAGCCATCCACATTGATTTGTGCGGTGGACAACCCAGCTGATGGCACTTTCTGTAGAAGCTGTGAAACCTTAGGATTAGAGTCATGGCCAATGCTGCAGGTGACTGGAATTATACCTTTGAGGATAATGGGCTGCCTTAGCTTTCCCACGCCAGCTCTCTAATCACCCAAAGTGTGAACAAGCAAGGCCAAAGTCCCTACTGCCACAGACAGAACCACCCAGCTTCCATGGTGGACTGAACACGCTGGCAGCATGAGCCAAAGGAAGCCTCCCTTTGGTTGTTTCTGGTAAGGATTCTATCATGGTGAGTAGAGAGAGAACAGGTATGAGGGGCTGTGAGAAGCTGGTAAGGCTAGCAAGAGGCAGGCCACGCTGGGTGTGCCCGAGCAGAAGCACTCTAGAGAGCATCCTGTGGTCTGGTTGCATGATTATTCCTTGTTTACCTGTTTGTGTGAAGTATTTCTTGATTCTGTTTTCATGGTTTTAACTATAGCCACATCAACTAAGTTTGTTCCACGTAAGAGACTTAGCCTCTCATCAATTGGAGGTTCACCCTTCAGAATCAGTCGCAGCCCAGCTTTTCTCAGAATCACCTCACTTTCCATAAGACACTGGTCTCTGGGCCAGCGACATCACTCAGCATGTAAAAGTGCTTCCCATGCAAGCCTGCTGACATGAGTTCAATCCCCTGAACCAACTCCTGAAAGGCACGCAGTGGCGTGTCTGCCCACACCCAACACATCCACACATCACACACAACAATAATAATAAATAAAGTCTGTAAAAGATCCTGGCCCTTTGCTGGATGTGGTAGTGCTTGCAAACAGATCTTTTGAGTTCGTG
This sequence comes from Mus caroli, assembly GCF_978045245.1. NCBI lineage: Eukaryota > Metazoa > Chordata > Mammalia > Rodentia > Muridae > Mus > Mus caroli. The sequence goes on along the minus strand of NW_028227259.1, from coordinate 131,860,276 downwards.
GACTACCTGGTCTACATAGCAAGTTCCAGCCCAGCCAGGACCATATAGTAAGACACGCCCCCCCCCCATCTGAAAACATAGCCTGTGTCCTGTTCAGATTGCGTGGGTTGGCAGCGGTCATCTCAGCTGTTCTGTGGATCTTTAAGCTCAGGCTGATTTCTCTCTGAGCTTCTAAAGCACCCACCTGGGAAACCAGCTAAGTGTATAAATTGTTTGAACTCAGGCAGGGTTGAGAGAGTCTCTTGAGTGGCCGCCATTGGATAGAGAACTTTCCCAGTGTTTTGGTCCCTCTGGGGACCACTGATGCTCTAATGCAGTGGTTCTCAATCTGAGGGTCTTGACCCCCTTTGGGGGCTGAATGATTCTTTCATAGAATTAGCATATCAGATATCCTGCATATCCGATGTTTACATTACAGTTTTTAACAGCAAAATTACAGGTATGAAATAGCAATGGAAATAATTGTATGGTTGGGGGTCACTAAGACTGTATTAACTGTATTAAGGGTCACAGCAGTAAGAAGGTTAGACTACTGCTCTAATCCCCCACCTCCTCCAAGTGCTGGAATTACAGTTGTTGTCCACTGCACCCAGCCACCTGTTGGAATCCCAGTTCTCAGTGGTGATGGGAGGGTGGGGCCAATGGAGAAGCTCTTGGGCCACCCTTTAAGAGGAGACTGATGCCAGTCCTGGGGAAAAGGGGTCCTCTCAGGAGTGGGTTACTTAAAAAAGCGTTAGTTTAACTCCCCTCATATATTGTTTTCTGTGTATCTCCAGCTCAGCTCTGCTCTTCCATCATGGGACAGTGAGCGCTCTCGCTCAGGCTCTTGCAGGCTGCAACTGCAGAGCCTCAGAGTCTGACCCACTAACCCGTTCATTTCTGTGCCTCGTGCATTAACTGGTCTGCCATGCTCGGCCACATTGGCACAAAATAAGCAGAGACATGTCCCCCGAGCTGCTAGGGAGCTGTGGAAAAATGAGAGAGGAAGCAAATTCAGTTACAAGGAGCCCTTCCAGAGAGGCCATGCAGCAACTCTGAGCATTTCTGTCAAAGACAAGATACTTCAGTGTTCGAACATTTGCAAACCTCCCTTCCGGGCCTGTGTGGAGGTATCCCCCACATAGAGGCCTGCAGCTGTCTACCCCACAGGCTCACTTGAAAGGACAGCTGCAATGTGCCCCTCTGAGGAGGTGGAATTTTTTTTTTTTTTTTTTTAAGATGAGGTGGAATCTTTAAGAGACAGGGCCTACTATATGGTCTTTAGGTCATTATCTGCACTCAGGATTACCTCCTCGTTCACTCTCATTTCCCAGTTGTGAAGAGTGCAGTTTTTACACTGCCAATCAGTCCTGCTTCTTTGCCCAGACTCAGAGCAATAGAACCTGATAGGTTATTTCTCTGCCTCCGCCGCCGGTGAAATGAGCCAATTCAAGCCAGATTAGATTATATTAAAGGCAGGTTTATTGGGAAGCTGCTCTCCGGTGGGCGAGTTCTCTGGCCCCAAGGATCAAGACCAGGGAAGTTGCAATGGGAAAAGGAGGAGGGGAGGAGGGGGGCAGGAGGAGAAAGAAAGAAGGGGATGCGCATGCGTGGACAGAGAGCGCTGAGGAGAGAGACCAAAACTGTCTGGATTATATAGGGAGGAGCCTCTGGGGGGAAGGGCAGCCCAGCCCCTGGGCTGGAAAGTTCAGAGTTGGGGGCAGGATATGCCAGGTAGGGTCTGAGGGATGCTGGGAAAACCTGGAGGCCAGGTCTGCTTCAGTATGTAAAATAGGCACCCCAGTGCCTTGTCCTGGGGTTGGATACCAAACAGAGCCACCCAGGCATAGACTAGAACCTCCAAGCTGTTGAGTCGGCAGAAACCGCTCCTCTTTATGTCCTTCAAGTGTCTGGTACGGAAAGGGAAAGCTGTTACACTTCAGTATAAGTTCATGTCCAACCCCTCTGATCAGAAATTCGAGTAATGTATTTGTTTTCTTGGGGACCATGTTGCAGGGGTGGGGTAGGGTGTTGGGGCTGCTCCCCACAAGAGGTGCTTCTGGAATAAATAAACAGCAGCTTTAAAAAATAGATATATATAGCTGATGGTAACACACTTTATTAGTTAAGAAACCTTCCTTCCCCAAAGGGCATTTGCAGATGTAGCTTAGTGATGCTGGCACAGTGGTCAGGCAGTGATGTCATCCCTACGCAAAGGAGAGGCAAGCATTCCAGAGCATCCTGTTTTTGTAAACAACTGTGATACCTGACCTCTACACACCTCTCCTGAGGTGGGTTTGAACTCTGGGCTCAGAGGAGCTGCTATGGAGATTCAGGCCTCGTGATTCTCTCCACACACCCCCTCCACCACCACCCCTTCTTGTGCCCAGAGAGGTAAGACCCCCAGCTCAGGCTGAGGGCCAAGGAAATGGACACATTTCTCAGTGCGCCTTGCAAATGCTTGAAGCTCAAGCAGTGAGGGATTGCTGCTGCCTCTGCTGGAGCCTACGTGAAAGTGACGGTGCTGGATCTGAGGTACAGAATATAAGGCTGAGAATTACATCCTCTATCGAATCGGGCTCTGATTTCATCCCTGAAGTTCTGGTTTACAAAGCTTGCTTCCTTCCAGCCTGCTTCTCTTAAAAGGAGATGCTTGCTGCTGCTAAGAAATGCAAAAGGCCCAGACGAGCCTTCTGAGTTGGAGCAAGTATGATATGGGTTCTGACTATTCCTCCATTCCTTCCACAGCCTGATACTTTTCACACGTGCGGCTATTGGCTGCGGTTTTTCCTCCCTCCTCCTCCTCCTCCTCTTCCTCCTCCTCCTCCTCCTCCAAGCTGCTTACACAAGTGGCCATTGCATGTCCTGCTCACAGTAGCACAGCCTTGTTGAAATTCAACAAAAGGGTTGCTGGAGGAACGGAGCACTGTTGTAGGGAGATCCCATCGAAAGATACCCCCACTGCCCAGATTGACTTCTCATACCCCAGTGACCTCTTGTCACAGTCTTGGGTCCCACCATTGTCTGGAGTCTTGTGACTCAATCAACACTTGTTCTCAATTCCATAGCAGTAAGAGGAAAGACCGCCCACATTGAATTCAAGGCCCCCAGCCTCCATCTTGAGAGCCAGACTCCCTGTGATGTCATACAGGGGTGGCAGGGCCTCTTCTGGAAAGCAAGCTGGGCTCTCAGGTACACTAGTGAGAAGTGACACAACATGATACATTCATAGCCTCTCCAGAGCTTATTAGCATGCCAACCACAGCCCACCTCCCTACCAACCCCTGCCACCCCCATGTCCCGTGATAGCTTGTTGATCAAGATCATATCAAAAATGCTGCCAGCTCCACTCCATTGACAATCCTGGCCTTTTTGGGTTTTGTTGCTTATAAATAAGCCTCCATTATGTTGTAAAAGCAGTCCTTGAAACAGTCCTCCAAAAGCCCCTGAGATGCACCTCCATCTCCTGCACAGAGCTGCAAACCCATCTGGGACTGAACAGTGAGCCTACAAGCCCACTGATGACTGATCTGTAAGCACCTCTGGGACTGAGTCACAAGCACTTTCAGAAGTGAGCTATAAGTCCATCCAGAACTGAGCTGTAAGCACAGCAGAACTGTCTGCCAAACAGGAAGAGACTTGGGGTGGGGTGGGGTTTGGATGTGTTCCTGGGGACTCTAGGATTCCAGTGGTCCAGGACTGGGTCCCATCTTTTGGCATCTGCCCCGAGCTGAGCACCTGATGGTTGTTGGGACAGATGTGGTGAGCACGGACTTCCATCATTTACTCTTCCAAGTTCGTCTCTAGCTTCCTGATGAGGCGCTGGTAGGTGTCTCTCTCCACCTGCCAGGAATGATGCGTCCTCACATATTCCCTTCCGTTGGTCACAATTTCCTTCTCCAGGGCGGGATCGCTAACCAGTCTTTTTGCCAACTGAATGAACTCCTGAAAGACAGGAAGTGGATGAGAAACACATATGCGTGATGGGTGCAGGGGGGGAACCCTGGAGAAAAATCACTTTGAGGGAGCAGGATCAGAGTAATGCAAGCATTGGGATTAAGAAACATTGTGGCTGGGCGTGGTGGCACACACCTTTAATCCCAGCACTTGGGAGGCAGAGGCAGGCGGATTTCTGAGTTCGAGGCCAGCCTGGTCTACAAAGTGAGTTCCAGGACAGCCAGGGCTACACAGAGAAACTCTGTCTCAAAAAAAAAAAAAAAAAAGGAAAGAAACATTGTATATGTCAGGTGGCAAGATAGTTCAGTGGGTACAATGCACGAGGGTGCACACACGCACACGCACATGCACACACACACCAGGGAGCACTACCCCCACAACCATGAATTCACACTATTCTCGTAGCAGCTTTGCAGTGACCTGTACCTTCAAGTAGCACGCACACAAACGCACATCCCCACAGATCTGTGCCCATAAACACCCGCCAAGAATGTCCACCGGAAACCCTGGAGCTGTCAATCAGGCTCTTCCCCAGCCTTCCTTAGTCCAACGAGAATCATCATCTCATGGCCTATTTCTGCAGTAGGCGGTGGTTACGCAGAGACTTGCACATGGTCAGAGTGAAGATCTAAGTGACTCAGCCGTAAGTGGGATGTGTTCACCACACCCTGCAGGCTCAGGGAACACCATGTGGGAATGTTAAGATGGTAGAGCTGGAGGAAGGGGTTATAGTTCACCTGCATAAGACTGGGACCCACAGACTGAGGAGTCGCTCACCCCTTCCTGACAATCTGTAACTGGTTCATGGTTGATACGGGATATAGAGTGTCCTGATTAGATCTGCATCAACTTGATGTCTTTTCAGGTGACCCTCAGTTGAGAAAAATGCCTCTTTTGGCCTGAGGGCAAGTTTATGAAGTATTTTATAATGATAACAATACTACTACTAATAATAATAATAATACTTTATGTGAGATGGCCCAGCCCACTGTTGAATGGTGCCTCCCCTGGGCAGGTGGTCCTGAGTGTTATAAGAAAGCAGGCTGAGCAAGCCATGGAGAGCAAACCTGTAAGCAGCCTTTTTTTTTTTTTTTTTTTTGGTCTTTTGAGACAGGGTTTCTCTGTGTAGCCCTGGCTGTCCTGGAACTCACTTTGTAGACCAGGCTGGCCTCGAACTCAGAAATCCGCCTGCCTCTGCCTCCCAAGTGCTGGGATTAAAGGCGTGCGCCACCACGCCCGGCTGTAAGCAGCTTTTGTAAGCAGTCTCTGCTTCAGTTCTCACCCACCCCCAGGTTCCCGCCCAGTTTGAGTTCATGGCTTCCCTGAGGATGGACTTGTGTTTGGATGGGAGTCCCTGGCTTATCCCGGACTTGGCCCAGCAAGTTTGATTCCTCCCTCTCTCTCCAACCGCACCCACTTGGAAAGCCTGGGAACAGAAAAGGTGACAGAAAGCCCAGTCCTGCATTCCTGACAGCTATCCCAACCGCCTTCATCTGAAGTCACCAGCAGGCAACATCCACACCCCCCCATGCCCCATCCCCACACAAGCCCAGCATGTGGCAGACACATCATTCTCCCTCCTTTACAGTCTTTAAGAAACTTCCACACCATAGTATGCCAATGACAACCCCCACCTCACCCCCACAGTCCTTATCCCCACCCCTGCTCTCATCCCCTGGAACTGGTGAACTCACCCAGGAGCCCATTCCCAAGTAAACCTGCCCCCCCCTTTCTTTTGGCTTTCAATTCAGTTGAAATATATATAAATATAAATATATGAATTAATATTATATTTAGTGTTATACATTTAATATTATAAAATATTCAGTATTATGTATGCTATATAAATATAACATTAATATTATAGTTAATATCAATAATCACTTTCTTTGCAGTGATTCAGGAGTCAGGATTTCTTCCCTCTTTTATGGCCATAGCTAGAGACGCTCGGCTCACACACTGGGGTCAGAGAAGCTTGTTATGCCACAGGCAATGCCTGGTGCAGAAGAAGTTCTGGGACCCAGGGCCAATTCTGCACCTTTTCTCTCTGCTGTGTGATTTCCAACACGCTAGTTACCACCTCTGAGCTCACACTGACCAGCTGTTGTGAGGGTCTAATCCACTGTACAATGATATCCTGGACCCAAATAGTATATAAAAACACAAAGAGTGTTTTATTCTGCAGAAGTCCAGTGTGCTGAAGTCTCTGATTACCAAGATAGAGAGAGACCACCAAGTGAGGTCTGCAGGCCTGACTTAAAGCACATTAGGGGAATTCAGGGGTCTAGAACTGTTACCAGCATGGGGGGCCTGGAAACTGTTGCTGAGGAGGTCTGGAAACTGCTGCTGACCCATTGTCCTTGCCTCAGAGCAGGTGGCAGGGCAGCTTCTGAGGCCTGGACCTGGACCTGGAATTGCCCAGTTCTTGGAAACAGATTTAGGCCTCGTCTCCTTAACTGCCAATTTGAAGGCTATCGTGGAGTCGGCCTAGTCTTCTCTCTGTGAATGAGCAAAGGCCATCACCCCCTCAGGCTGCATGCAGGGAGCATGAGAAGGTCCTGGGTTTTGTTTTCATGCCTCCACTCCTGTAGCTTCCCTTCAGACCATGTGTGCATTATTAACTGATGCATCGGGGAGCCTCCTGCTGACCAGTACTTAATTTCAAAGCCTCTCCTAATTAGAAAAATTAAGATGTATTCTGATATCAAAGCTTGTTTAGGAAGAGAGGGGAGCATTCGTTATTTACTATGGCTTGCAAGGAATGCTGAGCCAGGAGGTCTGGGTTTAAGTTCACAGACTCCCCTTCCTGAGGGAGACAAAGAGGTTTGCAGCTGGGACTCAACTGTCAGCCAGAGCAGTGGTGGCAGTTGCTATAGAATCTGGGGCAGGGGCGGGGCGCAGTCAGGAAAGTGCTGACCATGCAAACATGAGGACCTGAGTTTCCATCCCCAGCACCCACTAGAAAGAACTTCTATGTGGCTACACACATGTGTAGTCACTCAGCACCAGGGAGGAAGAGACAGGAGGATATCCCTGGGGCTCACAGGCAGGCTAACCTAGCTTCCTTGTGAATTCAAAGCCCGTGAGAGACCCTGTCATAACAAAACAAACAAACAAGGGGAACAACAGCTGATGTTGTCCTCTGGACTCCACAGGCACTCCACCACCTGCATGCATACTTGTGCACACAGACACACACACACACAGACACACACACACACACACACTCTAAGACTCTCATGCAGAAACTCATGTACACTTAATTACTATTGTAACCTTACTCTACTTCAGGTTGAGTAAATTCCAACCAGGAGACAGTGCCTGAGATTAACACAAAGCACTTTCCCGTCAAGAGGGAACAGCCACTTATCCTCAAAATTATTGTTAATTAAATGTTGAACGCCTTTTATGGTTGGCAATATAAATAGCAACATTTATGTGGGTGGGATTTTATTTTTATGTATTATGTACACATTTTCTAGTAAGCTGGTGTTCTTTTCACCATAAAAAAATAACATATTTATTCCTACCACGTGTCATAATAGCATTCATATTAAAATTATTCGATGGGCTTAGCACTTGGGAATATTACTTTACAACGCCGGCCATATCTGTGATTTATCTGGTGTGAAGGACTGGGCTGAAGTCAGGGCCCTTGCTTACTGTCACCACAGGACTCAGGATAATTTTAGAACAAAATCCTGAGCGATGGTGGATAGGTTCTTATAAAGTACCCAACTTATTTATTTATTTATTTATTTATTTTCGTAGCAGTGAAGTCTTGGAAAAGAGGGTTTGAAGAAAGAAAAGACCGAAGCTAGATATCAGATGCAACTTATGGCTGGCTTAATGAATGGGCAAGAGGGGGAAGGAAAGAAGAGAAATAACCAGACCCCCCCCCCAAAAAAAAAGAAAGGAAGGGAGAGAGGGAGGAAGTAAGGGAGGGAAGGAGGGAGGGAGGGAGGGAGGAAGGAAGGAAGGAAGGAAGGAAGGAAGGAAGGAAGGAAGGAAGGAAGGAAAAGTTTTCCCTGCAGTGACTATCTACTGAGCCTGGATACTGTCCCTGTAAGTGGCTAAGCCATTTGCCACCTATTTGTTCCTGGTCAAGGACTGTCTATAAAGTCTCCCATCCTCTTATAGAAGGGTTTTTGCTTTGTGGTTCCTGTTGGGGTCGAGGCCCACTCCCCATACCCTGTGACTGCAGGTAAACAAGTGGCCTTACCTCCCTCAGTGTGCTGTGTCTGTGTGGTGGTTTCGACTTGCAGGCAAAGCTTTGAAGGAGGAGACTTTAGTACATTTTAGAAGTAAACTCTAGGTTTGGTTTTTTTTTTTTTTTTTTTTTGCTTTTCTCTCTCCAAGTCACCTTGGAAAACGACACAGAAACTTGCTTGGGGCAGCCTCACTGAGGATGACATGTCAAGGATGGGATTGTCAGGCCACTGCAAGAGGAAGGCCATTCTGGACCTCTTAGCGCCAGCTCAGCTGTAGCACAACCATCACTGGGCTCACTGGGTGAGCGGCTGGCTTCAGCTGGAGCAGCGGAAGTGCCCACATGGGACTCAGCCACGAATACCCAAAAGTTACCTTTTCCTTCCTCTCAGATGACAGAACCAGCTTTTAATGTAATGTGGTCTGAGGAAAAGACTCACATGGATGACCCTATTTGTCCATACTGACTATGGTGCTGTGGGGTGAGCCTAACCCATTCTCTTGACTCACGCACAGAGAAAACCTGAGAAGCTGGCAGAGGTCAGGAGCCATGGCAAAGATGAGGGATCACGGCAAGGGTCAGGAGCTATGATGTCTGTGACTGGTCCATACTCCATGGCCTTACATGAGTCCAGGATATATGTGTAATGTCAGTCTGTATATCTCTAACTTACCACGGGCCACCACACCAGACAGACGGAAGAACTACAGAGTAAAGGTTTCAGGGACATGTCTGTGGAGTGCACACACTAAATGGGGACAGAGGTTGATTTGCAGTCAGCCAACCTGGAGCAATCCCAGGTTCCACAGAGCTGTCACCACAGACTCATGTCACCAAAGTGCTGACTTAAGCAGGTCAAGTGGCCTTGAGGGAAGTGCTTTCTCTAGGACCAGTGATACCCCCTTGAAAGCCGCTGAGATCAGTAAAAGGCAGAGAAAGCACACACACACACTTAAGACAATGAGAATAAACACCATGCAAAGAAACACAGGTCTTCAGAGAGCTCAGACATGAATGAGTATGGATGCCTATAAGTCAGCCTTAGGAAAACCACGTGTCTCCCATCCCCCCAGTGAGTAGTCAGTGGAGTGGGGTACGGAGCATACTCAGTAAGTCACTCAGAAACACAAAGGATACAGCCAACTAAACAAAATGAAAAGGTAGCGGACCAATGCTACCTCCAGGGTTGCAGGTGTGCAGAGCCTTGCTCAGACACCTGCAAAAAAAGTTGTTTTGTTGGTGGTGGTGTTTTTTTTTTTTTTTTTTTTTTGTCTTTTTTTGTTTGTTTTTCGAGACAGGGTTTCTCTGTATAGCCCTGGCTGTCCTGGAACTCACTTTGTAGACCAGGCTGGCCCGGAACTCAGAAATCCGCCTGCCTCTGTGCTGGGATTAAAGGCATGTGCCACCACGCTCGGCTGTTTGTTTTTTTTTAAGTGATACAAACAACCATTGTTTGTCTTGGGGCCTGAAAGGAACTGTTCCTAGAGGTTACTCTCTTTCCCTATCATCCTCTCTTTTGGTGGAGACAATATCCTTTCTGAAAGAAAGAAAGAAAGAAAGAAAGAAAGAAAGAAAGAAAGGAAGGAAGAAAGAAAGAAAGAAAGAAAGAAAGAAAGAAAGAAAGAAAGAAGAAGGAAAGAAAAAAAGAAAGAAAGAAAGAAAGAAAGAAAGAAAGAAAGAAGGAAAGAAAGGAAAGAAGGAAGGAAGAAGGAAAGGAAAGAAAGAAAGAAAGAAAGAAAGAAAGAAAGAAAGAAAGAAAGAAAGAAGGAAAGAAAGGAAAGAAGGAAGGAAGAAGGAAAGGAAAGAAAGAAAGAAAGAAAGAAAGAAAGAAAGAAAGAAAGAAAGAAAGGAAGGAAGGAAGGAAGGAAGGAAGGAAGGAAAGAAAGGACCATTTAAAATGTATCCATTGAAAATTTTCTATATGTATACAAAGTATCTCAATCCTATTTACTCTCTCACCCCAGCCCTTAACACATCTCAGCTTCATCTCCCTCTTTTAAGACAAAGAGCAAAAAAAAACCCTCACTAAAATTGGTAGCACATAATTTAGGATCATCCAATGGGTTGTGAGCGTCCTACCAATTACCACATACTCCCAAGAATGCATTACTCTCCCCTGCCCCCACAGCCATCGACTGCCAATAGCTCCTCAGCCAGGGCTGCATCCCTTGGAGCCCCTCCCCCTCTGTGCTGGAGTTTTGTGTGGCCTGATGTTATACTTTAACTGAGTGTGGTGGCTTGAATGAGACATGCCCCCCACCCCGGGCATTGTCTTAGGCGTCTGAACACTAGGTCCCCAGTTGGTGGCGCTGTTTGGGGAGGTTTAGGTGGTACAGCCTTGCCGGAGAAAGCAGACTACTAGGAGGCGAGCTTTGAGATGAAAGGGGACTCTACAGCCACTTTTAATGTGTCCTCTGCTTTGTGACTGCAGCCAAGGATGTGGGCTCTCAGCTTCCTGCTTCTGCCCCGTGTGCCGTGCCGTCTACACCATTATGGACGCTAAGCCTTTAGAACTATATAAGCAACTAAACACTTTCTTCTGTAAGTTGCGCTGGTTGTAGTGTTTTATCACCGCAACAGGAACGTAACTACGGTGCATAGCCGTTGCCAGTTCGTGGGTACCACGACCACATCCTGCCCAGCAGACAGCATTCCACAGCTCTCCTCCTCATCTTCCAGCCCTGGCCTCCAGGAGCTTGGGATGGATGAGGAGGCAGCTGGCTCATTCACAGATGATTAAAAAAAGAAAGGAAAACTGCGGATCTGGTGCGATGGTGGGAAGCCAGCTGTTCCCTGGGCCAAGGAGAGCTCTCCAGCAGAGGAGCTAGCATGAGAATGCCATTCTGCACAGAGACCAGCTCCTGGGGGCCACAATCAGTGGGTCTGGGCAGAGGAAGGAGGGCATGGTGGGTGTGATGCGGGGGCCCCAGCATAGCCTAGCACGTATATCACTCCCTGTATAAAATGGGAAGCACAGTGGGGTTCTCAGACATGTGACTAAACTCCACTATTTCAAACAGGTTCCTTTGCTCAGGACCAGGAAAGGCACTACAATGGAAGTGGCTACTGAGATAAATAGCCCTAACAGGATCAAGTGCTGCCTGACAGAGATGGGACACAGTAGACACTGGGTTCAGCTCTGTCGTGGAGACAGAATTCACAGTACGTGGGGACAGTAGGAAACACAAGCAGAGGCACCAGGCAGGTGACTGAGCCTGCTTGCAGCCCCCTCCTTCTCCTCCAGCATTACCCTTCCAGTGACAGCCCAAGGATGTCCTCTAAGGGACACCTGATGACTTCCAGGGTGCTGACCTCTCATGGAGCAGTACTGTTCTGCTCTGATTCAGCCAGGGGCAGGGATGCCATTAGATCTGCCCTACACCTGGGTACCAAAGCTTGAAGAAGGATCCTGCAGTGGGATTGGTTGAGCCCTCATAGGGTACAGGTAGATGTAAGTACAGGGTACTGAAAGAGTAAGGGAAGGAAGGAAGGAAAGAGAACCCTTCCCTTTCTGTCCCTCTGAGTCACACTGGCTCCTCTCCCGGGTTGCAGGCCCATCCCTAACTCATCTTTTCTTCTTCAGCAACAAAGAGGCAAGTTTGCATTTTGGCAGGTGACTGTGCAGAAGATGGTAAGGACACCATGGAGGTCACTAAAGAAACCATGCACCTTCTCTCCCTCGTGTTTTGGGAGACTTCTTGACAAGCAAGATTCTCCTGATGTTGCCCTCAATGCCTTGGTACTCAGGCCTACACCAAGCCCAAGAGATGCTGAGGTCCAGGCTGGAGCTCACCCCAGGTGCAGTTTCCATGTTTCCTGAGGCATGAGCCCCATCTGGTGGCCCTTTCTATCCAGCCACATTCATCAAGCCCAGGTTCCATGGGTCACTGGGGGCTTCAGTTCTGCCAGACTGTGCCATCTGTCTCCAGCATGGGGCAGCTGTGGGCCTCAGTCAGGAAATGTCCCTTCTCCTGATAAACCAGGATGAATAAAGGTTGAGAGACTTCACTTTATGTGTGGGGAGAGGAAGGTGTTAGGTGAGAAAGTACCAGAATTCCTGCTGAAGGGAGAGCTGAAGGGAGAAAGGAAGGGAGGAAGGGAGAAGGGAGGGAGGGGGAAGGAGGGGAGGATGAAGGAATGTAGGGGGACAGAGTCACAGAGACAGAAAGAGGTGAGAGCACCTATCAACATGTGTGGGAGGGAATGGGACATATTTGCATAAGTATATGTCTGCATGAGTGCTAGCTTTCGTGTGTGTGTATGTGTGTGTTGTGTGTGCATGTGCGTATGTAACCATTTCTGCATCCCTCACCTGGGCTGGACTCTTCCGAGAAACCCAGCCAAGGCACAGGACCCCTCTGTCCAACACTACAGTCCTGGTCTATTCTGCTGGGGGCCAGTGAGCATCCACATGCACAGGGATAGGGGACTGGATGCTTACTGACTGCTTAACTAACTTCTGGGGGCCGGGGGTTGCACTTTTTTTTTTAACATATAGAAGTCACAGGACAACTTACAGAAATCTGTCCTCTCCTCCCACCATTTAGGTCCCAGGGGCTAATACTCAAATCTTTAGGTTCAGTGCTAAGTGCCTTTACCATTGAGCGATCTTGCTGGCGCTCTAAATTTGAATGTGAAATCTCTCTAGATTCAATGATTCAAAAATCTTCTTCAAAGCAATTGGCACGGCATCTGCTACTTCCAAAAGGAAGAGTCTTATCTCCATCTTCTGGATGAAGGAACGGCATACAACCGAGTGTGCCTACACGCCACTGTGGGTTTCAAATGGGAACAAGACCCCTGAGCACTGCCACCTTCCAGGTAGGACAAGTTTGAGAATGGTATTTCCCAGAGTACCTTGCTTTCCCCAAACACAATCAAAGCCATCCCTGCTTAAAGAAAGAGATGTCTTTAAGAAAGGCATAGCCTTGAGAAGAGGGTGCGGCTCTGTAGATAGATGGCATGGTTGGCCTAAGTCTGATCCTTAGTACCACATATGCTCAGTGTGTCGGTGGCCATCTATAATCTCTGCAGCAGGGAGGTGGGAGGGGGTGGACAGGAGGATCGGACATTCAAGGTCATGCTTGGCTATATAGTGAGTTTGAAGACAGCCTGGGCTACATAGACTGTGTGTGTGTCTGTCTGTGTGTGTGTGTGTGTGTGTGTGTGTGTGTGTGTGTGTGTGTTTTAAACATAAGCTGGGTGTACAGAGGTGGCTCACACCTTTAATCTCAGCCCTTGGGAGGCAGAGGCAGGAGGATCTTTGAGTTTGAGACCAGCCTGGTCTACAAAGTGAGTTCTAGGACAGCCAGGGCTACACAGGGAAACCCTGTCTCAAATGAGAGAGAGAGAGAGAGAGAGAGAGAGAGAGAGAGAGAGAGAGAGAAACAGAGACAGAGACAGAGACACATAAGCCATGTCATGTTGGCCACTAAGAATACGAGCTCAAATACAGCATGTCCTTTATAAACATTAGCCACCACCACCATTTGTATCCCCAAGTTTATTTCTCGATAGTTGTTTAAAGAACAAAAAGAAAACCTAGCAAATCAGCTTGAGCCGCCCTTGAAGAGCCCAACTCTGGCAGAATATGAATTCACGATTTCTATTAAATATCATATAGATCTTAATTTTGAAGCTATAAAACTGAGCTATAAAAACACCTAGGAAAGTCGCTGGACTCCTTCCTTCTTAAATGGAGAAATAACCAGATTGTTGAGGTAATGAGAAATCAATGCTGAGCTGGTTCGGGAAGCCTCGTTCAAATTGAAATTTTCCAGAGGTGAAGTGTACAAAACCAGAGCTTATTCTGTCCTGACAGTGAAATGTGCTTAGTCATCAACTTTTTAGATATAAAAAAAAAAAATAGATATAGGCATAAGTATGGGATATAAATATAGAAATATATTATCTAGATATATATAGAGATAGATATACCTCGACATTAGCTATATAGTGAGATTGCATATAGACATAGAGATAGAAAGATGGAGATATGCATATAGATACAGACATAGATATAGACATGGAGAGATATGTAGAGGTAGCTGTAGATGTAGATGCTTCAGTTGGCTCTCCTTGTAAGATCCCCAAACAAATGCCCCATACTGCTTAGTTTTTGTCACCTGGGAAGAGGGAACCTCAATAAAGGAACTGTTTCCATCCGATTGTCCTGTGGGCATCCCTGGGAAGAATTTTCTTGGTTGTTGATTGATGTGGGGGAGTGGGGCCCACTATGGGCGGTGCCACTCCTAGGCAAGGCAGTCATGGGTTGTGTAAGAAAGCAGGCTGAGCAAGCCAGCAAGCAGAACTCCTGCTCCTGCTCCTGCTCCTGCTCCTGCTCCTGCTCCTGCTCCTGCTCCTGCTCCTGCTCCTGCTCCTGCTCCTGCTCCTGCTCCTGCTCCAGTTACCGCCCTGAATTCCCTCAGTGATGGAACTGTGACCCGGATGTGTAAGGCACACAAAACCTTTTCCTTCCCAAGTTGCTTTTGGCCATGGCATTTACCACAGCAATAGAACACTAATACAACCCCTTCCTTCCAGAGTCTTTTCTATGCTCCTGTCACAGGGGTGAGTGTAAGACTTACCACTCACTGTCAAAGGCTTAGGGGCAGGTGCTGTCTCAGGTGCTGAAGAACCACAGACGGGAGAGGCCCAAATCCTGAAAGTGAGCGGGCACCAAATCTCCATTGCCCATTAGCAGGCTGTCACTTTGAAGGGTTGAGCCCTCTAAAGGGGACCTGAGGAGAAGGCTGGAGCCAGGAAAGTGTCAACAAAGAAAGAGATAAAGGCTGGGCACCCTGGACCGCACAGCTGTCTCCAAGGATGAACTTGAACTGCTAGAGTTCTAGATTTGTAGTTACATACTGCCTTGTGCAGTTTCAGGCAGTGCTGGTGCTTGAACTCAGAGCTTCATGCACTCTGCCAGCTGAACCTCATCCCAGCATCTAAAATGGCCACGTTCTTCAGTCTCCACACCCAGGCTTGATGTATGATCCACAGGTTTCCCTCATTCTCCTCTCTTACATGGTGCCTGGACAAATTCAAACTTCATAGTCCACAAACCATGACCGCCCTTTCTTTGCTGACCGTCCACTGAGCCCCAGACTCTGGCCAAGGTTCCTGGCCATGCACCCCACCCCCTTGCACAGGCCCCAATCTCCCAATCTCTCTGAACACTTCAGTCTTTTATTTCCAGCCCTACATTGGAAAACCAGGTTTCTTTATGTTCTCAATTAAGGAATAACAGCTAACGCAGAATGAGTAACTATATTTAGCTTGACTTCAAAGAGCATTTATGCTTACGCATTATTTATGCGCTAGGCATTGCATATACATATTTTAACTCCCAAAGCCGGTGGTCTGACAGGACAGTTCTTCTTAATAAATGAAGTGCTGGTTCTCATACATATTTGAATGCATATTTGAAATTGCTCTAGCTTCCCCTGCATCCAAGTCTAAGTTCTGTGGTTGATTAAAGCCAGTGCCAGCCTGGAGTTCCTTAAAGCTTGCGTTATTTGTTTTTAGAGCAACGTATCCCAGCATACACTGGGTACATGTGACATCCGTGTCTCGCGCACTATTTCGGAGTGTGAAGAATCGCAGCTCTCCCCACACAGAACTAGGAAGGGCTTGCTGTTCTAAACATCCGTCGGTAAAGCCAACGTGAAGATGGTGGGTCCAAACACATCTGTGAGTAAAGTTCTAAGTTCTGTAGTGACAGGGATGGGAGGTTTGGGCTGCCTCTGTGACTCAGGGACTGAGACTCACCTGAGAGGACCTGAACATGAGAGAGGCAGGGTGCTGTGCCCCCAGCCCCCAGAATACACTGTGTCACACACAAGGCATCAGGTAGCTAGAAGACCTTTTCTTCTACTCCACCCTGCCCCTAGACAACAACTTCGGAGAAGACTAGCCGGCAAAGTCCTTGTGCGTTAGTTTTTGGTTTGTTTGTTTGTGTGGGGTTAGTTTTGGTTTTGTTTTAGACAAGGTCTCATGTAGGCTAGTCTCGAACTAGCTATATAACAGAGGTTGACCTTAAACTTCTGATCCTCCTGCTTTTATGGCCTGAATGTTCTATGACAGACAGGTATACACCACCATGCCTGGTTTATACATGCCAAGCGAACATTTAGCCGGCTGAGCTAAAATCCTCAGGTCAGAAGTACCCTGGAAGTCTAGATGCTGCATATCCCTCCAGGGTGAGAAGAGAAGTCACTGAGCATGTTGGACGGCTCTACCTCCACCAGGAGCAGGGAGGCTTAGAAGAACCCCAAATTCATGAGCTTTCTTCGCTCAGTCAGAACTCACACCAATGAGGCAAACACAGGGGAAAGGACTCTCTTTACCTGAGGGTTTGAAAACAGCAGTCCCGTGACTCCATGCTCTACCACAGCCGAGTTCCCAGGGATGTTCCTGGCTAGCACGGGAACTTCCAAATCCATTGCCTGTGAAGATGGGAGGAATGAGGATGAAGGTAGCATCTAAGAACCAGGCAAGGGGGCTGGAAGAAGATGGCTTAGGTGGTAAAGGGCTTGCTCTGCAAGCATCAGGACCTGAGTCCAGTCTCCTGGAACTCTCATAAAATAGATAAATAAATAAATAACCAGGCATGGTGGTGCATACCTATAATCTCAATACTGGGGGTGCGGTGGCAGGGACCAAACCAGGGGGATCCCTAGAACTTACTGGCCAGCCAGTCCAGTCTATTTGTCAGGCTCCAGGTTGCGAAAGACCCTCTCTCACAAACCTAAGGTGGTTGGGGCTGAAGAGATGGCTCAGAGGTTAAGCGTGCTCGCTGCTCTTACATAGGTTTAGAGTTTGGTTGCCTACGGTACCCTAGCTGAATGATAGTTCACAATCACCGGTGACTCTAGATCCAGGGGCTCCAGAGCCCTCTCCAGGCCACCAGGGACACCCCCCCACATGTGTACAATCCCCCCACATAGACACCCATGAGCGTCTATCATTTAAAATAAAAAAATAAATCTCTTTTTTTAAAAAAAAAATGGCAAACTCTGAGAAGAGACAAGCTCTGAGAATCCCGGAACACATTGGGAAGTTGGTCCTGACAGAGCTGGAGCTGGCACAGCCCCGCGCTAGACGGTGTTTGGAAATAGGCCTGCTCGCGTTCAGAGTAAATGCACAGAGCAGGCAGGGAAAGACAGAGGAGGGGCAGAGCCCGGCGCTGGGGGACAGACACACAAAATGCCAGGACACGAGACATACAGCTTCCCTTTTCCAAAACAGACTCACCTGGCCTCCCTAGACTAGATCAAGCTCCTCTTGTGGGGTGGGCAGACCTTCTCTTTCAGGCTCACTAATATCCCTGTGGCCCAGGCCCCCACCCTTAGTAGAGCTGCCTGGGGTGGGGGGTGGGGAGGTGAAACAAACTTTCTCCGTGCTTTAGCTGTCCTGGACCTCATTCTGCAAACCAGGGTGGCCTCGAAATCATAGATTCACCTGCCTGTGCCTCCAGTGTGCTGGGATTAAAGGTGTGTGCTATATACTACACCTGGCTGAACCAGTCTTTATCTTCCAATGGCATGAGGAACACAGCTGCTGGAACCTGTACCCCATAAAAAGAGAACAGCCAGGCTTTAGGGATGCACAGCTCACCTGCAGGGTGTGGCTTGTGAAGATTGCAGCCAGGCAGTCCTGAGTCGGACTGCCCTATCTCTATTATCTCGAACAAGGATTTGCTGCGACTTTGTGGCATGGGTGACCATTCTGACTGATCACTGCTAGTATGGGAGAACGTCTTGATCTGAAGGTGTTCATGCAAACTCACAGAACTGAGCGGAGAGTGGCTTGGGTGAGGTTGGCCAGTGGCCGGCTGGCAGTGTATTTCGTCTACGCAAAGACCACCCAGCCCCTTGCAAAATTCCTTACAGCTTCCACATCCCAAATGCATGCCCTTAGCAAGTCTTTCTAGTTCTGACACTTGAAAAATAGCTTCGGCTTGCTTTTCAAAAGAATAAGGAATGGTCCTGTCCCGTGCCCCCACATAAAATCAATCTCTCTATATCTCACCCCTCCCCCCCCATACTTTGGCACCAAAATGGCACAAGCATTTTAAAACTCTCTTACAGGGCCCTTCAAGGTTTTCCAATCACTAGAGCTAGCATAACTGGCTACGGTCAAGCATGCTCCTGCTCGCTCGTAGCTTTAGATCTTCCACCCTTGTCCCACCGGGGTCCCAAAACCTAACCCAGAGGTCTGGTCTGCATGTTGGCTACATCTCCGTTGGTGGTCCAAACAGGAAAACTGGGAATATGAAGACAGCCCTTTATACTCTTTGTGTATGGGGAGGGGGGTGCTTGCGGATGTGTAGAAGGCAAAGGAAAACTTGGCGTGGCCCCGTCCTCAGAAACTGCCCACCTTGTTTTTTTTGTGTTTCTTCTTTGTTGTTGTTGTTGTTGTTTTTTGAGACAGGGTCTCTCGCTGGCCTGGAGCTCACAGACTCTATTAGGTCCAGCAAGCCCCAGGGGTATATGCCTGGCTCCCCTCTAAGCCTTCTCCATCCCCGGGATTACACTCACAAAGCAACCATGCCTGGTTTTTCCCATGGGTCCTGGGCATTGGACTCAGCACATCAAGCACTGAACTAACTGAGCCATCTCTCCATCTCCCTCCTTTAAGGTAATTCTACTGGGCGGGGGCTTGAGGGGGTGTTAGTATTTCAAATCCACAGTATGCTTGAGTGGGAAAGGCCTGGCGGGCTTTTAGCAATAATCACCGGGCTACTGTGCATCTGGCTGACATTTGCTCTTGACACGTTTTTTCTGCGAGAAGCGTGTATTTTAGCCAATGGGCATTTGTACTTGCCTGCTCCCGAAAGCAGATTCGGAAAGGTCAAAAGTTCACTTCCTGGCCCAGTTGATGGGCGTGTGTTCCGTGATTAACACGCTGGCCATCTGAAGGGATTCTGAAGAGGCACGCTGACCACTCCCCCTAAAATCAACTTCTTTCAGAGCCGGTCTCCCAAAGGTTATTTTGCCTTCTCAAAGGAAGGCCACAGCGACGCTTCAAGAGCATTGGAATTGCTAGCAGCTGCCTTTCCTAGGAGGCAAGCCGAGTGCCACAGCAGTTACACCACAGAGAAAGCTGGGTGTGCTGCTCAGAAAACCATTCAGCAAACTTCAGGCCCTTGGCCTTTTCTTAAGAAATAGGAGCAGAGAGGGGAATGTGTATGGAAGTACAGTTGGGCACCTTCTCTACACTGGGTTAAAAGTTAGTTGCTGGGGGCAACAAACCGCCCCAGTGGCTGGGGCTGAGCACCCGACCAAGGCTGACAGTTATCACAGAGTACAGGCTTCTTTGCCGGACACAAAGATGACACAAGATCATGTCATGCACTTCTAGAGCAATTGATGCAAATTCATACTTGCTCCAAGGTATCTAGACACCCTCATCTGGTATCCACCGACAACCGCACTCACTTCTTTGTACGCCCACACAGACACACGTATATACATGTAACTTAAAATTTTTAAATAAATCGTTTTTAAAAATTGGAGAAGAGAAAGAATGGTACCACATCCTGGGCATTCGAGCTGCAGTTACCTCCAAGATGGCGGCTGACATGCCCTCAGAGACTGAGCTGTTGACCAGCGCAAAGCAGCTCTTCACCACTGCATGCAGATCTTCCTGGCACATCTCTCGGATCAGCCGCACCCCTGCAGCCCTGAAGAGGACAGAGCAGAGGTAGCACAGCTGTTTCAGCCCTCTTCACAGCCCCACTCATTTTTTTTTTCTTTTTTGTTTTTTCGAGACAGGGTTTCTCTGTATAGCTCTGGCTGTCCTGGAACTCACTTTGTAGACCAGGCTGGCCTCGAACTCAGAAATCCTCCTCCCTCTGCCTCCAGAGTGCTGGGATTAAAGGCGTGCACCACCACGCCCGGCTCAGCCCCACTCAATTTTATGTGAACAATTAAGACCCAACTTGTATATCGAGTGAAACTGGGTCCCTTATTACTGGCAGAAAAAAAAAATGCAATTTAGACAGATACACTGATCAGTTGTTTCCAAAGAGACTATAGCAGTCTGCACCGTCATCAGCTAAATACAAGGAAGCTCCTTCATTCTTCCAAATCTTTGTTAAGATTTATTTATGTGTATCAGGGTTTGACCGAAGAATGCATGTGTGTATGTACCATGTGACTGCATTACACACAGAGGCCAGAAGACGGCATCCCATCCAGATGCCCTGGAACTGGAAATACAAGTGATTGTGAGCCATCCTGTGGGTGCTGGGAATTGAACCTGGGTCCTCTGCAAGAGCAGTCAATGCTCTTAACCAACTGAGCCATCTCTCCAGTCCCCAAATCTTTGTTATTTTAAATAATTGCATTTTTCCCAGTGTCATTAGTAAAAAAAATAAAAAACAAAAAACAAAAACAACCCTATCATCTTCAAGACCTCTTCACTAAATCAGGTATAGAGGCATGCACCTAGGGCCCAGGCACATAGAGGCTTCTGATTCCAGGCCAGCCTGGGATCTGCAGCAAGACCCTTAGCCAGAAACCAGTGCTTCGCTCTGGCCTTTCCCCAGATGACTAGGGAGATAGAGTGTCTTACACTTTGAGTGAGTCCATTTATTGGCCTCTACCCCGTAACCCAAAGCATGACCTTGGGAGGTCACAGGGAACATTTTAGGAGGCTGCACTTTCAACCCTGCTTAGAGCAGAAACAGAGGTCAGTAAGCTGGGGCTTGAACTGCTCACTCTGCCACGCAGAATTCCCAGTGTGCAAGATGCCGTCGGCCTGCAGGTGCCCCTGCCCGTCATTCTTACCTCCTTACCCGCTCTTTCACTTCCCTTGTAAACACTGGATCTACCTGGAAAAAGGAGGGACAAGAAACCCTTAAAAATGGCACATGGCTCAGCAGGTACAGGCCCTTGCCTCAAAAGCCTGAGGACCTAGACATGATCCCAGAAACTCACGTGGTTGAAGGTGATAACTGACTCCCGAATGTATTGTCCTCTGCCTTCACATATGCACCATGACGTGTACACACACACACACACACACACAATTCTTTTTTTAATCCAATTCTGCAGATGGGAATGAATGGTAGAGCAACTAACTATCGAACACAGAACCCTAAGTCCAGTTCCTAACACTCCATAAACCAGGTGTGATAATGGAAAGCCGGTGACCTCAACACATGCAAGGAAGCAAAAGGACCGTGAGTTCAAGACCATCTTCCACTGTGTGGCAAACTCCAGACCAGCCCAGGATATTTGAAAGACGTTGTCTGGGGCTGGAGCAAACCTGACCTAAATCTAAGTCTTCAGCACACGAATCCTAACAGGATCAAAGCCCACCCAGTAGTTCTGAAAGGAAGAATATACAAGAAACAGACGAACAGCCCAAGTCCAGCCCTTACACAAGGAAGATAAGAAAAGAGAAGTGGGCAGGGTCTGTGTGTAACATCCTCTCTGAACGTAGAGCCCAGGGAAACCCAAGGGCTTCAAAGGACAGTGGAGAGTGCCTACAGACAGGACAATTTAACTGTCCAATCCTTCGGGGAAAGGCTTGCTTTCTTAAACAATGCAGATGGAATTTGTCATAAAAATCCATCAAGGGAACGAGTGGGAAGCCTTCATCAAAGCAGCCCATGGAACTGAGGTTTGTTTTAGGAGCCCTCTCAGAAGTACAGTTTTTAAAGCAAGGGCACGCCCCTAGGCTGATGAATTATAAAACGTGTTTATCCGTGTGAGCATTATTCAGACACAAAGAGAAGGGACTACATTATGCAGTAGCAGACTCCAGAAAACATTCTGCTAGGCTAGGCTTGGAGGTGCACACCTGTGATACAGGACTGGGGGTAGAGGCAAGTGGGTCAGAAGTTCAAGGTCATGCCTGGCTCCATACAGAGTTCAAGGTCAGTTCCCTTCCCTGAGGCGGAAGAGTCATCAACCTCCTTGCAACTCACCACAAACTCTTCCCAGAGACATCCAACCGGCTACACCTGACTGACTAACTCCGTCAGATTGGTCCCTCCGCCTCCCACCTGGCCACTATTATCAGCTGTGAATACGATTTTCAAACAGTTGTAAAAAAGCATTCTTCAGCACAAAACTCTAGTGTCACCGAGATAAAGATGGCTCAGTGGGTAAAGGTGCTTGCCGTCAAGCCTGACCTGAGGTGACAATCCAGGACTCACATGCACCATGGCACACCTGCCTCCTCCAAAATAAAGAAGTCAATAATAATGTAATTAAAAAAAAAAAATAGGGGCCAGGAATGGTGACATTCACCTTTTTTTAAAAATTAGGTATTTTTTCTATTTACATTTCAAATGTTATCCCCTTTCCTGGTTTCCCCTCCGAAAACCCCCTATCCCCTCCCCACTTCCCCTCCTCCCCAACCCACCCATTCCTGTTTCCAGGCCCTGGCATTCCCCTAACTGGGGCATCGAACCTTCACAGGACCAAGGACCTCTCATCCCATTGATGACTGACTAAGCCATCCTCTGCTACATATGCAGCTGGAGCCATGAGTCCCTCCATGTGTACTCTTAGGTTGGTGGTTTAGTCCCAAGGAGCTCTGGGGTTACTGGTTAGTTCATATTGTTGTTCCTCCTAGGGGGCTACAAACCCCTTCAGCTCCTTGGATACTGTGCCATTTACCTTCAATCCCAATATCTGAGAGGCAAAGGCAGGTGGATCTCTTGTAAGAATGAGGCTTGCCTGGTCTATGTAGGGAGTCATCCAGACGTGCACAATAAGATCGTGATTCACAAAGAAAAAAAGAGAAAGAAAAAAGAAAGAAAGAAAGAAAGAAAGAAAGAAAGAAAGAAAGAAAAAAGAAAGAAAGAAAGAAAGAAAGAAAGAAAGAAAGAAAGAAAGAAAGAAAAGAAAAGAAAACTTATTTCAGGAGGAATGAAGAAAGAGAGCTTGATGACATCTGCATGCACACACACAAATGAAAATATAAATACATCTTTACAACTTTTTTTTTTTTTAAGCCCAGACCTTGCTTCAAAGACACAGCAAGGGTGTGAACCCAGCTCAGGGATTCGGGATGCTAGCAGCCCCTCCTGACTGTGGCTCCAGCCAGGCTGCAAAGAAAGTAGCTTCAATTCCTGTTCTCATTTACACGGTGCCAATAGCCATCATGAATTACAAGCACGCTGGCTAGCTGAAAGCAAATGCCGGAACAGCGCGCTTTATAATGCCAGGTGATATAATGCCTTTGTCTAGAAACTCTGTTTCGCTTTCTTCTGACAGGAAGCACTGTGTGGTGGGCCTTGAATCTTTCCAACTGTTAGGATGCCTGCTTAAGGACTGATGGTGTTACATTTACTGACAGTCCTGGGGCCACTATGTGCCTGGAAATTAGTAGGGTTATATTATATCAAACATGAATGCATAAGAATTTGCAATTATCCCTAGAAAGATCTGTGCAGAGAAGAGCTCATAGCTACGAACAACAAATTGCTACTGTTTTAGCTGTTTATAATTAATACTCAGTGGCCACCTAAGCCAGAAAAACATGTGCTAAGCCCTTTAAAACCATTTACTTAGTTCTAGCAACAATGTCATTACTGAACTCTTCTATACAGGAGGACTCAAAGAGGTTGTGTAACTTCACCAGAGTCCCAGAGCAGGAAAACGATTGGGCCAGTATCCTAGTCTGGGCAGACTGGAAGCCAAGTTCTCTTGGTTCTGTTTAGTTTCATCAGATAGCTCTCCTACAAAGCTCAAGGAACAGAGGCTGGAGAGATGGCCCAGTTGGTAAAGTGTTTGCCTTGTAAGCATGAAGACCTGAGTTCAATCCCCAGACGCCACATTTTAAGAAAATCTAGGTGTCAGGGATGGAGAGATGGCTCAGTGGTTAATTAATAGTACTAACTGCTCTTGCAGAGGACCAGGTTCCCAACATCCAACTCAAAACCATCATTTGTAACTGCAGTTCCATGGGATCTGATACCATCTGCTGGCCTCCAGGAGCCCCTATACTCAAGTGGTGAATAATATTATATACATACACACACACATATATGGTGTGTGTAGGTATATGAACACACACACATTATAATCAGGCACACATACATGCAAAAGAAATAATTTAAATGAATAATTATGGTACATGCTCATATTTCTAGCTGGGGGGAGAGGAATGGAGGACACTTGACCCTTCCTGGAGAGTAAGCATTGTAGCCAAGTCTGTGAACCCCAGGACAACGACAGACCCTGTCTCAAAACGACAACAAAAAGGTAGATGGTCCCCCACAGGAAACTGCACCCATCTGCAGTGAGCCCATGAGCACATACACACACAGGCACACATAGACATATCCGTGTGCACACACGCGAATGCAGGCTATAAAAACCCATGAAGTTCCTGCCACTTTCCTCACTGTTCTCCCTCTGGCCAACCTGCGTCCCAGTCTCCAGGAGTCATCATCCTCCAGGATGCAGCCAGTGTCCTATCTCTAAAATGCTTTCACTCCCCCTGACAGTCCTGGCCAGAAGCCACACCTCCCCGAAAACTATCCTGCCTGCTACCTGCCACCCCCAGGGTCACCATCTACGATAGCTCTGCCTCTCTTTCCGCTGCACCTCGGTCTCCTTCCCTGGCTCCCACACAGTGACTAGAACAGTCCTGTGCACGAGAACCCCCTTTTGACTTCCCACTCCTGAGGCCTCATGCTCAAATTCTTAAGCAACCAGATGCCAGCAGAACCCTAGCCTATTACAATGTGAAAGTCAGCCCTCCAGGGAAAGCTCCCTTCTAGGCTGGCAAGATGGCTCAATGGGCAAAGGTGGTTGCCACTAAGCAGAGTGACCTAAGCTTGTTCCCAGGGATACACCACCCCCCAACCTGGGACACTGTAGGAGGGAACCGATACCTGCAAGTTGTCCTTTGATCTCTAGACACATGCATCATATCACGCACATGCATTTGCGCACCCTCGCGCGCACACACAAATATTTAAAAAGGGAAAACCTTTCCTTCTACATGTTAATTTTCACCTTAAAATTTTACATGGGTTTGTTTCTGCCAGCCCAGTCCTCTTTTTGTCTTTATTAGCATGCACTGGCTCTCAAGATGAACTGTTTGGGGAAAGATAATTTGTCAAGGATACAAGTTGTGTTCCGAGACGGCTAGAATGCAAAGCTGGGGACATAGCTAAGGAGTGAAAAACAAGCCTTAAGATGAAACTACAATCGACACCGGCTTTCTCTGGGTTTACTTTCCACATCGGTTCACTTTCAAATCTCTTAGTGAAGCCGAGTGTAACAAAACACAAGATGAAGAGGAAAGGAGGAGTGGATGTTTTTATTTAATGAAATTTTTAAAGGGGGGGGGGGGAGGAAAGCTTTGAAAGCAGCAAGAGAAGAATTCTCATTTCCTCCTTCCAAGCTTGTTTATTTCCTAACAAAAGATATTGTTTCAACTCGAAGGCTTAGGGGAAATAATCTTTGCTATTAAGAAGTTGCTGGGGGAAGTCATTAGGCTGTCATGCCCAAAGCAAGCGTTCCCTCGCCTCCAGCACGCCTCATCAAAGAGCTGGGGAAGGTGCCATACAAGATGCCCTGTGAGTGGGAACACTTCTCTCAAACAGAGAAACTGAGAGATCAAAGGAGCATCCATTGGAAACCCACGCTGAATTCAGAGCATCCCGCAGCTACAACAGGATCCCGGCAGTCAGAGCGGGAAGGGAACATTGACTTTAATAGTCCCTTATGCTTCCTGTAGTCCCAGGACACTCCCCCAAGGACAGGAAGAGCTCGCTTTCGTTAGTACTGGGCCAGGAAGAAGGTACTACTCTCTTAATCATTCCTATTTTGCAGACGTGGAAACTGAGGCATGTGGTTAAGTCAAGAGCAGTTAGGTAATTATCATCAAAGTCAATGAAGGGCATGTCACCCTTCAGACGAGCCATATGACCTAGCTTTTCTCACAACACAGAGGCAGGTCTGGCCCAAAGACGGGGCAGAGTTAACTGACCGGCCATCAGGTCATGGTAGTGAGACCACGGCAGGCACCAGGCACCCATGTGCTGCATATCCATAATACAGGTCAAACATTCATGTACATAAACTAAATCTTGAAAACAACATGTGTGTATTACATAGACAGTTTGGGATTCCGTTGTTGTGGCCATTGCCGTGCAACCCCGAGTCTCAGCCCACCAGCTCCTGGCTCATCCTCACTTCTCCCCACTGAACAGGGTCTGGTGAGTGGCCTCACAGAACGGTCCTCTCTCCCTATTAAAGGACACCCTGACACCCTCTTCCTGAACCTGGAATATCAGCAGGTCTTAGAAGCAAAGTGGGAGGGACTCTTTTTTTTTGTTTGTTTTTTTTAAATCTTAGACGCCCAGCCTTGAGTGACCCTTGTCCCAGTGAGCTGTCTCATGCTCATTCCCAATGGTTTCCTCATTGAGCTCTTAAGATGAGGTATGTCAGTGAGCCTACAGTGTCTTCACCAGAGTCTGACACATAAACGGGATTCCTGGAAGGTGGCAGAGGTAGTTGCTGCTGAACACCACAGTGATTCCGCAATAACTGCCAGACTCTGCTTCACTGGTCATGATCTAGCCAAGTTGATACAATTTTGCAACAAGCCATAGGACTGTGACCTGGAAAAGCTAAGTAAGCCTGCTGAGCGTCCATCCCTCTTACACCATAAGTGCTATTTGAGACTCGAGCTCGGCAGAGAGCAAGAAATGGACTAGAAGAAAGTGCGCTCCTATCAGGGTCCAGACAGGAAGATTCGGGAGGGTAAGGGTTGGTATTAATGCACTGTATGCTTTGGCCATTAAAGGAAGAATTTCAATGTGTCCTGACATGTGGACACTTGACAAACCCACCTCGTCAGTACATGAGTCCCTGATACTGCAGCAAATACTCAAAGTCAAGTACAAAGTGGCTTAAGTCTCCTCCAGTTCCAGACTTCAGAACAAGGATAAACTGAGCACTTGGGTGTGAGCATTACAGACGTGGAGAGGTTGGGAATGGTAAAGAATGAGGTTGTATTGAGAGGGCAGAGGAGCATATCTGAGGACCCGGACCTGAGCCAGAAACGTCACTGAGGAATCTCATCTCAAGAGGAGCAACCAACCGTACAGGCCTTGGGAGGGAGAGCCACTGACCTGCCTCCATCAGACAGGCCTGTGGACAAGTCTGTGGGACATTTTCTTGATTGTTGATTGATGTGGATAGGGCCCAGCCCACTGTGGGCGGTGTCATCCCTTAGGTGTTTGGTCCTGGGTTGTATAAGAAAACTAACTGAGCAAGCCCGGAAGCAGCAAGCAGCGTTCCTCCATGGCCCCTGCTTCAGTTTCTGCACCATTAGAGTTCCTGCCCTGGCTTCCCTTTGTGATGGACTGTAAGTCAAATGAACCCTTTCCCTGTCTAAGTTGATTTTGACTATGGTGAACATCCCAGGGGCAGAAAACAAACAAGGGCTGGAATCAGAGAGCTGCATCTTGCTGGCCATGTTGTTTTTGTCCTTTGTTTTTGTTTTTGTTTTGCGGGGGTGGGGGGAGGTTGGTGGTAGGATTGTGGAAGGATTTGAGAGTTTGGGACTGAAGGAGCCATTGAGTACTGCTGGTTTGCTGTTGGGGGAGGTTGGAGGATAATGCTGAGAGCGGCATACATGATGGAGACCCGGCTTACTGGTACCTGAGGAGAGGTTCAGAGTCTCTCAGAAACACTAGCAGGACCATTCCTTCCTGTGAGGTTTTGAAATTGCAAGTCTTTGGTTCCTGGTTCTCTGGGACAGAAAAGTCAGCTGCGATTTATTTAGGAGACACTAACACCTTCTAGAAGGTGGGGTCGGCACTCAGAAGCTGTGGTCCAGGAGGCCGAGGCTGCGAGGCTTAAGCTGGCAGTCAAACTTAGATGTAAACCATGGTCCTGGTTTGAGGGTGTAGGGGACTTAGAACAACCTGTGGCAGGGCTGGAGTCCCTTCAGAGAGGTTAGAAGATCTTTGGTGGAGGTATATAGCCTCAGCTCTAACAGAGGCTTTAGGCTTGAAGGGGTCATGGAGAGAATCTGAGCCTTAATGCCATAAGGCAGGGTCAGAATCCCTGAAACAGCATTCCTCAACCTGTGGGTCTTGACCCCTTGGAGGGGGGTGGAATAAAATGACTCTTTCACGGGGGTCCCTTATAACCATTGGAAAACACAGATATTTACATTATGGTTCACAACCGTTGCAAAATTACAGTTACAAAGTGGCTATGAAAATAATGTCATGGCTGGGGGTCACCATAGCATGAGGAACTGTGTTAATGGGTCACAGCGTTTGGAAGGAAGATAAAAACAGCCCTAAAACAGAGGCCAGAAAGAAAAGGTACAGCCTCAGTTGCAGTGGCGATCTCACGACTGTGGAGTTCGGGAGGTGGGGGGAGTGGAGTTGGGGGGGGGGGGAGAAGGGAGAGAGGAGAAGGGGAGAGGAGAAGAGGAGGGGGGGGAGAAGGGAATAGGGGGAGAAGGGAAGAGGGGGAGAAGGGAAGAGGGGAGAAGGGAAGAGGGAGAGAAGGGAAGAGGGAAGAGGGGGAAATGGGGAGAAGGGAGATGGGGGAGGAGAGAGAGGAGAGAGGGAGAGACAGAGGCTAGGCAGTGAGAGAGACCACTGGTAAGGGTTGAAGCCTTAGATACAGGAGCCACCCCAGAATATTGAAGATGCCAGACAATAGTGACCACTCAGAGACAGTGGCAGGTGTTGGGTGGAGCTCACCCAAGTATGCAGTGACAGAACCTAGAGCTGGGGCTGCCTACGTGTCTTAGAGCCTGCTTCACGAGAGTCCCAGATGTTGGGCAGTGAACTGTTTACAGTGTTGGGGTTTGGTTCTGCCCTGCTTGGATGCTAACTGAGCCCTGGTTCTTCCCGCCTAAAAATGACAAGTGTGTAGCTTATTTGGAACTTGGTAGGAAGCCACAGCTAAGAAGCTTCGCTATTTTAAAGAGACTTTGAACTTTTAAAGTGTTGGAATTTTTTACTTAAGACCACGGGGGCTTCTAATGTTTGCTGTATTATGCACTCTGTCATGAGAGTAACTCGAGATCCCGTGTCGCTGTGGCCTCTGACATGGTTGCACAGTTTTTGTATGTGTGTATAATGTATATTTCAAATCCTTTTTTATATGTCTGGCTGCACGCATATTGCGGGACAACATTTGGGAATTGGTTCTCTCCTTCCCTGATATGGATCCAGGGGATTGAACTTGAGCCATCAGGCTAAACAAGCAAGCACCTTTACCCACTGAGACAGTTTACCAGCCCCTCCCCTCTTAGTTTGTCTTTATTATCATTTTCTTGTCTCATTCTGAGAGGTAGACGTGATTATTCCCAAAGTCTGGGAGAATGCAGAGAACAGCTGTGCATGCTGGGAAGGTCCACGGGGAACTAAAATAAGACAAATAGATAAGAGTCTGAGAAACGATATCAAGCAATCCCTCGGTTGGGGGGGGGGGGCGCAGGGGATGCTTCTGAGGGAGTGAGTGAACGTGAGGCTAGCCGCTCAATGAATGCAATATTGGAGAATCTGTTTCCTTCAGATCGAAGCGTTTCCTCCTGGGTGGAGGCTTAGGGGAGACACAAGCTAGCCACTATACTCACTGGGCCTCCTGAGGTCGCAGAAGCAAGGAAGCAGTTGCTGGCGAGGAGGGCACCCTTCGGTAGAGCTGGGGGCAAGTTGGGCAGGGAGCTCCAGGGATGTATCATCATCCAGGCTCGGGGATAGGGGGTTTGGTGATGCATCTAGCTGCCTTTGAGTCCTCCCTGCTCCTGTCACCAATAATCTCATTGGTTCACCAAGATGGACTTGTACACATTAGTTTCCTCGGTCTCTGTCAGGGTGTCCATTAGCAAACACTTCCACCTTGCCTATTACCCATCTGGCCAAACAAAGCAAAGTGGTGGGGGTGGGGGCGCTCATCCTGCACAGATGAGAATTCTACTCAGCAGATGATGTAACTGTCTCAGCTCACCCAGGGCACTACTTTGATGTACTGTCACTTGGGTGTCCTACAAACTTAGCAGGGAGTTGTGGAGGTAAGAGGCCAGGATCAGGACATTAGCAGGCTAGGTGTCCCCCTGAGGTGCGCTTCCTGGTTCATAGGTAGTGCTTCCTGGTTCATAGGTAGTGGCCTCTTGCTGGGTCCACACACAATGAATAAAGGCAAGGCAAAGTGGCTCCCTGGGGCTCCTTTTATATGGGCCCTGATCACATTGATGAGGGCTCCCTCCATCCCCTGGGTCCAGGCATCTCCCAGAGGCCTCATCTCATTACATTACAAAAAAAGGATTTCAGTAGAGGAGTTTAAAAGGAACAGATACACAGTGGAAAGCCTAGAACAGAAGCCACAGGAAGAGGGCCATGCAGCTAGGAGCAGAGAGTACACTTGGTTTTCCAAACTTCTCTAGGGCAAACAAAAGGCCACATTCATGAGGTGTGGTCTCAGCACTGAGGAGGAACTAGGAGATAGGCAGATGTCTGCTCCCCATGCATCTTGCAAGAGTCAACACAGGGCGGAGAGGGGAAGTTTCCTGGCCAGAGCTACCAAAAGTCAAACTTGATGTGTGTGTGTGTGTGTGTGTGTGTGTGTGTGTGTGTGTGTGTGCCCGTGCCCAACAGCACAAGGTCCCTAAACAGTAGCCAGCAGCATGATCTGACACTTGGTTCAGTATCACTTCTGCATCCACAGTTTGAAACATTTTGGACCATTCATAGTGACTTAGAAGAACTTTTGTCTTTTATATTTTAAAATAAGTTCCTCTTCATATGACCCTCTGGCTTTCTAATTATCCTTTGCAGTCATAAATTAGTTTGAATTAATTGTAATCTTTACAGTAAATCAGCCATATAAGAGATCAGCAGATATAATCTTTGGCCTGTTCTCTCTCTCTCTCTTTCTTTCTTTCTTTCTTTCTTTCTTTCTTTCTTTCTTTCTTTCTTTCTTTCTTTCTGTCTCTCTCTCTCTTTCTCTCTCTCTCTCCCCTCTCTCCCTCCCCCTCCCTCCCTCTTTCTTTCCCCCTCCCTCCCCCTCCCTCTCTTGCTCCCTCCCTCCACCTCCCCCCACCTCTGTATGTGTGTGTGGTTTTGGGAACTGAATCCAAGGCTGTGCACAACAACTTTGGGGAGTGCTCTACCACTGAGATATGATTGAGATGGTTTTCTTTCTTTCTCTCATTTTTAAAATTTTTTTATTTTATTTTATTTATTTTTGATTTTTCAAGACCGGGTTTCTCTGTGTAGCCCTGGCTGTCCTGGAACTCATTCTGTAGACCAGGCTGGCCTTGAACTCAGAAATCTGCTTGCCTCTGCCTCCCAAGTGCTGGGATTAAAGGCATGTACCACCACTGCCTGGCTGATTTTCATTTTTTAAACATATTTTACATGTAAACATGTTTTGCATGCATAAATGCATGCGCACCACATGTGTGCATTGCCTGAAGAGCCAGATGAAGGCACTGGACCCCTTGAAACTGGAGTTACAAATGGTTGTGAGCTGCCATTTGGGTGCAGGGAACCAAAGCCAAGTCCTTTGGAATAGTAGCTCATGCTTTTAACAACTGAGCCATCTCTCCAGCCCCATACTTTTCTTTATGTTTTTGTTTTTCATACTTTTCAATTTTTAAAAAAGGTAAATTATTAGCCAAAGGAGATAGCTTGTCAATAGAGGTGCTTACCACCATGCCTGACACCTAAGTTCAATCCTTGGGACCCACACAGGAGAAAGACTCCTGAAGGTTGTTCTCTGACCTCTGTGTGTGTGGTATGATACATGAATATCCCCCACACACACATACAGCGCAAATAAATAATAGCATTTAATAAAAAAAAAGGGGGGGGAACTTACTTTAGTTTCTTAAAGAAAAAAAAAATGCCTAGACATGTAGAAGAGGAACATAAACCAGTTATAGAAAATGTATTATGTGTCGACAGAAGAGATGCTGGAGAGATGCCCCTGCAGTTGGAATATATACTACTCTTTACAAAGAACATGAATTCCATTCTAAGCACCCACATTGGGCACCAGACAACCACTTGTGAATCTGGGTATAGAAGGACAGTGCCCTCTGCTGGCCACAATGGGAACCACACACACACACACACACAACTTGAGAAAACAAAGTCAGAGCTGGGCGTGGTGGCGTACACCTTTAATCCCAGCACTTGGGAGGCAGAGGCAGGCAGATTTCTGAGTTCGAGGCCAGCCTGGTCTACAATGTGAGTGCCAGGACAGCCAGGGCTATACAGAGAAACCCTGTTTCGAAAAACCAAAAAAAAAAAAAAAAAAAAAAAAAACCCAAAGTCAGTGGGCTGGAGAGATGGCTCAGTGGTTAAGAGCACTGACTACTCTTCTGAAGGTCCTGAGTTCAAATCCCAGCAACCACATAGTGGCTCACAACCCTCCATAATGAGATCTGATGCCCTCTTCTGGGTGTTTGAAGACAGTTATAGAGTACTTACATTTAGTAAATAAAAAAATAAATAAATCTTAAAAACAAACAAACAAAAACAAAGTCAAGAGGAAAAAACCAGCTATCAGATAGGCATTCACAGCCCATGAACTCACCTCAGGACCTACGATCACCATGTAAACATTGGGTGTTTCTTGATGCCATTCTTGGGAAGGAAAAGAAAAAAAAAAAAAAAAGAGAAGAAGAAAAAGGACTTAGAATGGAGCTCACATGGCTTTCAAGTCACAGCTTGGAAAATAATTCAGCTTAACTACAAATGACTCCACTTTGAGTTTTGTCTTCTTAGCTCATTAAGCATTCATTCAGTCTATCCAGAATCAATTTCATTTATTCAGAACACCTACGTGTCACTGTATGCTTTTACATAAGGAACTCTTTCTTTTTGGACTGAAGCAATGGCTCGGTGGTTAAAAGCACTTGCTGCCCTTGCAGAGGATCAGAACTTAGGTCCCAGCAACTACATGGCAGCTGTAACTCCAATTCTGGGGGATCTGATGCCCTCTTCTGGCATCCACAGGTACTGCATACACATATAACGCTGTCAGACAAACACATAAAATAACAATAAATGGATCTTTATAAAAAGTGGTAAGATTTTTTTAAAAAACTAACTTAGGCTCATAATTATTTCTAATTTGTCTGACATCCTTCACACGTGAAGCTGCAAGTCTACACAGAGATATTAATCCTGTAAGTTACCAAATGGCTACTGGCTGTGTCCCAAGTGATCATCTAGGAACAGTCTGCTTATATGCAATAAACAAAGCGGGCGGGGGCTAAGGTCCCACTGGGCATGAAGGCTCACACTGTAACTCCTGCACTTGGGATGCTGAGGCAGGAGGATTGAGAGTTGGAGACCAGCTGGGAGCACCCAGTACGAACAGAAAGCCAAGGCACATCTCTACTTGCAAGTCCCCCACCCCGAGGAGGGCGTAACACATACCTGAGAATGCATCCACAAGGTACAGAGGATCCTTCACTGGTCTGAGTCCACAGATTATAAGGAATATGTACAGGTTGTCAGCACTTTGGTCAATCTCTGCAATGTAAGAGCGTGGGACACCGGCTAAGTTACCCGGCAACAGTGACGGCACTGCAGCAAGGAGACCAGAGGTCAGCAGCTCACGCTGGCCTTCCCGCCCCTAGCGTGATCTCTAAATGCCTTGTCGCACACATTAGATTACATAGGTAAGTCTGAGCTTTATTCTAGCTATGAAATGCAAGGTTTCTGCCATAGAGGGGGAAGGATGGAGGCGGGGGGGGGGGGGCGGGGGGGGAGGGCGGGGTGTGTGTGTGTGTGTGTGTGATCCAGCCACTACTGAGAGAAATCAGCAGGCCCAGGAAGGACTTGGGTAGTTTCAGTTGATGCAACTAGAAAAGAGGCTTTATGGATGGATGACTGGGGAATTCACAGATGCGTGGTAGGTATGAACATATGTCCATAGGAATCGGAAACACACATACGTCTCCCCATCCTGTTGTTTTTTTTTTCTGCATTTGCCAGTTGGATTTGTCAACTTTACCTCAGAAAACTGTAACAGTTCTAAAAGTAGATATGTATGTTTATGAAGTGGTTTTTTTTTTTTCTCTTTCTCATTTGTTTGTGTTTTCTTTCTTGTGGGTAGTACACGAGATAGTATCTCTTATAATAATAGTCCAGGCTGGCCTCAAACTTGCCTTGAATTTCTGATTCTCCTAACT
The DNA here is from genome assembly GCF_978045245.1 of Mus caroli. Classification (NCBI taxonomy): domain Eukaryota; kingdom Metazoa; phylum Chordata; class Mammalia; order Rodentia; family Muridae; genus Mus; species Mus caroli. Next base: position 131,825,976 of record NW_028227259.1, on the reverse strand, counting down.
CCACCTCCCAAGTGGACTAGAGGGAGATACCACCATTCCCAATTCATGCAGGGCTGGGATCGAACCCAGGGCTCCCTGCATGCTAGACAAGCACTCTACCAGATGAGTTATCTGTATAACTTTAAAAAAAACAACAGAGAGGAAAACTGGCTGGGGACATGGCTCAGCAGTTAAGAGCACTGGCTGTCCTAGCAGAGGACCCAGGTTCAATTCCCAGTACCCAGTACCCACATAGTAGCTCCCAATGATCTGTAACTCTAGTTTCAGAGATGTGATGCCCTCTTCAGGCCTCTGTGGATACATACAGACAAAACAGCCATACACAATAATAATAGTGATGATAATAATAATAATAATAATAAATACAAGCTGGACATGGTGGTGCACGCCTTTAATCCCAGCACTTGGGAGGCAGAGGCAGGCAGATTTCTGAGTTCTAGGCCAGCCTGGTCTACAGAGTGAGTTCTAGGACAGCCAGGGCTACACAGAGAAACCCTGTCTTGAAAAACAAAGAACAAAAACAAAAACAAAGAAAAAGAAAAGAAAAAGCCAGGGCTATACAAAGAAACTTTGTCTTGGAAAACCAAAATAATAACAATAACAATAATAATAATACAGAGAAGGCTTAGAAGTGCCATATCTATATAGCAAGACAGCATTGGGCACCAGTCTTGGGACTCTTTTTGTTTTGTTTTGTTTTGTTTTTTGTGACTCTTCTTATGACTGGTGAAGCTGAAAACCCCTGACCACTAGAGAGAGAGTGGGAACTTTCCTGGCCAACAAAATGCAGGGAAAGTAGCTATATATGACCTTTAAGCCTTGGTTGTGAAAGGCCTTGTTACTCTTTGGTCATCTGGCCACACAACCTTCTTAGGGGAAAAAAAAATGTCTTGATAAAGAGACTCACCCTGGCAGAGTGAGGTCCCACCCTGAGGTGAGCATTTCGGGAACAGCATTATCAGACCTAGAACAAGCAGGGGGTGCCTGGTTAAGCCACAAAACCACAACAGCTCACACCCACAGCAATCATGAGAAACAGCCACAGTTGTCTGAGGTCTTGAGGTGTTTTATGGCAACTGGCATATAATTGATGGAATAGCAGTTGTTAATAGACTCAGCACAAAAGCTAGCCTAAACTATCAGCATTTACAGCCTGTGTAATTGGCTGTAAAACCAAGCACGTGCAAGGTTGTCTTCTCCAGGATGGGCACTTGTCCATATATATTTTTTTCTGAGCTTACTTAAGTCTTGAGAATAAAAGTGGCATACTGCATGTGTCATACATGTGCATGAGGGACAGTGTGATGGTTTATATACACGTGGCCCAGGGAGCGGCACTATAAGAAGGTATGGCCCTGTTGGAGTAGGTGTGTCACTGTGGCCATGGGCTTTAAGACCCTCATCCTAGCTATCTGGAAGTCAGTATTCTGCTAGCAGTCTTCAGATGAAGATGTAGAACTCTCAGCTCCTCCTGCACCATGCCTGCCTGGATGCTGCCATGCTCCTACCTTGATGATAATGGACTGAACCTCTGAATCTGTAAGCCAGCCCCAATTAAATGTTGTCCTTTATAAGGTCATGGTGTCTGTGTACAGCAGTAAAACTTTAAAAGACAGACATAGTCAGCACAGATAATAGAATAACCAGAGTGACGCTGGACAGAATCACACTGACAGTGAAGAGTGACAGCCTTGTCCTAGGAAAGCCTTAAGCACAATCACAGGAGCTGGGGGTGTATCTCAGTGGTAAGGTGCTTGCCTGAATATCTTGGTTTGGTCCCCAGTACCACCCACACACTCAACTCACAGATGTGCACACACACACACACACTTCTAAGCCAGGTGTGATGGCATATACTTTCAGTCTTAGTAATTAGTAGGCTAAGTCAGAAAGATAGCATCAAAGTTGGGGCCGGATGGGCTGCACAGGGAATTCAGGGCCAGCATGTACTATATAACAAAAGCCTGGCTCAGAAAGAAAGAAGGAAGGAAGAAAGGGAGGGAGGGAGGGAGGGAGGGAGGAAGGAAGGAAGGAAGGAAGGAAGGAAGGAAGGAAGGAAGGAAGGGAAAGAAGAAGGGAAGGAAGAAGGGAAGGAAGAAGGGAAGGGAAGAGGAAGGGGAAAGGGGGAAGGGAAAAAGAGAAGAAAAAAAGAGGAAGAAAATAAAGAAAATTCCAGGTGAATATGATCAAGATACTTATATGCTGGGGCAGGAGAAAGGGCGTGGTGGTTAAGAGTGATTACTACCTTGGCACAGGACCTAAGTTTAGTTACAAGCACCCATGTGGCGGCTCTCAAGGGTCCGCAACTCCAGCTCCAGAGCACTCCATGCCCCCTGCTGCCCGCTTTGAGCATTGCACCCAAATGCTCATACTCACACACACACATTCATAATTAAAAATTAAATAAAATCTTAAAAATAAAACATTATATATGCATGTGAAAATATGTTATCTTATGCATAATGAATGTAAATATAAAGTGGCCACGGTCTCTGAATTAACCTTTGACAATATCGCTAAGCTGCGTTGAGGGTTTTATATGCCCTCCCCAGTATTTTGAATCTTGTGAACTAGCCTCAGCAGGCAAACCTTAGTGAGTGAATATTTGACTAAAGTCGGAGCCGGAAGCTACAGATGTGGTCTCAAGGTCGGAGAATTGGAATTCAGGCACTGGAATCCAAGGTCAGGAGTCAAGCGATTGTCTTTAATAAATGATAAGCTCTCCTCCTTAATAAAATCTAAGGGGAAGGAAGGGTCAAAATGAGAAGGCAGCCTAAGCCTTTGTTCCCAGAGATGAGCGGCTAATGTTGGATCTGATCCTCAGACTGTACATCTGCTGGGGATGGACATAAAAATTACCTTCCCAGACTTGTGTATTAATTTCAAAGGGAATACAATTCTGTACACGGGAAAAGCAGAGAGGAGGCTGCTTAGCTAAAGCAGGAGGCTGCAGGCCCCCACACAGGACCTGCATACTCACATGCCCAACCCACCTGCCACCCACATACACCCCACACCGCCACATAGATGTATGTACAGCATATTTAGATATACGAGTCTGTGTACTCAAAAATTACCGTCAGCAACAGGACAATCCAACCAAGTCCAGAGCAAGACACAACTCCAGTCTACTCACACCCTTGATATAGGGAGATGCACTAAATCCAGGAGAGGAAGAAAAGTTAAGACGGACAGTGGGAGAGCCGTGAGTACCCCCAAGGTGGGAAATTGGCCTCATTGAATAGGGAGAAAAATATAAATATGTGATCCAAATGCTGCACCAAGATACCATTCCAGAAACTCACACAATTGCTTGGGGAGACCTGGCACCTGGTAAAGCAACTGTCCTGTGCCCCTGTGTGACATGGTGCTGAGGACACACCCACCTTCTTGCTTACCTGGGTCACCTGCTTTAAATAACTGCTGGAACATCTATTTGGCCCAGTTAGCGGGTTACCGCACCTGTTGCCACTAGGGAAACCTAGCCTGGTGTCTCCTGGGACCCGGATGGTTTGGAACGACAGCCCTGGGAAGAGACTGGTCCATGGTCCTCAGCTCCAATTTCTGCAGGATGCTACCTATCACTCGCAAGGAAGCTATGCATCATAGTGCAGCTGAGAAGCCATGATGGCTGAGTGTCACACGCAGCAGTCACACACAATGAAAAACACACTCCAGAGGCTGGAGAGACTCCAATGGTTAAGAGCTGCTTCTGCAGAAAACATGGAACCAGTCCCACACAGCAGCATACAGCCACCTGAAACTCCTAGTTCTTGGATCTGATAGCCTCTTCTGTGGGCACCAGGCATGGATATGCTACCATACTCACACACAGAAAAACATACACACGTAAATAAATAAATAGCCTTAAAGTGCTCTCTCAGGCTGGAGAGATGGCTCAGCGGTTAAGAGCACCGACTGCTCTTCCGAAGGTCCTGAGTTCAAATCCCAGCAACCACATGGTGGCTCACAACCATCTGCAATGAGATCTGACACACTCTTCTGGTGTGTCTGAAGACAGCTACGGTGTACTTATTTATAATAATACATAAATCTTTGGGCCAGAGCGAGCAGGGACAGAGCAAGCGGGGTTGGCTGGAGTGAACCAGGTTGATCGGAACAAGCAGAGGTCCTGAATTTAATTCCCAGCAACCACATGAAGGCTCACAACTCTCTGTACAGCTACAGTGTACTCATATACATAAAATAAATAAATCAATCTTAAAAAAACAAAACAAAACTAGGAAGTACTTAAAATTTTTTACTTATTAAAAAAATAAAGTGATCTCTCTTTCTCTCTCTCTCCCTCCCTCCCTCCCTCCCTCCCTCCCTTGCTCCCTCCAAATTTCAGGTGGCTGGTGATAGACTACCTCACCCTTGAAACAGGATTCCCTCAGACAATCTTGTTCAACCTTGCTCTTTGGTCATGGTGGGAGAGCCTGTCTTGCTTTGTCCAGGCAACTCTGAAAGGCAGGGGCTACAGAATGGAAACCTGAGCTATGGGTTGCAATTTTTTCTGCCCCTTTTCCCCTGAGGGAAATAGTCTGCCCCCTCATGGTGTGTACCAATAAACACCTGTATTGAAAGGTTAGAATCCTGTCTCCTCCTGTCTCTTTAAGCTGCCTCAGAAATCTACAAAATGGGACTAGGGAACAATTTGTAGAGGTCTTGTCTAGCTTGGAGGAAGCCCTCGATTCACTGGCCAGCAAGGGATCAACCAGAGATGATGATACAAGCTCACAATGCTAGCAACTTGGGGTGGAGGCAGGGGGATTAGAAGTTCAAGGTCATTCTTAGCTACACAGCAAATGCAGGGCTGTCCTGGGCTACAGGAGACCCTCTCTCCAAAATAAGTTATTTAAATGAAAATCAATAAAATAGAAATGCACGCTTCAAACTAACGGCGTGCAAGGCACCCTGATATTTCCTATTCAACTTTTTAAAGTGCTCACTCCCCCCAACTCTCTAAATTGATTTTGAGCCTCCTGACCCAGAAGACCCTAGAGGGAGAGACGGAGTTAATCCTATATCCACTGTGCCGTTCAAATCTTCGTGCTGGGCTGGAGATTAAATGTAATGAGAATTCAGGAAACTAAATTAGAGGAATGACAGACAGGGGCATCCCGTGGCCTCGTCTTCTTCTAGAAAAAGAAAGAAAGAAAATTCAAAGAAATACCTGGCGCAGCCTGCCCATAGATAGAAGGCTTATTTTCAGACAGATGAATGCTCAGAAAACCCTGCCAGAGAGCCAAGGGCTAGAGACCAGCATACTAGGGATTGGGTGCTGTCTAGTATGTGGGGTTCTCCATCTGTCAGTCGCAACCCCTTTGATAACTCTCAATCTCCAAACGTTTTATAATACGATCCATAGCAATAAAAGCAATTACAGTTATGAAGTAACAACGTAAATGACTTTATAGTTGGCGGGTCACCACACCATGAGGTCTGTATTAAATTGTTGCAGGATTGGGAAGATTAAGATCCACTGGTGTGTGACCTGGCTGGCACCTTCCAGCCCTTGGTGGCGTATGGAAAAGTGTTGCGTTTGTTCTTTGTTCTTAAAAGGGTAGCCGCAAGAGATGGGCCAGCCAAGGCTTGGGTAAAGCGCATGCTACCTAAAACTTGAGTGACTGATCCTCACTGGTAAATCAAAACATGCGCCTACAGCCTGCCCGTGCCCTCACCGTGCCCTCGTAAGGTTAGGCTGAGTGTGGGTGTGAGCCCAGCAGGTGTGTTGTAGAAATTATTTAAATCTGACCTGGGGGTTCTACCCTATTTTTATATCATTTAGTTCCCAAATGAAAGACACACACAGCCTTTGTATTTCTAATAAGCTGTAATTAGCACAAGAGCTGAACAGATAATGATGTCAGAGTCTATGTTGTCAGAGTCTACTTTCCTAAGAATAACCCTTGAGTTACTACTATGTTTCATCTGGGATGCTCTTAGCTCCAATTGGCCAGCCCTCGGGGCCACGTTTTCTTGAGTCCTAACCCACGGCAGCTTCTCCTTCCTCCGGCTGCCTCCTCCTTGTCCTCCCTCTGCGACCCCAAGTCCAGGAAACCTAAACCCCACCTATATCTCTTTTACCCAGCTATTGGCTGTTGTCATTTTTATTTACCAATCAGCAATAACTTGGGGGCAGGGCCACTGGTTTATATACAGACTCCAAGTCTTGGGGGCCCACACTTAGCATTACAATACATGGTAAAAGGCAAAATCTCAATATCGGTATGCATGTATTTAACATAGATTAGTGTATTTGTAATTGTGTGTGTGTGTGTGTGTGTGTGTGTGTGTGTGTGTGTGGTGTGGGGGGTTGGCATCCACTGCCAGCAACAACTAAACAAGGGGCTGTCTGATCACACATGAGGACAAGTGGAGATTGCTGTGGCTTCCTCCCCTGTCATCAGTGCCATCATTTGACATAACCCTAGCTGGCCTGTATTAGCTGTAGGGCCCAGGCTAGTCTTGAATTTTTGATAACCCTTTTCCCCTTGCTTCATGAGTGCTGAGATCATTGGCGTGAGCCATCATACCCTGCCTTGGCACCTCTCCTATCCCTCAACTATATGGAAAGAAGAGGCTTGAAAAACTTTAGCAGAGGGTGTTATGCTGACTGGAGTCGACATTATAGAATAGGTATCTGATTTATGGCTGTATAAAAACAGAGAGCCATTTGGGCAGTGGTGGTACGTGCTTTTAATCCTAGCACTCAGGAGGCGGAGGCAGGTGGATCTCTATGAGTGAGTTTGAGGCCAGCCTGGTCTACAGAGTAAGTTCTGGGACAGCCAGGGCTACACAAAGAAACCCTTTTTATGGGGCGGGGTGGGAGGGCGGAAATGAAGATCCAGTAGCACCCTCACCTCATAGGAAAACCAAATAGATTTTCTTAAGAATAGACAAGAAAGAGGAACAGGTTAGGATGCCAAGAGTCTCTACCACATAGAAAAACAAATGGGGGTAGGAAAATTGGGGGGAAGATGGGAGGAGAATGAAGCGTAGTAGCATACGTCTAATCCCAGTACTTAGGAAGGACCAGCCTCCACTGCATAGCAAGTTAAAGGACAAACTGGGCTACCTGTGACCTTGTTTCAAGAAAGGGGAATTCTGAGTGGAAGGAGGAAGATAGGCAGAGACAAGTGTAGTAGTGTGTGTGGAGGGGGATCAGGGAGAGGGGGAGAAGGAGAAAGTGAGAGAGAGAGAGAGAAGAAGGAGAAGGAAGAAGGAAGAAAGAAGAAGGAAGAAGGAAGAAGGAAGAAGGAGAAGAAGAAGAAGAAGAAGAAGAAGAAGAAGAAGAAGAAGAAGAAGAAGAAGAAGAAGAAGAAAGAAAGAAGAAGAAGAAAGAAGAAGGAGGAAGAGGGATAAATAAGCAATATAAATAAAGTAAAATGGTTAGTTTAATCTTGGGAAGAGTCTCAGCAAGGGATTGTAAAGGCTGGCCTGTAGGAATATCAGTGGGGAACTGTGTTGATGACATTAATTGATATGGGAAGACCCAGCCCACTGCGGGCAGCACTATTCCCTGCGTTTTGGGTCCTGGATCATAGGAAGAGGAAAGTAAGCTGAATATAAGCATACATGCATTCTTCACTTTGCTCTTGATGGTGAATATGCTTCAAGTTCTTGCCATGATAACCTGGAACTCAGTGTAACCTGGAACTGTGAGCTGAAATAAGTCCTTGACTCCTAAGCTGCGCTACCTGTTCAGGGTGTTTTATCACAGCAACAGGAAATGAAGGGAGTGGAAAACGGAAAGTGGAGAGGGTAACCTCATGGATCTAAGCTTTCCTCTTTTTTTTTTATATATATATATTTTTTATTACATCTTTTCCTCAATTACATTTCCAATGCTATCCCAAAAGTCCCCCATACCCTCACCCCCACTTCCCTACCCACCCATTCCCATTTTTTTGGCCCTGGCATTCCCCTGTACTGGGGCATATAAAGTTTGCATGTCCACCAACAGATTGGGAAAGGATCTTTACCTATCATAAATCAGATAGGGGACTAATATCCAATATATATAAAGAACTCAAGAAGGTGGACTCCAGAAAAATCAAATAACCCCATTAAAAAATGGGGCTCAGAACTGAACAAAGAATTCTCACCTGAGGAATACCGAATGGCAGAGAAGCACCTGAAAAAATGTTCAACATCCTTAATCATCAGGGAAATGCAAATCAAAACAACCCTGAGATTCCACCTCACACCAGTCAGAATGGCTAAGATCAAAAATTCAGGTGACAGCAGATGCTTTCCTCTTTCTAGGATTCTGGGTTTGAGGGCCCATGACTTCCTTTGCTTTAGATAGGTGGGTTGTAGGCAACCGTATGCAAGAATCTCAGAACACTGTCATAGCAACACTGGCCATGCACCTGGAAGAGACTAGAAACCTCACTGACCATTTGAGGAACTTGGTATAAATACTCTTATCCTCATGAGAAGAACGAGCATAAAGAGCACATGGAAAGCCATTATCGTTCTGTAGACTGCTATTAATCTATATAACCACTGGTGCTCACTTAATCTAGAATATGGAATCTTGATGACACACAGCTGGTTTGCTGTTTTAAAGTGGTACAACAGTGATTTGTGAGCCAAGGCTGGGAGATAGAGCAGATCAGAAACTCTGCAACATCCTGAGTGAGGGAGGGCACTGTAAAAAAAAATAATATCAGGGGATGGAGAGGTTGCTTAGTGGTTAGGAATGTGGCTGTTCTTCCAGAAGTCCCAGCTCATGTATGCACAAGGGTCACAGGCATGTACGCTGGTGAAACATGCACATAAAATAAAAATAAATACATATTCTTTTAAAACAGCATCAGGTAGGGACTGGAGAGATGGCTCAGCAGTTAAGAGCACTGACTGCTCTTCTAGGAGACCTGAGTTCAAATACCAGCAATCACATGGTGTCTCACAACCATCTATCATAGGATCCGATGCCCTCTTCTGGTGTGTCTGAAGAGTGACAGTGTACTCATGTACATTAAATAAATCTTTTTTTAAAAAATAGCATCAGGTATTTAAGGTGACTTGTTGGAAAACCCTGTTATTAAGGTCACAGTCCACCTCTCCAAACTCAGAGCAAAATGGAAGACTTCCTTTCTCATCAGAGCTTCTCTTTCTCTGCCTAACCTTATTTGGAGAGTGTCTCTGAGCACAAATGCCTGACCTTATCTGAAGAATGAGTTATGTGTGTGCATAACTCAGTACACACATTCTGCCCTAGCTTCCTGCCCATATGTTAATTAGGTGCAAGGTTAAGACCAATCAACCAGTCTTAGTTAGGGTTTTACTGCTGTGAAGAGACACCATGACCAAGGCAACTCTAATAAGGACAACATTTAATTGGGTCTGGCTTACAGGTTCAGAGGTTCAGTCCATTATCATCAAGGCAGGAACATGGCAGCATCCAGGCAGGCATGGTACAGGAGGAGCTGAGAGTTCTACATCTTCATCTGAAGACTGCTAACAGAATACTGACTTCCAGGCAGCTAGGAGGAAGGTCTTAAAGCCCATGGCCACAGTGACACACCTACTCCAACAGGGCCACACCTTCTAATAGTGCCACTCCCTGGACAGAGCATATACAAACCTTCACACAATCCTTTCCACCTGTACCCCTAAGAGCCCTTATACACCCTCCCCTAGAACAATAAAATAGAATGAATTCTCTCACTGAAGCTGTCTCTAGAAGTCCTTCTGTTATGCTCACAGCCAACTGAACCCTGATCTCTACTTCTGTTCCCTCATGGGTGGGTGGTCAACGACCCCAAGGAGAAAGGAGACCTTCCGCAACTCACCAATATAGATGGTTACATGAGATCCTGCTCTACCTAGCTGCCCTCCAATCTTAAGTGACTATAAGAACTAGAAGACTATGTATAATAGGACGTTTGTTCACCAAGAGCCTGCATCAAATCCTAATCAGTGGTTCTCAACCTGTGAGTCAAGATCCCGTTGGGGGTTGCAGATATCCTACAAATCCGATATTTACATTATGATTCATAACAGTAGCAAAATTACAGTTCTGAAGTAGCAATGAAATAATTTGATGGTTGAGGGTCACCACAACACGAAGAATTGTATTAAAGAGTCTCAGTATTAGGAAGGGTGAGACCCATGTCTATGTCTTCTGCTCTCCTCAGCTGAGGCTCAAGGAAGTATCAGGTTACAATCTCAGGTCACAAAAACTCCAAGAAGCCCAGGTGAGCCAGAGATGGGGTGATAGGCCATCTCCCGCACCCCCCAAATCCAAACCCACTAGGGATGATCAACTGTACAACTGGGAACTCACACATGATTGTTAAACTCTCGGAACAATTCTAGCCACTCCTCTTGCTTTACTGTCTTTCTCCGGTAATCAGCTACCCCAGCCACACCAGGGTCTCCCTGCATGCATGGATTCTGAACAGACAGAATTTCTAACTGTTGGCAGTGATATGGAACACTAGCCAAGTCAGCCCCATGTGGGGGAAATGCCTTCAGCGGAGTACTTTAAATCTCTTGGCTGTCCTGTTACTCACTCGACTACAAGCCCAAACATCAGTCCTGAGACTAAGGAGTTTGACGGAAAGCCGTTTGGCTTTCAGGAATTATGGGTCTCAGTTACGCCTCCATCACGTCCTATAATATATTGAAACTGAAATAACCTAAAGGCAGGCAATTTAAAGCCCCCCCGCCCCGTCCTGAAGAATCGTACCCACATGCTGACATGAAGAAGCAACAGGGTCTTGGGGGTTCATTTATAATGCCGAGAACAGCCACTCCACTGTCATTGGGGATTGATGAATGCGCTACTGAATTTTTTTTTCTAAGAAAATGCTTGGGATTTTTCTTTGCAACAGAAACTAAGGCTGACATGCAGTGTGTGTTGGAGATTTATGGTAAGGTTTTTAGAATGAAAACGGATTTGGGGTGCCCTCACATCAACTGTGGATGGGGGAGCTGATTTCAAATTTTGAGTCTTGGAAGTTTATAGCAAAGCCTATATATCTTTGGGGGGTGTTGAAGCACCCCCACAATTTGGACCTTGTAAAAACTACTAAAGACAGGCCTGGGGAGATGGTTCAGTCAGTAAGCAAGTACAAAGGACCTGGGTTCTATCCACAGAACCCACATAAAAAAAGATAAATAAAGCCAGATCTAAGAGTATGTACGTTTAAGCCAGGTGGTGGTGGTGCACACCTTTAATCCCAGCACTTGGGAGGCAGGCAGATTTCTGAGTTCGAGGCCAACCTTGTCTACAGAGTGAGTTCAAGGATAGCCAGGGCTACACAGAGAAACCCTGTCTCGAAAAACAACAACAAAAAGAGTATATACTTTTTATCCCAGTGCTGGGGAGGGAGAGACAAGAGGATTCCTATGGGCTCACTAGCCAGCTATCCTGGACTACTTGGTGAGCTCTGGGCCAGTGAGAGACAGTGTCTTAACGAGGTGGACAGCTCCTAAGTGTGGGCTGCCTTCTGACCTCCAAACACACCCATGTGCACACACCTGAATGAACTCATAGGCAAACAACCCTAGAGTAGAGCTCTGTCCGAGCAATTCTTGCCTTCAGATCTCATGACAGTAGACAGCTTTTGCCGGTTCTAGCTTTTATGACCAAAAATGACTAGGGTGGCAATCTCATTGGGAGTTTTAACCCCCCCCCCAAAAGCATATACTGTAGACCTTGTTTCTAATCAGTCTATATCTAAAAGACTTTTCACGATAAACTTTTGTCCAACCAGCATCACTGAGTTTATTTCACGCAGTGAATGGAAGATGAAGTGGTTGAGTTTCTGAGTTGAGAATTCCACTACAGACCGGAAACAGCTCCCCACCCCCCGGCACCATCTATGGACTGTGTCCGTATGCCACTGCAGACACTCTCTTTTGTTTTGGGGTTGTTTTGTTTTGTTTTGTTTGTTTGTTTGTTTGTTTCAAGACAGGGTTTCTCTGTGTAGTCCTGGCTGTCCTGGAACTCACTTTGTAGACCAGGCTGGCCTCGAACTCAGAAATCCACCTCTGCTCCCGAGTGGTGGGATTAAAGGCATGGGCCACCATGCCTGGTTGCCAGGTGACACTCTTGAAAGTTGCAAGGAGCTCAGATTAATTGTACAGTTTCACACAAACCCACTGTTAGGAATGCCTCCTAAGAAAACATCTAGGAATGCTCAAAGAGTGGAGGCTACACCACTCTGTTAGTGCAGATTGCAACATTGTAGAAAGAGAAAAGCCAATTGCAGCAAGATGCTTTGAAACATCTGACAGCAGACTCGGAGGGATGCTCCCGCAAAGGGCCAAGAAGGGAGCCACGCCTTACCTAATGATTGCTGGAGGAAGGTGTTCCAGTTAAAGTTGGCATTTGGTATTGTTGCAATTCCTGGTGGATAGAGTAGGAAAGAAAAAAAGGAAGTTTGGGCTCTTACAAATCCATTCAACTTCTTAGGAGTTTCCTGGGCCCTTGGGCTCAGGTTGAATGCACCTGTGGATTCCAGGGATGTCACATCCCAATCAACCACCATCCCAAGCGACCACCTTGGTTTGTACAGACCTTGAGCTTTTTAAAGAGACTCAGGAAGTCTTCTAAAACATCGGCACTTGAATTCTACTGCTCTGGGTAAAGGCTCTCCGTCACTTACAATTCCTAAAACCGACACTCAATGAATTGTGTGGTTGCGAGCCCTCTGTCATTTCCTCGAATGGATTTTTTAAGTTAAAAAAAAAAAAATTCAGCCCTGAGTGATGGCTGCCTCGAGTTCCAAGGAAAGCTGGACTTACAGAAAAAGGCTCTGAAGAGAGAGAGGAAGGAAGAGGAGGGTTGGACTCATAAGTTCCATCATCCACCCACCTCTAACCTTGCTTCAAGGTCATCACTTGCCCAGAGAGTGCGGCTTAGGTACCTTCTGCACAGGCCCCACAGCCCTAAGACCTGCAAGGTAGGAGCTTCCTGCAGTCTATGCAGACAGTGGCCGGACAAAGGGGTCAAGCCAGTTCCCCAGGAGCCCAGTCTCTCTGGACAAGAAACAAAACAGGCGAGGACCAGACTCTACCTACACAGATTCGGAAACCCTTTACCAGCCCTTTCGGCACATCTGTCTTGAAATAGAGACCGCTGTGACTAGAGCTTGAAAAATAAGCTAGGGGGTCTCATGTAACCCAAGCTGGCCTTGAACTCACTCAGTTCTGACCTTTCTAAGTTCATCTGCCTAGTGCTGGGGTCTCAGAGGCCCAGAGGAGCCTAAGTGACATGATAAAGCCAAGAGGGGCCTGTGGGGCCGACATATTTTAGTTCTCCCTGTTTCGGCCATTACATTGACTGAAATCAGTCCCAGGTCCTTCTTTGGACCCCTCTGTCCATCCTCTGCCCTCAAGGACAGCTTGTAAGGGTCAGTGGAGCTAGAGAAGAGAGCCTTTTCCCTTTTGATCAAGGCAAAAATTTGCCTCCATTGTTATACAAGCTCAATCCTGTAATTCTAGCTAAGGCTAGAGATGGGACGGCCAGAAGTTCAAGGCCAACCTGGGTTAGAGAGTCTACAGAAAGAGAAACCAAAATAACACACAGGGAGGGCAGTGGAGTCTGTCGCCACTGGTAGGATGTATGGTCATCTGCACTTTTCCTTATTGTTTTATAATTTTTCCCATCTCTCTTTTACTCTAATGTTAGAAAGCAATGGAAATGTATCCTCTCTGGTTATTCTAAGTACCACTCAGAGGCTGCATTGCCTCAGTCAACATTCTCGTAAAATATAGAGTATCGAGGGGGCCAGCAAGATGACTCAGTAGGTGGAGGTACTTGCCACCAAGCCTGACTTCAATCCTTGGGACTCAGATGGTGAAAGAGAGCCAGTCAGGTGGTGGTAGTTCACAGCTTCAATCCTAGCCCTCAGGACGGAGGCAGAGAGATCTCTGAGTTCAAGACCACCCTGGTCTACAAGGTGAGTTCCAGGAAAGAACCAAAAAAAGTTGTCGTCTAACGTCCATGTGTGTCCAGTGGTGTGTGCATGAACACAAATGAGTAAAAGAAACGAATAAACCGTATATGTCTTATATGGACACTTGAAATTATAGACGCTACATATTATATATTAAATATATATTACAAATATATTTAAAAGTTCTTACCTTGACTCTGGACAAAGATCTTCCCAGTTGCATGTGGCTTTTAAAAAGGGAAGAGAAAGGTAGGGAGTAAATTTAATGGTCCGACCATTCTATACTTTCAGAGACCAAGATAATTAAATTACCCTTTTGGAAACATCTCTAAGCCACCCACAACTGGCTTGTTAGGAGCACAGAGTTACTTCCATTCCTAAAGGGTTTTGCCGTTAATAACAGAGAGCCTCTAAGAAGAACAAAGAAAGAAATCGGGCTTAATGTAGGAGAGTCCCCAAAGCCCAGGAGTGTACCTGTGGCTGAAGGAGAGGTGGTGGACAAGTGCCATTCAGGGGTGCTTTGTCCCCAAGTGGAAAGGGTATTCCCCATCCCTCAGGACAAAGGAGGAAGGAAAGAATGGAAAACACGGGCCGGGCGTGGTGGCGCACGCCTTTAATCCCAGCACTCGGGAGGCAGAGGCAGGCGGATTTCTGAGTTCGAGGCCAGCCTGGTCTACAAAGTGAGTTCCAGGACAGCCAGGACTATACAGAGAAACCCTGTCTCGAAAAAACAAAAAAACAACAAAAAAAAAAGAATGGAAAACAAAGAGAGGATGGGGAGAGGGAAGAAAAGGGGGAGAGGGAGGTAGAAAAAAAAGAAGAGGTGGGAGACAGACCCAAAAAGCACAAGTGGCAGCCAGTGGGAAGAACATGTTGACCTCAAGACCAAGCAGCGCCTTCAGTGTTCCCAGAATCCCACCAGAGGCAGCTGTCTCCCTCCTTCCTTTTCTGCCCCGTTCCTCCTTCTTTCCCTCCTCCTCTCTCTCTCTTCTTCTTTTTTCGATTTTATCCTTCCTCCTCTTTCTTCTCTCCTTCTCCCTTCATACCAAGATCCCAGCTTCTTATTCTTTGTGGTATTCTCTGGTAAAAGTGCACAAGAGCCTGCAAGATGGCAAAAAGCCCATTTCTCCAGATCCCAGAGATAAGGGGCTAGTGCGCATTAAATGTCTGGACAGAAGTGAGAGCTGGAGAGAGGCAGGGGATCCTCTGTCCCATAGCAAAGGAGAGACTCAAATGCTAATGGCTGTGGTCAAAATAGAGTCCCCTGGACAGGATCAATAGGGACCAACTCTGTGTATATTTTTATTTTGTGACCTAAATATTCTGATGAAGTCAGGAAGTGACACCTGAAGCCAGAGGTCATCATTCTGTCGTGTGTATACACACTCTATACACAAGCGAGCACACACACACACACACACACATACATATATGTGGGGGCATAGCACCATCGCTAACAAAGCAAGGCCCTAACACTGTAAATGGCACACACACACTGGTTCTCAAACTTATCTGTCAGGTTGGGGAACAAGCCGTGGTGACAAAGCCCAGCCAGGCAGACCCTCCATGGGAAGACAGGCAACCAGCCACGGGTATGGGGAGGGGCAGCTTCCACTCCAGGACAGAGCTGTTCACTTCAGTTTGGGTTTTGCCTCAGCATTGCCGTTTTAAATTTAACCCTTTGAACCACTGGCCCACCAAAGTTTTCCCTGTCCTACTCAAGGTTGCATCCAGCTAATACAGGTGTCGCTGAGAGAATCCCATGAACTCGAAAGCCCTTTATAGGGAAGTATTTCGAAATTCACTTCTCAGCTAGGCACAGGAGCGGATGCCTGTAATGTCATCACTTGGGAGAGTAAAGCAAGAGGATCGCCTTGAGTTTGAGGCCAGCGTGGGATACATCAAGACCCTACCTCAGAACAAAATGAGATCTCCTGTTTAAAGAAGATAATAGAGACCGTCTACAAAAGCAAGCATAAAATGAGGGGTTGGAGACAGACAAGTTATCCAGTGGCCTCCTAGACCTCACCAGCACATATACGAGAGAAAATAACAAGTTCAAAAGGCATGCTAGGTGAACCCTCAACATGGGCTGCCTTCTTTAGGGACTCAGTGCTTCAGAGCACGAACTTTCTCAGAACCTTCCAGTCCACACCCCCTGTGCCTAGACAGCATGCCTTCATCGATCTTGTGCCATGCCCCAAATCCAGCTTTTGCCAGCGCTCCAGACCTCTCATCTTCAGGTTCAAAGCCTCCTGTTGGATTCCATACTTAGGACCATATCCCCATCTCAAGCTTTCTGTTTGTTTGGTTTGGTTTGTTTGTTTAAAAGGGAGCTTCCGCCGGGCGTGGTGGCGCACGCCTTTAGTCCCAACACTTGGGAGGCAGAGGCAGGCGAATTTCTGAGTTTGATCAAGGCCAGCCTGGTCTACAGAGTGAGTTCCAGGACAGCCAGGGCTGCACAGAGAAACCCTGTCTTGAAAAAAACAAAACAAAAAAAAGGTGGGGGGAGGGGGGCTTCCAGTAGCTGGGGCTGGCCTCAAACAAGCTAGGTAGCTAAGGATGACCTTGTGTAAGGGGCTTCTCCACTTCTGACTACTTGCATTACAGAGGACCACCACACCAAGGTTTTGTGGGGCTGGAGGATGGAACTACATCCTATATGCTAAGGGGCCCGTGGCCTACTGAACTACACCTAGCCCAGTTATAAAAGCCTCCCATTCGTACCCACGTATGTTTTCACAGTGAAGCCTTGCCTTGTTTTACCGTGTTGTTTTCTCTCCTTGCTTGGTAAGAGATTTCTATGAAAAAAGAACGGGAGGGTAAAGGACCTCCTTTAAAAGTGCTAATTTGTGTGTAATCTGCATTGATACAATGTATGTGTAATCTGCATTGATACACTGTGTGAACCTCGTGTGCCGGAGTGGTGATTTCCTCTGCGCAATTTGTAACCATTATATAGGTTCTCTTCAAAAAGCTACAATCGGAAGTCATTTTTTTTTTGTAATTTCAAATCAAAGTCATTATTTTTTGCTGCCCCCGTTGAGCCTTAGAGTCTGCATCTATTACAAGAACTCTTAATGGAGTTTCCACTGGCAGAAAGTTAATTCCAGAAGATTAGCCTTTTATATTAACCTGAGAATGAGAGGTCTTTTTGTAACTGTGATCTGAGCCTTCTTTTCTTTTGTCTTTGTCCTTATCTTGTGCTGCTCCCAGGTCAGAGACAACTGCAATACTATTGAGCCACGCTCTGACCCTTCATCCAAGGGCTGTACCACCTCCACAGCCTCTAAACTAAGCCCTAGCCCCTCCCTGGTTAATTCTAAGCAGGTGCTCTCCAGCCCAGCCCATTCTTAACCTAGTCGTGCCCCCTCCCACTCCTTTTAGTAATATTCTATAAAATGGGTCTCTTACAAAGCTGTGCTTATTTTAGAGCATGTACCTTACAGGATGCTGGCTTTTCCCATCAAATAATTAGTCAAATTATGTAATAAGTTCTCAGGAGCCTTAAAATGGAGTCTTAATACTCTCCCCCTTCCTCTTAAAATATCACACACACACACACACACACACACACACAAAGCTGCTTTAGTTCTCAGCCTTTTAGTTTTTTCATTAAATCCCAGAGAAACAGCCACGAGAGATGAATGAATAGAGAAATTCACAAGTCTCCAGGTACGGCCATTTCTTCCAGTGACAGAGTTCAGTTGCCAGCTTAATTAATTTCGAGTAGAAAAAGGGAACTGAAAGGGACATCTTGACTTTCTCTACTTGTATTAGAAAAGTGTGTTTCTAAGGAGAATAGAAGCAAGGCTGCTCTGGGATTAGCATCTCACCACACCCAATTTAATTACCTTTCTAAATGAAGATGGAGGAAAAAATGCAGTTTTAAGTTTTGAACTGGATTCTTTGCTTAAAAGTACATTGACATACATGATATCTATATATGCACATATTCTCTCCCTTTAAAAAATGTCTCAGGCCGGGTGTGGTGGCGCATGCCTTTAATCCCAGCACTCGGGAGGCAGAGGCAGGCAGATTTCTGAGTTCGAGGCCAGCCTGGTCTACAAAGTGAGTTCCAGGACAGCCAGGGCTATACAGAGAAACCCAAATACCAAACAAACAAAAGAGTCTCAGGGTTTGGGGGAGGAAGGGAGGGAGAATGTGCATGCAGTACCCACAGAGGCCAGTAGAGGACATAGGATTTCCTGGGACTGGAGGTATAGATGATTATAAGCTGCCGTATGGATAATTGGGAATCGAACTTGGGTCCTCTGCAAGAGCAGCTAGTGCTCTTAACCACGGGGCCATCTCTGCTGCCTCCACATTCTCTCTTTTGAAGTCATAAAGTGCCAGGCACAGTGGTGGCTTCAAAACCTTTAATCCCAGCACTCAGGAGGCAGAGGCAGGCCCACCTCTTTGGGTTCAAGGTCAGCCTGGTGTACATAGTGAGTTCCAGGTCAGCCAGGACTACATTTGAGACCCTGGCTCAAAAAGAAGAAAAGAAGAAGGAGAAGGAGGAGGGAGTGGGGGAGGAGGAGGAGGGGAGGTAGGAGGAAGACAGGAGGGAGGAGGAGGAGAAGAAGAAAGGGGAAAGAAAGCCCTAGGGACCTGGAAACACCTATAATCTTATCTTTCAAACTAGGATTACTGATATCTGGTCCCGCTTTGGAATAATTAGGTACAATTACCCAAAGTACAGCCTGAGTTAAGTCTGCTTCCAAAACAGAGCACATAAAATTCAAAACCAAAGCTGGCTTTTCCTCCAGCAAGATTAAGACTACATTGCTCAAAACACATCATCTGCTGCTGTTCACGGTACATGAATCAAAGTCTCTCCTCCAAAATCTACCTAAAAGAATTCCATAAATACAGCTGAGTAAGATACCTTTATATTATTTATACATATTTGTATTTGAAAAGAAATCGAATCAAATAAAAACACTGGGCTGAACTTTATTGGAAAATCCACCCACAACCCTGGACAAAAAATGTGTATTAAAAACAGCTTCACTTTCAAATATAATAACTATCCCCCAGCCATGGAAACAAGGTAATCTCGTCTTTTATTAGGTTTTTGTCAGTATCTCCTATATTCTCATCTGGGAGGGACCAAGCCATCTTAGCTACTTCACGAGTCGTGTGTTTCTTCCTTAATGTTTACTATGTTAAAAAATGAAATGTTGGGGCTGGTGAGATGGCTCAGTGGGTAAGAGCACCCGACTGCTCTTCTGAAGGTCCAGAGTTCAAATCCCAGCAACCACATGGTGGCTCACAACCATCCGCAACAAGATCTGGCGCCCTCTTCTGGAATGTCTGAAGACAGCTACAGTGTACTTACATATAATAAATAAATCTTTAAAAAAAAAAATGAAATGTTTTTAATTATATGTACATGTGTGTGGGTGGCTGTGTAAGTGCACATGAGTGCAGATATCCATGGAGGCCAGAAGAGGGCGCCAGATGTCCTATATCTGGATTTGCAGGCAGTTGTGAGCTACTTGATGCTGGTGCTGGGACCTGAACTCAGGTCCTCTGCTTTTAATAGCCAAGCCATCTTTGTAGCCCTCATTTTTTAATTAAAAAAAAAAAAAAAGTTGTTTTAGATTTCTTTATTTTGTGTGTGTTTATGTTTTGCCTGTACATATGTATACCATGTGCACACTTGCAGCCTGCAGATGTCATAAGAGGGCATGAAATCCCCTGGAAGTGGAGTTAAAGATGGCTGTGAGCTCCCACGTGGGTACTGGGAACCAAAACTGCGTTTTCTGGAAGTGGAGTCAGTGCTTTTACAGATGAGCTGTCTCTCCAGTCCCTCAACGTTTGTTTGTTTCTTTGTTTCTTTGTTTGTTTGTTTGTTTCAAATGCCTGGTGACTATTCCTGGAAGAGGACTGTCTGTGCGCAGGTCTGGCTGACCCAGGGTAGTGTGAGGACCTGAGCTCCATGGTGCCGCCTACCTCACTCACTCTCAGAAGATTGCCCCCGGCCACTGAAGCTTTATGCTTCAGAATTGGATTTCATTGCTGATGGTCAATAAGTTATTTGAAGCACTATTCATTGGTTTTGTTTTTGGTTTTTTTTGTCATATGTATATATTTGTTTGGGGTGTGTGTGCATATACTGTGGGCAATGTGTATTTATTTGTTTGGGGCATGTGTGCATATACTGTGGGCCATGTGTATGTATTTGTTTGGTGTGTGTTCATATACTGTGGGTCTTGTATATGTATTTGTTTGGGGTGTGTGCACATGCTATGGGCCATGTGTGGAAGTGGAAGACAACTGGAGATAGTCAGTTCTCTCCTTGCCCTATGTTGGATCTAGGAATCGAACTCAGGTCTTCAAGCTTAGAGGACAACGTCAATAACCCACTGAGAGATGCATCGTCCCAGCCTCCACCGGGGTTAAATAAAAGCCAACAGCCTGATAAATAGCGGAACAGGCAACATGTCTGCCACTTTCCACAAAATAAAATAAAATAAAATAAAATAAAATAAAATAAAAGGGAGTGGCAGCCAGGTTGTGGTAACAAATGCCTTTAATCCCAACATTTGGGTGACAGAGACAGGTGGATCTCTGTGTTCAAGCTCCAGGACATCGAGAACTGCACAGAGAACCTATCTTGAAAAGAAGGGGGGTGGGGGTGGAGGCTGGACTTCACCCACAAGATTTAAAAAAGAAAGTTTGTTTTTGCACTGAACTTTTCCAGGTATCTACGCTGGGGAAATGCAATACACCACTGTGCCATACCAGCACGGTCGAACTGACTTCTTTCCTGTCCCCAAGCCCCACTGAAAGGACAATGGAGGAATACATACCCACTGCACCTGAGCTGTGTCCTTCATTGCCTCGGTGAAAGCCACAGCAAACCTGGTCCATGGATAGAGATAACAGTCAGTTAGGCTGGAATACAATTACCCAACATGCTCAAACCCTCTTGTTCCTTTTGAATCATGCAGTGGGGGCTGGTGAGATGACTCAGCCGTTCAGAGCACTGACTGTTCCTCCGAAGGTCCTGAGTTCAACTCCCAGCAACCACATGGTGGCTCACAACCATCTGTAATGAGATCTGACGCCCTCTTCTGGAGTGTCTGGAGACAGCTACAGTGTACTTACATATAATAAATAAATAAATCTTTAAAAAAAAATTGAATCATGCAGGGGAAGCAGAAATTAAAACTCAAAGGCCAGGCTGGGGAGATGGCTCAATAGTTAAAGAACATTTACTGTTCTTCCAGAGGGCTGAGATTCAGTTCCCAGCACCCACGTGGGGTGGCTCACAAGTACCTGTCACTCTAACTCTGGCGGATCTGATATCATCTTTGACCCTTGTATGCATGTGGCATGCACACTAACATACATTTACTGGTTTTTGTTTTTTGGTTTTTTTTTTTTGTTTTGTTTTGTTTTTGCTTGTTTCTTCTTTGGGGGTTTTGTTTAATTGTTTGGTTTTTGTTTGTTGAAACATGGTTTCTCTGTGTATCCTTGACTGTCCTGGACTTCGCTTTGTAGACCAGGCCCTTGAACTCAGAGATCTACCTGCTTCTGCCTCCCAAGTGCTGGAATTGAAGGCGTGCGCCACCACCACTCAGCTACACTTACATTTTTAGGAAATAAAAAGTCAGAAAACAAAATTCAGTAGGTGCCATAGTTAATCCCTAATGCAAAGAACACTCCAGGGCAAGAGGTATAGGATACAGGAGCTTGACGTGAGAATCTGTGTGTGTGTTACAGCATCTGCCCTGGATAATGAAAATACATACATATTAAAACCATGTGGTACGGGGCTGGAGAGATGGCTCAACGGTTAAGAGCACTGACTGTTCTTCCAAAGGTCCTGAGTTCAATTCCCAGCAACCACATGGTGGCTCACAACCATCTGTCATGGGATCTGATGCCCTCTTCTGGTGTGTCTGAAGACAGCAACAGTTTTTTTTTTTTTAAAAAAAGCATGTGGTACACAGACAGACACTCAGGCGTATACGTGACATAAATTAAAAGAGAAATAGCAGAGTCAGCAAGTCCTAAGGGGCTCCGGTGCTAAGAAAATGGCGAGCCTCTATCTTAAGATCATGTTTGTCAGTCAAGCAGAGACGGCTCAGCAGGAAGACTTTCTGCCGAGCACCACCACCTAAGTTTGATCTCCTAGAATTCACATGGTGGATGGACAGAACCAGCTCTCTCTCTCCTCGAGAGCTGTGGTAGCATGTTCACACATGCCTGCTGAATTAATAAAGGTATTTTAGGAAGATTGCCTTTGCCACAAAAGGAGCATATCCGGTACATTTTAGTAGAACGGTACGTACACAACATCTCTGGCACAGGAATCATATAAAGTTGTTCTTTTTAAAAAATCAAGCCCGTTGGGAAATGGGATAAGCAAAGTCCACAGTTCTGTGATCATGGCACCTGACAGTAGCTTTACGGATTAGCCATACATACATACATACATACGATTACACACGTGTAATTCTGTGACAATCACAGAATTGGATATTCACATCAATCTCTGTAAATATCATGGCTGATTTCAGTCACCATCTTGACAGGAGCCAGAACCATCTAAGAGGCAAATCTCTGGACATCTCTAAGACAAATCTGGGGGGACTCGGGGGGGGGGAGTTTCTAGATCAATAGAACGGAGTTGGGAAAGCCCACCCTATGAGCAGCACCATGCTAAGGACTGGAACTGTGGGCTGAGTAATAGGGGAGTAAGCTGAGCACCAGCATCTGTCTCTCTGCTCCCTGACTTGGGGATGCTGCATAACCAGCTGCCTCCCCGTGATGGACTGTGATGGACTGTACCTTCAAATTTCAAGCCACAATATAGTCCATTGTTGTTGTTGTTGCTGCTGCTGCTGTTGTTGTTATTGTGGCTGTTGTTTTAAGACTGGGTTTCTCTGTGTAACCCTGGATGGCCTAAAACTCACTATGTAGACCAGGCTGGCATTGAGCTTAAGAGATGCTCGAAAGGTGCTGGGATGAAAGGTAAGCACCACCCCCCTGGATCCATCCATCCATCCTTCCTTCCTTCCTTCCTTCCTTCCTTCCTTCCTTCCTTCCTTCCTTAAGTTGCTTTTTTCGAGCATTTTGTCACAGCAGTGAGAAAGGTGACTGACAGATACTGTCGTGACCCACTTTGTGTCAATTTGACACAAGCTAGAAGTCATCACAGAGGAAGGAGTCTCAGTTGAGAAAATGCCTCCATGAGATCCGATGTAGACGGGCATGTAGGGCATTTTCTTAGTTAGTGACTGATGGGGGAGGGTCTGGCTCATTATGGATGGGTCATTCCTCAGCTGGTGGTCCTGTGTTCTGTAAGAAAGCAAGTCAAGGGGAGCAAGCCAGTAAGCAGCATCCTTCCATGGCCTCTGCATCAGCTCTTACCCTCTGTGAGTTCCAACCTGACTTCTTTTGATGATGCACTGTGATGTGGAAGGCATAAGCCACACAAACCCTTTCCTCCCCTGACTTGCTTTGGTCATGGTATTTACCATCACAGCGATAACAACCTTAACTAAAACAAATCGGATATGAATGGCACTGAGTAACAACCATTCAAGGTAGAGAATACACAGCTGAGACTTGCAATACACACGGACACCTCCCCAAAGCGCAAAGATTAAGACTGTATTAGACATGAAGAGAAGGGGAAAAGTGAAGGAGAGGCTGGGATCAGACTCCAACACACTCAACACAGCACAAAGTCAGCAAAGGGGTTAAATACATGGGAAAGGACTACGCCCTCCAAGACAAAGATAGTGGCTAAGCTGGAGAGATAGTTTAGTGGTTCAGAGCACTGGCTGCTCTTCCAGAGGACCTGGGTTCAATTCCCAGCACCCACATGGCTCAAAACCATCTGTAACTCCAGCTCCATTTGATATGATGCCCTCTTCTTGCCTCCAAGAACATTGCACACACATGGTACACAGACACACACGCAGGAGAATACCCATACACGGGAAATAAAAATAAAGAGACGGTGTTTTTAAAATAAAGAATAACAAGGGATATTATCTTTTAAAAATGGACCTGGAAACAAAATGATACCAATTTTCAGATACATATTTAATTTTGATACTTATAATTACTAAGGACTTATTAGATCATAAGTCTTAGAAGCTGAAAGTCTAATCCAAAATTAAGATGTAATTCTATAACTGTACAGGATAAAAGTTTGAAAATCCTGAAAAAAAAAATTTACACAGCCCCCCCATAGGAAAAAAATAACACCAATTTAAAGGTGTTTGATTAAAAATGGGCTGGAGAAATGGCTCAGCGGTAAGAGCGTTGACTGCTCTTCTGAAGGTCCTGAGTTCAAATCCCAGCAACCACATGATGGCTCACAACCATCCGTAATGAGATCTGATGCCCTCTTCTGGTGTGTCTGAAGACAGCTACAGTGTACTTACATATAATAAATAAAGTTTAAAAAAAAATGAAATGCACATTATAAAACCAGACAAACTCAATAACCTCATTTATGGAAACATGAGCCGCACAACATCAGACAACAAATTCATGATTCATGCGTCTCTCTTGCCTACTGGCCTCAATCAATAACACCCCTCCCAAATAAAAAAAATCAATATTTGCTTTAAGAACGATGCAATAAACAGCCCTAATGATAATACTGTAAGATGGATTTGTCCAATAATGTTTTCAGTAAACGGAATTACTTTTCTTCCATAGGACAGTGTAGCACGGACCATGTAAATGGAAAGGCGATATGTCTTCAGGATGTGCAAACAGTAGTAAGGCATTTGTACTAATAGACCACCTTTTTAAAAAATGATGTGTGTGTGTGTGTTTGCGAGATGTGAGTGCAGTGCTTATGGAGGCCAGAAGAGGGCGCATTCCCTCTAGTGCTGGAGTTGTAGTTCACTTATACCAGGAGCTACTTTTGATGTGGATACAGGGAAGGGAACTCTGGTCCTCTGCAGAAACAGCAAGTGACCTTTTCATTGTCATTGTATTTGTTTTTGTTTTTTAAAGATATATTCATTTTGATTTTTTGGTATGAGTGTTTTTCCTGTGTGTGTGTGTGTGTGTGCGTGCACGCGTGTACCACACACACAAAGTGCCCGTGCAATTCAAGAAGGGCTGGCTACAGCTAGTCTCTGGAACAGGGCTTCCCATGCTATCCTCACAGAACTAATGGATGTATCATCACAGAGAAGCACCAAGCGCAGCCAACAGAGCCATGCTCTTGGAGGTTCTCTGGTCCTGGATGGCTGGGAGTAAGGTATAAACGGAGGACTAAGCCAGGGTACTGACACCTCTCTGGTGACTGTCTCTCAAATGGTTTATGGAACTCACAAAGGAACACAGACAGGAGCCATCCTGAATAGTGAATAGCCATACAGAAGAATAGTTACAACGATGGCCCTTGGGCCTGCATTGCTCTTAAATTAGCGACTCTAGCCGGGCAGTGGTGGTGCACGCCTTTAATCCCAGCACTTGGGAGGCAGAGGCAGGTGGATTTCTGAGTTCGAGGCCAGGCTGGTCTACAGAGTGAGTTCCAGGACAGCCAGGACTACACAGAGAAACCCTGTCTCGAAAAACAAAAAAAAAAAAAAAAATTAGCTACTCTACCCTGCACTGTGGTACATTTCTACAGTCCCAGTGCTCAGAAGGTGGAGGCAGCAGCAGACTTCAAGGTCATCCTCAGCTATCCATGATGGTCAAGGCTAGCCTAGGCTTCAAAAGACCCTATTTCAGCAAACACACACACCCAAAGCACATGCTAGGGCTCTCTTCCTACTACACAAAGCCTTCCAGAATGCTCCTGTGATAATAAAGGTAGGCCAGGTACATTGTAACCCTGTTTGGTTCTGATGAGAATTTGTAACAAAACAGAACTACACTGAGGGCCAGTTTTGTTTTGTAGGGTGGTGGTGGTGGTTGTTATCGCTGCTGCTGTTTTGAGACAGGGTCTCTCTCTATAGCCCTGGCTATCCAGGAACTTGGTATGTAGATCAGGCTGGCCTTAAGTCTCAGATATCCACCTACCTGTCTCCTAAGTTTTGGAATTAAAGGCATGCACCACCGTGCCTGGCAAGGGCCTTATTAGTGATGGTGTGAATTGGTTTCCCTGGTAAGATGAAAGCCTTCCCACTGGGAGAGCCATGGCCTTACCTGGCTTCCTCCAGAACTTTCCCCATGACTTCCTTTTTTTCTTTGTGATTGGCATCTTCATTTAAGTCAGTTCCACCAAAAATGACCCCGAAAGGAATGCTGTGACCTGCAGAATGACAAGTGGGGCAGACTGGGCATCAGGAGGCGCGCCCTGGCCTCAGCTGAGAAACAAAAGCACGGGTTCCCACAACACAGGGCTGCGGGGCTTGTCTGTTTGCAAAGAGCTCTCTAGCCCAGGCTGTCCTCAGACTCTCAATTCTCCTGCTTCAGCATACTCGGGCTGCAATTACAAGTGTGCACCACCACTGCTAGATGTGGGGGGCAGGAGAAGGAGGGAAGGAGAGGGAGAGAGACAGAGAGGGAGGAAGAGAGGTGTGTATGTGTGTGTGTGATAGATGTATGTGCCTGTGAGAGATGTGTGTGAGTATGTGTGTTTGTGCATGTGCCTATATGTGTGTGGGGGCGGGGAAGGAGAGGGAGAGAGGTAGGGAGACAGAAAGGGAGGGAAGAAGAGAGAAGTATAAGTGTGTGAGAGACATGTATGTATGAGAGAGTAGGGGTGTGTGTGTGTGTGTGTGTGTGATAAGAGGAAGGGATACATTTGCCACAGTGCTGGTGTGGCGGTCATAGGACAACTTTGTGAAGTCAGTTCTCTCTCTCCACCTCTGTGTGTCCAGGGAATTTGGATGGCCAGGCTTGTGGAGAAACTGCCTTCACCCAGTGGTTCATTTCATTGGCCCAATCTTGTTTTTGAGGCAGAGGGGCCTTGAGCTTGTTATTACCGGGAGGGTGACCTTGAACTCGTAATTCTCAGGCTTTCAGGTAGGATAGCCCAAGGGGCTGAGATTTCCCCAAGCACTGTCACACCCAGTTTATATCTCTCTGAAAATTGAAGGCAAGGCTTGGCTAGCAGAGTTACAGCCCCAGGCCCTAGGTGTGAAGCATTCAGTTTCGTCCTGGGGGGAGAGCAGGTATCACTATTAAAAGCCAGTACGGAGGGCCATTGAGATGGCTTAGCAAATAAAGGACATTGCCACCAAGCCTAATGACCTAAGTCCCATCTCTGAGACCCTCACAGTGGAAGGAGAGAATCATTTCCCTGTGAGTTGTCTTCTTTTTTTTTTTTTTTTTTTTTTTTTGGTTTTTCGAGACAGGGTTTCTCTGTGTAGCCCTGGCTGTCCTGGCACTCACTTTGTAGACCAGGCTGGCCTCGAACTCAGAAATCCGCGCGAGTTGTCTTCTCACTTCCACAAAGATCTCTCCCCATCATAACCACCATCACCACCACCATCAACACCACCACCACTCCATACACAAATAAAAATATGTACAAAGAAAAACTCACACTAAGATTAATCACGTCAAGTTCCGCCTGCGATAGTTTAGACTATTTTTCATTTTTCAAATTAACTTGCTTTCAATTTTAAGCATACACACACACACACACACACATGATCACCACCATCTATAAGAGACAAGCTCACCAATCCTGGGGTGTGATCAAAGAGCTCATCAAATGAAACAGAAGAAGGCTGGTGAAAGGAGAGGGTTATCACACTCTAACCTGCAGGGGGCAGCACTGTGTAGCCCAGGCTGTTAGACATGGGCACCTGGAGGTCACCAGGCATGGCCCCTCCCTCATATCACCAGCTTCTTTTTTTTTTTTCCCTTTGAACAAAATAAACATTTTTGTTTTACCTTTTTCCCTTTTCATTTCTTTTTATTTATTTATTTTATTAGCTATTTTCTTTATATACATTTCAAATGCTATCCCGAAAGTTCCCTATACCCTCCCCCTGCCCTGCTCCCCTACCCACCCACTCCCGCTTGGCCTCATACGAGACAGCTATACCAGGGTCCCTTCATCAAAATCTTGCTGGCATATGCAATATTGTCTGGGTTTGGTGGCTGATTATGGGATGGATCCCCGATGGATCACCAGCTTCTAAAGCCAGTCTTGTTCTGTAGACTCAGAGATCCACCTGCCTCTACCTCCAGACTGCCCCATGGTGTTCAGCCTTAAAGTATCTTTGAATTCAGTTCTGCACACGGGTATGGTGGCACAAATCTTTAATCCCAGCATTCTCTGTGTCCCAGGCCGGCCTGATCTACATAGCAAATAAGTTCTTGGTTAGCCAAGGCTCTGTAGTGAGATTTGGTCTCAAAAACAAAAACAATTTATCACACGCCAAATCTGAGGAAAAAAAAAAAATGTGGAAATAAGATGTAGTCATTCAGACCCCTCCATTCCTAGCACCTGGACGAACTCAACAATCTGTAGCTCCAGTTTCAGGCTCTCTGATGCCCTCTTCTGGCAACTGCAGGCAAGACACACATAAAAATAATAATAGGGCTGGACATGGCTCTGCTGTAAACAGCACTGGCTGCTCTTGCAGAGGACCTAGGTTCAATTCCCAGCTCCCACAGGACAGTTTACAGTCGTGTGAAACTGCATTTCCAGGAGATCTGATACTTTCTTATAGATTCTGTGCGCACCTGGCACACATGTGGTAAAGGTTTGTGTGTGCGCGAAGGCAAAATATCTTTACAGATGAAACTGTTTAATTAAAAAAGAGAAAAAAGAAAAAAAGACATCACTCCTACCTGATTGCTATGGGAGACCTGGCAAAGATAGAGGATGTTTTTACTTAATTTCAGGTAAAATAGCTGAAGCTGGGTGCACTGGCACATATATGCGAGCCAAGGCAGAAAGATTGCCAGAAGCTCAAGGCCAGCCAGTACTGTAAACTGACAGACCCTGCCTCGAGAGCCTGAGTGTGGTGGTGCTTCCAGTAACCCCAGCATTTGAGAAGAAACAGGAGCAGGAGGTCAAGGCCAGCCTTATCTACAACCCGAGTTCAAGGCCAGCCAGAGCTACATGAGACCCTGTCTCAAAAACTCAAACCAAGCCTGGCAGAGGTGGCGCACACCTTTGATTCTAAGTACTTGGGAGGCAGAGGCGGGTAGATCTCTGAGTTTGACGCCAGCCTGGTCTACAGAGGGAGTTCTAGGACAGCCAGGGTTACAGAGAGAGAAACCTTATCTCAAAAAAACCAAAACCAAAACAAAAGCAAAAAAAAAAAAAAAACAAAATTCAAAACATACAACAGAAATGACAGATAACCGTGGGCCAGTGAGAGGGCTCGTCAGGTAAAGGTGCTTGCCACCACGCGTGAGGACCTGAGTTTGATTCTTGGGACTAACGTGGTAGAAAGAGAGAACACTATAAAGTTATCCTCTGACCCCCCACACGCATGCGTGCATGCTGTGCCACACCCACCCTACTAAACAGATCAATTTAATTTAGAAGTTAAAGACCACCAAACTGTAAGCCGTACATGATCTCGATTTTAAAGACACACAAACTACAGAATAATTATATGGGGTGGGGCGCTTGAATTGGATCCCTACCCACTCACGGGATATCCTCACAGACTGGTTAATGTTCTAAGCCACAGGACTCCATCTGCTTCCTTACTGGGCCCCAGCCTGGGGCATATTCTTTAACTTCATTAAAGCACCGTAGGCTGCAGCAAATTAACTCGCAAGCCGTATGTTTTATAGGCTAGTTAAAGCATATGAGAGGGTTCTCAGAGTGCACCTTGCACAGTGCCCTGGCTATACGCCATCTAGGAAGGACAGCAATAATATTCTGCCATTCAACACTTGAAAAATTCATTGATGTACACAGAAGGGGAAACTCTTTTACATATATCCCCAGGAGGGAGGAATGATCCCTTGGGTTAGTTCAGGGGTCGTACAGTATGAACCATAATGAAAAGCAGGAACTGAACCAGTTTTTTTTTCCTTAAGACTTATTTATTTATGTAATTTATGTATATAAATGTTTTTGCCTGAATTATGTCTGTACATTAGAAGAGGGCACCTGATCCCATAGGACTACAGGTATAGATATAGACGGTCCTGAGCCGCCACATGAGTGCAGGGAATCGAACTTAGGTCTTCAGGAAGAGTAGTCACTGCTCCTGACTGCTGAGCCATTGCGCCAGCCTTGAACCACTTACTGACACGTTGGCACTGTAGCCAGGGCGCATGTGTATGGATGGTGCCTCTGTGTGCTTCCTCGTAATCTGCATTTCTTTGCCTGATCGCTCCCTGGCAAACCTTTGCTTTTTATAAAGGGCTGGGGAGATGGCTTAGCAGGTAAAGGCATGTGCTCCCGAGCCTACCTGAGTTTGATTTCCCAGGACTGACATGGTAAGTGGGTCGATAGGTATGCAGAGAGAACCAACTCTCCCAAATTGTCCTCTGACCTCCAAACATGTGCATGGAAGGCACACTTGCACGGGAGTGCACGTGCACACACACACACACACACAAGTATATTAAAATTTTTAATATAAAAAGTGCTTTTAAAATAAATTAATACACGCCAGGCAGTGGTGGCACATGCCTTTAATCCCAGCACTTGGGAGGCAGAGGCAGGTGGATTTCTGAGTTCAAGGCCAGCCTAGTCTACAGAGTGAGTTCCAGGACAGTCAGAGCTACACAGAGAAACCCTGTCTCGAAAAAACCAAAATAATAATGATAATAATAATAATAATAATTTAAAGAAGAAAAGGGGGGTTGCAGAGATGGCTCTGCTTTAGCAGAGGACCCAGGTTTGATTCCTAATACCTCATTGGCTCAGAACATGATACCCTTTTCTGGCCTCTGGGAATACAAAGCACACACACACACACACACATATATATATATACACATTGTGTGTACACATCAAGATCAAACTCCAGAATCAACCTCCTTATGTTGATACTCAGCTAGAGCTTAGTAGCTTTTCACCTGGATGGTGAAAAGACACTATGGATTCAGTGGAAGACTTTCATTTTTTTATTTTTGGAGATAAGGTGTCACTGCTGAGTGGTGGTGGCACAGGCCTTCAATTCCAGCACTCGGGAGGCAGAGGCAGGTGGATTTCTGAATTTGAGCCAGCCTGGTCTACAGAGTAAGTTCTAGGATAGGCAGAGGTACACAGAGAAACCTTGTCTTGAAAACACACACACACACACACACACACACACACACATGAACAGATGTCATTGAGTTATCGTAAACTTACTTTATACTTACCTAAGTTGGACTCAAAAATTGGAATCCTCTTGCCTTTACTTCCTGGGTGCTGGGAACTACAAGTACATGCCTCTATGTCTGGCATGGTAGGTGACTTTAGAGGCTGAGTGTATGGCTCTAGAATGTTCTTTATAAGAGAAGCTGGCCACTGTGTCTACAGCTACTCAAACTACCTGTGACTTCATTTTCATTGTCATCTGGAGACACAGCCTAGAATTACCTCAGAAAGAGAGTCTCAGTGAGGGTTTGTCTAGGTCAGGGTGACCTGTGGGCACGTCTGTGTGGAGACTGTCTTAATTTAATTGATGTGGGAAGACCCAGCCCACTGTGGGTGTTACCATTCCCTAGTCACGGGGTCCTGAACAGTGTGAATGTAGAAAGGACCATTTGCAGGAAACATACTCTGTGTACATTCATTTCTCTTGAGGTCAGATGTGTGACTAGCTTCTTCAAGTTCCTTTCAAGGATAGGCTGTACCCTGGAACTGAAAACAACCCTTTCTCTCTGAAGGTTGCATTTGTCAGAGCATTTTATCACAGCAACAGGAAACTAAACTGAAACACCACCCATGGAGAAACCCCAGTAGGGAGGTGTGATGGTTTGTATATCCTTGGACCAGGGAGTGGCACCATCTGAAGGTGTGGCCTTGTTGGAATAGGTGTGACCTGGTTGGAATGGGTGTGTCACTGTGGGTGTGGGTATAAGATCCTCACCCTAGTTGCCTGGAAGTCAGTCTTCCACAAGCAGCCTTTGGATGAAGACATAGAACTCTCAGCTCTTCCTGCACCATTCCTGCCTGGATACTGCCATACTCCCACCTTGATGATAATGGACTGAACCTCTGAACCTGTAAGCTAGCCCCAATTAAACGTTGCTTTTTATAAGACTTGCCTTGGTCATGTTGTCTGTTCACAGCAGTAAAACCCTAACTAAGACAGAAGTAAAGAGGCTTCTTGGCCACAGAAGAATAAGTGGACCACAGGAGAGACATGAATGCTTTGACACAGGACTTCCAAAGCTTTGTAAGACCCTGTGCTGTGAATACAGGCATGTACCACACCAGGCCTGGCTTCAGGACAACACTTAAATAAATATTTATACAGTACAGACATCACCAATATCTATCTGTTCTAAACTGGCAAGGTTACCACATTTAGATAACTGTTTAATAGAAAAAGACAGAGACCTTGTATAACCCTTCAGTCTGTCTTTGGGTAACACCTGGCATTTTTTTCAGTACTCCCCCAACCCCCCCGTGTGACTTTGGAAGCGTGAGAGGGGTACCTTGCAGAAGTCTGCCTCCTCGGTAGAGGTGAAGAGCTAGTGCTGCTTCCAGATTTTCATCCACGATCAGGTTGGCAATTTCAGATGGGCTTTCAAAATCAAAGGCATCTCTCAGAACACACATGTGGCCTGCAGCTTCTAGGTGGTCCCTTTGTTAAAACAAAAAACAAAACAAAACAGAGAGAGGGAAAAGTTGGTTGGAGTTGTCACCTTGGTTAAGGCATGTGGTGATTTGAATACGCTTGGCCCAGGGAATGGCACTATTAGGAGGTGTGGCCTTGTTGGAGGAAGTGTGTCACTATGGGAGTGGGCAATGAGAACCTCCTAACATAAAAGCCAGTCTTCTGGGGCTGGTGAGATGGCTAGGCCGGTAAGAGCACTGACTGTTCTTCCAAAGGTCCTGAGTTCAAATCCCAGCCAACCACATGGTGGCTCACAACCATCTGTAATGAGATCTGACACCCTCTTCTGATGTGTCTGAAGTTAGCTACAGTGTACCTGTGAATAGATAAATAAATTAAAAAAAATAAAAATAAAAAAAGAGCCGGTCTTCTCCTAGTGACCTTCCGATGAAGATGTAGAAACCTCAGCTCTTCCTACACCCTATCTGCCTGCTGTCATGCCTTGATGATAATGAACTGAACCTCTGAACCTAAGCCAGCCCCAATTAAATGTGTGCCTGTATAAACGTTGCCTTGGTCACAGTGTCCTTCACAGCAGTAAAACCCTACCTGAGACAAAGCTTTGAGTAAGTCCCACATAGTAACCCTTATTTTCTGAGCTGCTTTTTTTGGGGGGGAGGGGGGCAATCTGTACTGAAACATAGATGGAAGTTTGAAGAGATGACCACAGTAGTCATCCATTCCCCAGCCTGCAGGACCAGGGATTGTGGCTGGGATCAAGGTCAGGGCAATCCCAGCTTTGAGACACAAAAGCTTCTCACCACATTCAGTGGCACTGACCTACCTCGGGGCTCCATCTGCATCTCTCTGACTCCACTCCTGCCTTTGTCCACTGTCCCTTTGGTCTAGATGGTGCCCAATGTGCATCTTACAATAGCTACCACTCACTTTTTTATGTTTCCTTTAGGTTTATATTATTTTATGCTTATGAGTGTTTTGCCTGCATGTGTGTCTGTGGACCACATATAATGCTGGTACCTACAGAAGTCAGACGGTGTCAGATCTACCAACACTGGGGCTCTAGATGATCGTGAGTTGTCATGTGGGTATTGGGGACCAAGCTCATATCCTCTGTAACAGCCGCCAGTGCTCTTACCCACGGAGTCATCTCTCCAGCCCCTGTCATTAGTTTCTTTAATGATTTCAAAGGGCAGGCACGATGGCTCCATGGAATAAAGGCCTTTGATGCTAAGCCAAACTTGGTTCTAACTATCTGAATCTGATCCTATTGGGATCCACGTGATAGAAGGAGAGAACCAACTGTCCCCAAGTTGTCCTTTTACCTTAACCTGTGTGAAGTCACTCCCTACCCCCCAAGCACCATGCTTCCTGCTCTACAGTAAATTAATAAATATAATCTCAAAAGTTTTTTTTTAAAAGGTTTATTTACTTCTATGAGTACACTGTAGCTGTCATCAGATAGACACACCAGAAGAGGGCATCGGATCCCATTACAGATGGTTGTGAGTCACCATGGAGTTGCTGAGATTTGAACTCAGGACCTCTGGAAGAGCAGTCGGTGCTCTTAACCATCTGAGCCATCTCTCCAACCCAATCTTTAAAGTTTTAACGACTGTCCCCGAGAATGTGCTCCCACCTTGAATCTCCAGAAGTAGGAAGTGAATAAACCTCCATAAACCTCCGTTTCTGTATTAACCTGACGTTACCCAGCCTCAGGTTAATTTGTTACTGTAAGCAGGACTGGACTAGATGGATCATCTGGTATCCAATGTGCTATAGAAACAAAAAGGGCTTAGGAAGAAGCATCAGGCTGAAGGAGTACTCAGTACCATGTTCACTCTGGGACACAGGATGGGGCCCGTGGCAGTACTAACATATGAATGCTAACATCTCTTTGCATAAGGTAAAGACATATATTGCATAACATGCTAATGGCACTGTGCAAACTGAGCAAAGCCTAGAGCCGGAGAAAGAGCTCCAAGGTTGGAATACTAGCTGCTCTTGCATTGGACCCCAGGTTCAATTCCCAGCACCTATCTGTGGCTTACAACCATATGTAACTCCAGTTCCAGGGGAATCTGTTGCCCTGTTCTGGCCAGTGTGGGAACTTCACACACAAACACACACACACACAAAAGTATATTACAACTTTTAATATAAAAAGTGCTTTTAAAATAAATTAATTCATGCCAGGCAGTGGTGGCGCACGCCTTTAATCCCAGCACTTGGGAGGCAGAGGCAGGCGGATTTCTGAGTTCGAGGCCAGGCTGGTCTACACAGTGAGTTTCAGGACAGCCAGGGCTACACAGAGAAACCCTGTCTCGAAAAAATCAATCAATCAATCAATACAAGTCAATCAATCAATACAAGCAAAATGGGTCTGAAGTTTTTGATGTGGTTTTTACTGACTTTACTTATTGTTCAGCACAGGGCTTGACGCAAGCTAAACAAGATTTTATCACCGAATTACATCCCCAGGGCTCACCAGGTCACCAGGCTGGCCTTGAACTCACTCTGTAGGCCAGGCAGACCTTGAACCTGCAATTCTCCTGCCCCAGCCTCCCAAGTAATTGGGATACCAAGCCTGTGTCACTACGCCTAGCTCACGTTGCATAATTTGGCCGTACCATTCTCATTGTTAACTTTGATCAGTCATCGGAGGTCAATAGCACGCCCCCCCCCCACCTCCGTCAGTGATGACAGTGTTGGTGCCTGGGTGGCACTCACAAGGGAACCTGTCAACCCTGCAGCTATTGCTTTCCTCAGCCTGAACCTCACATCATTTGTGAGTTGGAATGCTATGTGTTCTGGGCAGCCGTGAGTAACTGCTATTCCATCTCCAGAAAGCTCTAGGAAATGAGAAGCTGCTGGCAGATGGCAGTAACTCTGAATTCTACTAGAGAATGAAAACCCGAGAGAGATCCATGACCTCTGCTGAATCCATTCACAAGGGAAAGGGGACCGTGGCCGTGGATAAGGAGAGTCACGATTACAAGATGCTCTTCGCCTACTAAACGCCCTTTAAACAGCACTGTGACACTCATTGAATGGTCTCATAAACATTCTAAATGAAAAATAACTTTAATCTTAATACTCGGTGGGCTGAAATCTTAACTCCGGTGCCTGGCTGACTTATAACACTTTCCAATTACTTTGTCCCCCTTCCCTCTCTCACAGGATAACTCAATTCAATAACAGATTCACAAAGTACCTATTATGCCCAAGAAAGTATGGTTTTTTTTCTTCTTTCCCAGCAAAAGATTTTTAAAGAAAGGAGCTGAGCTGGGTGTGGTGTCCAATACCTTTGATCCCACTGCTCAAGGGGCAGGAGGAAGGTGGATCTTTGTGAATTTGAGACCAGCCTGATCTACAAAGCAAGTTCAGGGCAGCCAGTGGTCTAAAACCCTGCTCAAAACAAAACAATACAAAAATCACACACACACACACACACACACACACACACACACACACACAGAGAGAGAGAGAGAGAGAGAGAGACTTTAATAATTAGCTCTCATTACTTCTAGGAAAAGGAGACCAATTTGCATGTTCATGACTTAAGATTAGAAATCACCTCACCCAGCTCCATCCAGCAACGACACCGTTCTTTAAGATTTATTTTTGTTTTTTAATTATGTCTATATGCTTGCATGTGCAACATGTGCTTGCAGTACCCAGAGTGACCAGAAGAGGGCATCAGCCCCATTGGAACCGTAGTGACAGGCAGTGGTGAGCCACCACGTGGGTGCTGGGAACTGACTCTTGGCCTCTGAGCCATCTCTCCAGTGCCATGAGTCATACAGTTTCAAAGGGCAGGTTTTATGGTGTGTTGAGTGTGGCTCAGGTGGGAAAGGAAGAGGCATTTCTAGAGGCAGCCTTCTCAGACACTGTAGCGTATGGCCAAGTGGCTTTCCCAGGCTGCCATCTCTGCACACTTCTCCATCAGAGGATTTTCACAGTATAACTGTGTAATACTTTGTGCATTTACATGCAGAACCTTCTTCCAAACGGCCATGCTTGGCCCTAACACACACTCACAGCTCTGGTTGCCTGGCTACTGGCTTCAGGGGTTGCTGGTGGTGCTCTGATGGGTGAGGTGCCACCTAGTCTTTAGTCCTCATTTGCTAAGAGTCTAAATGTTAGCGGACCTCCAACACCTGCTGCTTATGTTAAGTTTCAAACTCTGGACAAATGGATGAGGTGTGTTGTCGGGCTGTGTGTCTGCCTCACCGCTTGAGGTTCCCGAGTACCGCCCATGATAGGGTCCCAGCAAGTATTTTTCCATGTGAGAAACTGTGGGGACTTGGACAGACGCCATGATCCCAGCCTCCTGTGTACCCAGACTCCACTTTCCCTACAAGCCAGACAGGAAGGGGATAGCTGAGTCTGAGACGGGTGGGGGTGGGGGTGGAGGTGCGGGAACCCCATTTGGTCCTGAGTGAGTACGGAGGGGCGGGAAGATAGAAAGCCTTCTCCTGCTCCTGGAGATTTAGGCACATCTCTTTACAACGAAGGTCTAAACCCACAAGTCCTATCTAGATACCTCATTAGCATTGAGAACTCCAGGGTTTTATGCTACCAATGATCACGGTCCTCTCAGTAGGGTGTCATGGTTACGTGTTCCAGATCAGGTAATCTGGTAGGGAGCTGACCTCAAGCCTACCATTTTCAACTCTGAGATTTCCCGGGGTTTAGGCTAGCTCAACCTTACCAGTTCCTCTGTCTGGTGGCAAGGTCCACTTGCCTCACAATATCTATTCAGCATATCAAAGCTGACCTGGCTGCCATGTTCTCCCAGCATTCCTCAGCCCCTACCAGTTATGGGGTATCAGCCCAGCTGGGCTGCCCTTCCCCCAGAGGCTCTGCCCTCTATAAGAGAGACATTTTGGTTACCTGCCCCTTTTGTTCCTTTAGCCTCTTGGCTGCTGTGTCTGGTCCCCACCCCCTCCTCTCCCTTCCTCTCTCCACACGTCCCAGCTCAGTCTGGTCATGTCCACTCTGAACTCTCCCCGATGTCTCTGCTGCTGGCTAAGCTCTCCCACATAGCTATAAAAAAAAAACCTTACCCACTCCATTGTACCTA
The DNA here is from genome assembly GCF_978045245.1 of Mus caroli. NCBI lineage: Eukaryota > Metazoa > Chordata > Mammalia > Rodentia > Muridae > Mus > Mus caroli. The sequence goes on along the minus strand of NW_028227259.1, from coordinate 131,788,315 downwards.
GTAGGAGCACTCATGTCTTTTCCTTTCCTTTTTATTTTTTTCTTTTTCTGTTCAACTTACGCAGAAAGAAAAATAAGTCTGTTTCCCTGCACTTCCCAGGCACCCATGATGCCCTCTGTGTGTGAGATATCCCCCAAGAAGCTTACGTGTTGAGGGCGTGTGTGTGTGTGTGTGTGCAACTTTGTATAGTCTTTGGGTGGTGACTGATTCCTAAAAACCTCAATGATACTGATGGATCAATCAAATGGATCAATGGGTTTAGAGAAGGGCCAAGCCCTCCATACTCAAAGATCTGAAACCTTCATACAAAATTCTGCTTTCTGTCTCTGATCCCTCTCAGTGGATTTAGTTTCATTTGGTTTGGGTTTTTTTTGGGGGGTGGGGTGGGGGGGTGGGAGTGTATGTGTGTGTGTGTGTGTGTGTGTGTGTGTGTGTGTGGCCTTGGCTGTCTTGGAACTAACTCTAGACCAGGCTAATCTCAAACTCATGGAGATCCGCCTGCCGCTACCTCTGTGAGTATTGGGATTGAAGATGCGCACCACCATTGCCGGGCTCCTCAGAGTTGCCTAATTTATTAGTTAGCTAGTTGGTTCCTATAAAACATCAGTTCTGATGTCATGACCCCTTTGACAGTTGAATAACCCTTTCACAGAGGTTACTTAAGACCATTGTAAAACACAGATAGTTCCATTACCACTCATAACAGGAGCAGACTTACAGTTACGAAGTAGCAACGAAAACATTTTATGGTTGGAGTATCAGCATAACATTTGGAACGGTAGTCAAGAGTCATAGCATTAGGGAGGTTGAAACCCATTGCTTTACAGCAAAACCCAAAAAACTTGAAATTCTCCCCTTATTGGTTCACCAAAAAGCTTTCCCACCTAAAATCTGGTCATTGCAGCAGAACTCAGGAGGGAAATGATAGACGGGGTGATGAGGAAGGAGAAAGTGATTCTGGCTGCAAAAGACGTTTTCCCAGGTGGCTTCAGATTGCTCCCTTTCCCTGAGGTACCTTCTCTCTAGTTTCAGCTGTAAACACGTTTGTTGTTCATTGGCCCTCTGTGGATGAAGTAAGAACAGCTGCCACCCACTGCCCAAAGTTCAGTTCTCCTGCGACAATTCTGGCTCAACACTCTCTGCCCGAAACCAACTTGACCCTGACTGTGTGTGTTCTCCTGAGAGCCAAGGGTTACACAGTACTTGGCAGCATTTTCTGGTCACCGTCGGGAGTGCCACAGACACTGTGTTCCCATAGGATTTGAAACAAAGGTCAAGAAACTTTGTGGAGGGGCGTGGTGGCACACACCTAGAATCCAAGGGCTCAGGAGAGAGATGAGAGGATCAGACGTTCAAGTCCTTCTCTAGTGAGGGCCAGACCTATTCTCATTATGAGGTGTGTGGGGGAGGGGAGGGAGAGTGTTTAAGAGCATCCCTAGCTATAGCCGACTGTTTCACAAACAGTGATGGTGATGGTGACCATCTGGAGAAATGGCTTAGTGGTTAAGAGCACTAGATGCTCTTCTAGGACGCATTCAGTTCTCAGCACCCACACAGTGACTCACAAACATCTGTTAACTCCAGCTCCAGGGGTATCTGATGCCCTCTTCCAGCCCCCATGAACAGCAGGTACTCATGCAGTGCATAAACATACATGCATATAGACACATTCCCGGCAAAAAAACAAACAAACAAACAAACACCCATACGCAAATGATAAAAACTAAAAGCAGCAACACATTTCAAAAATACTAGGGAAGCCAATTTGAGTGTGGAAAGCAAGAGGTCTTTGGGTTTCTGGAGGATGGTCTCTGTCTCAGCTGCTCATCAACCACTGTCATGAGGAAGTCATTCCCAGACAGTGGAAGACACTTGGGGGTCTCATTATAAAAGCCTGGGTTAGCTGGGAGGATGTAGCCCAGTGATGAGTGACTGCAGGGCATGCATGAGACCCTGTGTTCCCTGTCCCCCAGGACTGTCAAGAGGAAGCAGGGAGGGGGGGTTAAGAGGGAGCTGGAGAAGCTAGCTATCCACAAAAGCAGGGATTGACCCAGGAAGCTGTTTTAAGATTAACTTGAATTATTGAAAGGTTTTGGGGGCTCAGCCTCCTCTCCATGAGAGGAAAGATGCTCTGAATCCCTGGGCCCAGCACTAACTGGACAGAGCTACTAAGGTTCCTACTCACATCTACTTCCCCTGTCCTTTTTTTCTCCACCAAGACAAAGTGAAGTTTGTTCTCTGGGTTACATTTATTTTGAGACAGGTCCATGTAATCTATCTAACCTTGAACTCATAGAAATCCTCCTGCTTCTGTCTTCTAAATGCAGGGGTCAGAGGCATGAGCCACCACACCCACCTGTGTTCTAGGCTTCTGATTACAGTTTTCTTTTAAAGTTGTATTTTAGCCATGCAAAATGGCAGTGGTGGTGAGTGCCTTTAATGCCAGAACTCGGGAGGCAGAGGCCAGTCTGATGTCTACAGAGCCTGTTCCAGAACAGTCAAGGCTACACAGAGAAACCCTGTCTCAAAAAACAAACAAACAAAAAGTTGTGGTTTTATCAATGTCTTTATGTGTATGCCTCTGTGCATGTATGGGCACAAATGGGAGATTAAAACCATGTCAGATCTCCTGGAGCTGGAGTTACAGCTGACTGTGGGCCACCTGATGTGATAGGAACAAGACCTCAGCCCTCTGAAAAGAGAAGTAAGTGCTATTAACTGCTTCACCGTCTCTCCATCTTTTCTTTCTTTTCTTCTCCCTTCCTTCCTTCCTTCCTTCCTTCCTTCCTTCCTTTCCCTTCCTTCCTTTCTTTCTTTCTTTTCTTTCTTTCTTTCTTTCTTTCTTTCTTTCTTTCTTTCTTTCTTTCTTTCTGTCTCTTTGTCTCTCTCTCTCTCTTTCTCTCTTTCTTTCCTCCTCCTCCTCCTCCTCCTCCTCCTCCTCCTCCTCCTTCTTCTTCTTCTTCTTCTTCTTCTTCTTCTTCTTCTTCTCTCTCTCTCTCTCTCTCTCTCTCTCTCTCTCTCTCTCTCTCTCTCTCTCTCTCTCTCTCTCTCTTTCCAGACTGTCATTATGTAGCTCCTGGCTGGCCTAAAGCTCACTTAAGTAAACTAAACTGTTCTTGAACTCACAAAGATCTGCCTTCTTCCACACTCTGTTTGCTTGCTCACATATTTATTTGCTTCCATTTATTCATTTATGTATGTATTTAGTTAGTTATTTATTACAGGGTCTCATGTGAACTCTTTACTTAGAGAATTACCATAAGCTTTTTGGTCCTTAGGCTCCCGCATTCAAAGTCCTGATCAGATCGCACATATGTACCACCACACCCATTATGCACAATGCTGGGGATGGACCCCAAGGCCTAATGTCTGCTAAGCAAGCACTCTATCAACTGAGCCACAAGTACCCTGAGTCACAAGCATTCTACCAACTAAGCCACAAGAAGTCTGAGCCACAAGCACTCTACCAACTACATCATAAACACTCTGAGCCACAAACACTCTACCAACTGAGCCACAAGCATTCTACCAACTAAGCCACAAGTAGTCTGAGCTACAAGCACTCTACCAGATGAGCCATAAGCACTCTACCAACAGCCCCCATCGCTTCTAAAACACATGGGACACAGATTCAGTCCCACTTACCTGCCACCCTACAGCTAACACTACCTTCATTTTATGGCTGTTCTTGGCTTTTTGTGACAAAAATCTTGCCCTTATTTCCAGCCTCATGCCCAACCCTGACTCCGGCAGATTAGCTGCCTTGGCTCACACTGTGATGCTCTGATTCATGACCACCAGTCCTCACCAAGCCAATGAAAGGACTCAGAATCACTAAGTTCTAATTACTCAGCCTCATAGAAACTTTAGTGTTTTGCTCTTCAAGATAGGGTTCCTCTTTCGGCCGCCGCAGCCATCTTCCAGTAACTCGCCAAAATGACGAACACAAAGGGAAAGAGGAGAGGCACCCGGTATATGTTCTCTAGGCCTTTTAGGAAACATGGCGTTGTTCCTTTGGCCACATACATGCGAATCTACAAGAAGGGTGATATTGTAGACATCAAGGGGATGGGCACTGTTCAAAAAGGAATGCCCCATAAGTGCTACCACGGCAAAACCGGAAGAGTCTACAATGTCACCCAGCATGTCGTGGGCATCATTGTAAACAAGCAGGTTAAGGGCAAAATTCTGGCCAAGAGGATCAATGTGCGGATTGAGCACATCAAGCACTCAAAGAGCAGGGACAGCTTCCTGAAGCGGGTGAAGGAGAACGACCAGAAGAAAAAGGAAGCCAAAGAGAAGGGCACCTGGGTGCAGCTGAAGCGCCAGCCTGCACCACCCAGAGAAGCACACTTTGTGAGGACTAACGGAAAAGAGCCTGAGCTGTTGGAGCCCATTCCATATGAATTCATGGCCTAATTGTACACAAAGAAATAAAATACCAGCACCAGGAAAAAAAAAAAAAAAAAGATAGGGTTCCTGTGTAGCCCTGGCTGTCCTGGAACTCATTCTGTATTCCAGGCTGGCCTCAAATTCAGAGAACCACCTGCCTCTGCCTCCCCAAGTGCTGTGATTAAAGGTGTATCCTACTGTGCCTGGCTATATATATATATAATTTTTTTTTAATTTTGTGCACTTGTATGTGTCTATGTGGGGATGGTATGTGAGCACAGATTCCCAGGAGGCCAGAAGGGAGTGTTGGGTCCCTGGGATCTGGCTTACCAGTGGCTGTGAGCCTCTAGACATAGCTGCTGCAAAAACTGTGTGCTTTTGAGTCTTTTTTTTTTCTCTATACCTGAACCCCTCTTTTAAACATGGGTGGTGGGATTTGAACTCAGATCCATATGCTTTGGCAACAAGCACTCTTATTCACTAAACTATCTTTCCAGACCCAGAGACGTGACGTTTGTCTAGGAACTTCAGTTCATATGCTGCAAGCAGAGAGTGTCAGTTTCAAAAGAATGGGGGTAGAATTTTCAGGTTTTATGGTTGTTTTCTGGAAAAGAGGGCTCAGATTTCTATGACTACTTTGGGGAAGAGAAATTCTCTCCGTATTTTGTTGTTGTCCTTTGCTTGCTCTATGTAAGAAAGGGTTGGAGAGATGGCTTGGTGGTTAAGAGCACTGACTGCTCTTCCAGAGGACCCGGGTTCAATTCCCAGCACCCACATGGCAGCTCACAACTGTCTATGACTCCAAGATCTGACACCCTCACCCAGACATACTTGCAGGCAAAATACCAATGCCCATAAAAAAAATAAAAATAATAATGATTTTAAAAAAGGAAGGGAACAGGAGGTGGGAATATAGGAGGTCAGCTTCAGACTTTGGCATCATCCAATAAATATTCTGTAGGGATCGTTTACAGTCAATCACTGATCTGTGAGTCTACAACTTTATTCCAAGGCTATGCGAGCTTCTCACTAAGCCCACCAAGGCCTTCCCTAACCACATACTATGCCCCTAGGAATGGCACATGTCCTCCAAGCCCTCTTCCCCCATGGGAAGGGGCATACAAAACTTCTGGGTTAGCGATCGATTCTACTTTGTGACGACCTCCATGCACATGATACATTTGGGCATGTTTTCCACTATTTCATTCATCCGTGATCAAGTCATTCCGGAGAATCTTGGACCTTTCCCACCCACACAGTCAAATGTTAGCTAAAGGTGCTTAATGTTTAAATGTGGCAATCACAAATACAATCTCTTCCTCTTACCATGTGCACAAGACAGCTGGATAACTGCCTCGCCAACCTTCTGTTTCTTTTTTTTTTTTTTTTTTTTTTTTGGTTTTTCGAGACAGGGTTTCTCTGTATAGCCTTGGCTGTCCTGGAACTCACTTTGTAGACCAGGCTGGCCTCGAACTCAGAAATCCGCCTGCCTCTGCCTCCCGAGTGCTGGGATTAAAGGCATGCGCCACCACGCCTGGCTTCCTTCTGTTTCTTGAACAGCTTAAACTAACATTGGCCTCGGGACCTGTGGGTGCTTCCCCTCTGGTCTTAGCTTACAAGCTACTTCTGCCGAGAGTCCAGCCTAGACCTTATCACTTGAAGGAGCCCCTCCGACGCAAAGGTTATATTGTTTTGGTATTGCTTTGCTTTGGAGATAGGATCTCAAGTAGCTGGAAGTTGACAGTAGCAGAGGATGCCCTTGAACTTATAATGGTCCTGCCTTCAGCTCCCAAAGGCTGGGGTTATCAGCACGTGGGCATGTGAAACCGCACCTCCTGGGTTTATGCACTGCTGGGAACGGAACCCAGGGATTCACCTATGCTTGCTTGGCAAACACTCTATCAAATTGGCCACACCCCAGCATGGTTTTATTTGCTCCATAGTCCCAATCGCCCTGGAATGATTTACCCCTGTGTTTACTCTCCTTGTAAATGACTTGCATTTTTCTACTGGAAAGAGCTCAGTCCACAGAGAGCCCGAAGAGTGACTGAATTAGAGGGAGGGGAAACTCACACAATCACAACACTAATCACTGCTCCGGGAAACTTCAGGTATGCATCTGCCCCCCTTTGGTTGTTCACTGTGATCTTGAGAGGAACTATAACATTTTTTTTAACTTGAAGCCTCAACGGCTCTTTCCCATGATGAGGAAACATACCCACTTAGGGGGCCGGGGGGGAAGCCATTGGGACATATCTTGAAGCAAGTGGAGGAGGGGGGCGGAAAGCGAGCAAGAGAGCACCGGACACGTAAGTGTCTGCTTTTCCAATGATTCAGACCAGCCCGGCTTGATCCAGGCAACCAGATGGCCAGAGGTGAATGGACCCGCCTTCCCTGCCTTGTCCTGGCTCCAGGCTTCCGTCCCAGGTAAACATACAAAGCAAAAAAGGCCTAATTAAATAAAATAAGCTGAGCGTTCAGAAGAGAACCAGGTAGGAAGTGCGGGCGCGGGGGAGGGAGTGGCAGCAGCCACGGAACTCGGAACCCTGAATCTCCACACGTGCTGGAGCATCCGATGCACCGATGCACCGGGACTCTTTGCCTCTTTCCAGCCACGTGGGTCCCCGCTTCTCATCCCAGGCCACTCTGCCCAAAGCTCAAGTCTGCAGCGAGGCCTTTGCTGAGCCTCTGGTTTCCCCCACCACCACCCCGCGTCCCAGCGCTGGCCCAGGCGGCCTCTTTGCAGCATCCTAGGGCACTCACAATAGCCAGACAGGGCAGCAGGCAGCTGGAATCAGAGCTGCAGCCCCTCGCGCCCGCACCTGCGCCCATAACCCGGCCGTTTGTGCACGCGCGGCTCTGGCGCCCGGCCCAGTCCCGCATCCCCAGGAAAGGGATGCTCAGGTCCCCGCAACATACCGTAGGCGCCCAGCTGTGACCGCGTTGCCAGTGTGAGGCCTCAGTACTGCCAGGAACAGGAGCCGCATGTCGCTACCGCTACCGCCAAGAACTGGGCCACCAGGCCCGGGCGGAGGGGTAGGGGTGGATTCGGTCCCGCCTGCTGTTCCAAGGCGGAGCCCGCAGGTTCAGGAGTAGGGAGGGGAGGGGAGGGGAGAGGGAAGGAAGGGGGAAGGCAGGGAGGCAGGGAGGGCAGGGGAGGGGACACGAAGGGAAGGGAAGGGAGAAGGGAGATCTGGGGGCCCCGGAGGGGACCTGAGGAGACTAGCGGGTGGGGGTGAGGGTCACGAGACCAGGTGTCAGGCAGCCACGAGCTCAGAAAGATGGGAGGTGGGGGGAGCGTGTCCACTCCTCAGACACCGAGAACATAGGTTGTCCTGTGACTTCCCCTCGTTAAGATCATGAGTTGGGCTCCTACATGCAACATGGTGGCTGATACAGAGACTGCTCCCCCCAGAGACTAGGACCAGGTGAGGTGTAGGTACAAGACCACAGGTGGAGAGGTGACTTGAACTTCACTCTGCATTGAGAAGACCCTAGACTCTAAGGATGCCCTGGACTCTATGTAGGCAGTCCATCCTTTTGTAGACCCTAACAGCTTCAAAGAAGAAAGAGTAGGTGCCTGGGTCCCTTGAGTAGCCTTCTCCCAGTCCAGCTTCGCAGCACACTGGTCTCTGATTGTCAATGGACAAAGCCCACCTCTGCAGGGGGACACTGGACCCACTATCCTACCTATTCACAGGGAGGAAGCAAGGGAAGGTTTGTTTGTTTGATTGGTTTTTTTTTTTAATCACATAATTACCTGATTCTTCCTTCTCTCCACAGTAAAGACTAATAGAACTTGCTCTTTCTTTCTTCCTTCCTTCCTTCCTTCCTTCCTTCCTTCCTTTCTTTCTTTCTTTCTTTCTTTCTTTCTTTCTTTCTTTCTTCCTTCCTTCCTTCCTTCCTTCCTTCCTTCCTTCCTTTCTTTCTTTCTTTCTTCCTTTCTTTCTTTCTTCCTTTCTTAAGTTTTATTGTTGAGTGTGTGCACGTGCACGTGCATACGTTTAGGTGCCTGTGGAGGCTAGAAGAGGTTATTGGATCCTATAGAGCTGGAATTACAAATGGTTGTGAGCTGTCTGATGTAGGTTCTGGGATTCAAACCCACATCCTCAGTAGGAACAGCTCCCTTCGGCTCCAGTCCCCCCTCCCCCAGAATTCATCTTTGAATCTGGAGATGTCTTCCAGGCGTCTTTTGACTGCCATAGCTCAACCCATCACATTCACATTCTGGAAGGAAGGAGAGAAGGAAGGAAAAATGATGCCCTCAGAATAGCACATCTCATTTTTCAGGCATACGTCTGGAAATTCACCGGGACCCTTGATGGTGTTCTTTTAATGACTCTTTTAATGATTGCTTTGAGGTTGCAAGGAAGCTGGCCAAATGCTGAGTGTGTGGTGCACACAGTCACCCTCAGCAAAGCTTGTTTATCAGAAAAATGGGAGGGGAGAGGTCTGAGGTCACCTCTGCGATCGTAATCTGTCTACAGAGGAACAGAAGAAAATGTATAATGATCTCGTGTATGTATGGTGACACACACTGCAGGTTACGTATGGTGACACACACACTGCAGGTTACGTATGGTGACACACACTGCAAGTTACGTATGGTGACACACACTTATAAACCCACCTGCTGGTCAAGACACTAAAGCAGGAGAGTAGAAAGTTCAAGGCCAGCATAGGTAACTTGCTGAGACTCTTGTCATTTTGAGTCTAGTTTGGTTTGGTTGAGACAGAGTATCACTATGTAGGACTTCTGTCCTGGAACTCACTCTGTAGATCACCAGGCTGGCCTCAAACTCAGAGATCTGCCTGCCTCTGCCTCCCCAGTGCTGGGATTAAAGGCATGGGTTTTTGTTTTGTTTTGTTTTGTTGTTTTGGTTGGTTGGTTTGATTTTGGTCTTTTGAGAAACAAGGTTTTGGCCATCCTGGAACTCAACTCTGTAAACCAGAGTCAGCAATCCAACAACTTCTACCTCTTGAGTGCTGGAATTAAAGGTGTTCGCCAGCACCATCCCACCCCTATCCAAGGTATGTTTTAAAAGTAGGATGGAAGCTGGTATAAGGGTGCATGCCTTTAGTCCTGGCATTTTGGAGTCAGAGGCAGTGAGAACTCTTGAGTATGAGGCCAGTCTAGTCTACAAAGTGAGTTCTAGGCCAACCAGGAATCCATAGGAAGAGCCTGTCTCAGAAATCAAACCAAAATACACAAACCAAAAACCTAAGTCCTTTCTACCCCTAGGCAGCAGAGAGGCATTCTTTGGGTTCTAGAGAATAAATCTTAAGAGTCAGAGTGCACTTGGGAGGCAGAGGCAGGCAGATTTCTGAGTTTGAGGCCAGCCTGGTCTACAAAGTGAGTTCCAGGACAGCCAGGGCTATGCAGAGAAACCCTGTCTCAAAAAAAAAAAAAAAAAAAAAAAAAAAGTCAGAGTGTCATCTGGACATGCCCTCTGGACATTCTAGGACAGTGGTTCTCAACTTTGTTAATGCTCTGACACTTCACTATAGTTCGTGTTCTGATAACTCCCCAATGGTAAAATTATTTTCTTTTTCTTTTTTTTTTTAAGATTTATTTATTATTATATGTAAGTACACTGTAGCTGACTTCAGACACACCAGAAGAGGGCATCAGATTCCATTACAGATGGTAGTGAGCCACCATGTGCTCGCTGGGATTTGAACTCAGGTCCTTCAGGTGAAAAAAATCAGTGCTCTTAACCACTGAGCCCAGCCCTAAAATTATTTTCATTGCTACTTCATAACTGTAATTTTGCTAGTTATGATTTTCATAATGTACATATCTTATATGCAGGCTATCTGATATGTGACCCCTATGTGACCCACAGGTTGATAACCCCTGCTCTGGGAGCACCTGTTGACTCCCTGCTGGTGGTGGCTGTCAACATTCTTCCTTTGGTGGCTCCACCGCCCCAGGTTCCACCACCTGGTGCATGGTCCCATCTCTGCTAGCTATCCCTTGGTCTCCCTCCATCTCTGCTAGCTGTCCCTTGGTCTCCCTCCATCTCTGCTAGCTGTCCCTTGGTCTCCCTCCAGAGGTGTTTCCTAATGCACTGGGGAGATGCACTTGTCAAGAAGATGCTGTGTCTTCACTATAGTTCAGCGTGTGCACTCAGTGTCGATGGAGACTAGAAGAAGATGTCAGAGCTGGAACTGGAGTTCCAGGTGATGATGTGGGTGCCCTCAGAATCAAACTCTGGTCCTCTGGTGCTCTTCATCACTGAGCTGTCTGTCCAGCCTCCGTGTTCTGATTTCTGATAGGAGGCAGTGCTACTCTTAAGTGGGTTGGCTAGGCTCGAGTGCACATTGGATGTTCCTGGAATATAGGTGTCCCATCAAGTAGGAGAGGCTGACTTAGCTTTTGGGACCCACAACTTGGACAGGCCCAAGGCATCAATTAATTCATTGGTAAAGTGAGAAAAGCCATAAGCAGTATCATGACTAATGAGCTCATCTTTCACGGGGTCTCATATCATCATCTTAAGTAGGTAATAGAAAAGGGCCCAGGGGCAAATACGTTATGGTAGGAACTGTAGAAATTATTGTGGGGGAGGGGAAGCTGCTGATACTACTCTAGCTGCTTCTAATATAAGGCTCTTCAAATGTACGCAAAGGGGGAAAAAAAATCTGTTTTCTCTTTGATCATAATGTGTGCTCAGATCATTTCCTAGCTCCTAGCACTAGAAAGAACACAAAGTTTTCTCATCAATCCTGAAAAGACTATTGTAAGGAGAGCTCTGAGGGTCTGCTGCCTTCAGACATGCATGGCTCTGTTGTCAAAAATCAACACTTGGTTTGGTTTTTTTTTTTTTCCTTTCGTGCTCATCATGGCCAGGCAGCCGCGTGTCTGTTGATATCAAGAACTTTGAGCCTTTCTGTCATTATTCCTCCCCGTGATGCTGCAGGCTGTGGGTTGCTGTGTGTGCGTGCATGTATGAGTGTGCAGTAGTGGGCGACAGAAAAGAAGAGAGAGAGAGAGAGAGAGACACAGAGAGAGAGACAGAGACAGAGAGAGAGAGAGACACAGAGAGAGAGACAGAGACAGAGAGAGACAGAGACAGAGAGACAGAGAAAGGATAAGGGAGGGGGAAGAGACAGAAGAGTGGAGGGTGGTGGATATTTCTGAACACATTCACACTCTTCTTGCATGAGTCAAAAATCACATACAATCCCATTGCCCTAAGAAAACCACTATTGTGGATGTGAAAGGTCCTGCACCGGCTGGTGGTTTAGAACCCCTGATCCTCAGCTGGTGGCACTGTTGCTGTTTTTTTTTTTTTTTTTTTTTATTCGAGACAGGGTTTTTCTGTGTAGTCCTGGCTGTCCTGGAACTCACTCTGTAGACCAGGCTGGCCTCGAACTCAGAAATCCGCCTGCCTCTGCCTCCCGAGTGCTGGGATTAAAGGCGTGCGCCACCACGCCCGGCTACTGTTGCTGGTTTTTTTGTTTGTTTTTTTCTGGTTTTTGGTTTTTGGTTTTTTGGTTTTTTTTTTTGTTTTTTTTTTTTGTTTTGTTTTTTTTTTTTTTTTTGGTTTTTCCAGACAGGGTTTCTCTGTGTAGACCAGGCTGTCCTGGAACTCAGAAATCCGCCTGCCTCTGCCTCCCTAGTGCTGGGATTAAAGGTGTGTGCCACCATGCCCGGCCTCGCTGTTGCTGTTTTTGAAAGGCTGGGGAACCGTTTAGGAAGTGAAGCCTCTATGGAGGAAGTGGGCTGAGGAGGTGTGGGGGTAGGGATTCAGTGGGCCTTGAGTTTTATAACCTGATCCTATTTCCTGTCAATCTGTGCTTCCTCACAGACTGTCCAGGGATCAACAGGCTCCCACTGCCATCCTTCCTCCTCTGCCATATACCTTCTTGGTTGTGATGGGTTATTCTTTCCTTCCTGTTTTTGAGTTTTGTGGATCTTAGAATATGTTCCCAGCAATCCTCCTGTTCACAGGGTGACGACTGTGTGGACCTTGTTTCAGACTCTGAACTATGCTCTGTCCCCCACCCCCACCCCCGAGAGCCCTCAGCTGCAGGATCTACTCCTTGTATCCTTTACACAGGAATCTGAAAATCAAGAAGCCCTGAAGCCTTCCGCTTACACATCCTGTCAACTTATATACTCGTTTCTTTGGCTTCTCTATAAAAATAGGTATTTGTGTTAATATTTTGTGGACGGCTTCATGGAATCCATACTGGCTTCAAGCTCAGTGCACTGGTTAGTCTTTTTTTTTTTTTTCCAACTTGACACAAGCTAGGGTCACCTAAGAAGAGGAGCCTCACCTGAGAGAATGCTTCCATCAGATTGGCCAGTGGGCAAGTGTTATAGGGCGCTTTCTTAACTGATGTGGGAGGGTCCGGTCCCCTGTGGATGGTGCCCCTGTGCTGGTGCTCCTGGGTTGTATGAGAAAGCAGGCTGAGCCATGAGGAGCAAGCCCCATTCCTCCATGGCATCTGCTTCAGTTCCTGCCTCCAGGCTCCTGAGCCTTGAGTTCCTGCCCTTAGTTCCCTGCAGGAGAGACTGTGGCGTGGAGGTGTAAACCTCATACATTCTTTCCTTCCCAGTCATAGTCGTCATTTTCATTGTCATCATCATCAATTTTGGATTTTCAAGACAGGGTCTGTTTCTGGGTAGCCTGGGCTTTCTAGAACTCTGTAGACCAGGCTGGCCTCAAACTAACAGAGATCGGCCCACCACCTGACCTTTGTCAGTGACCTTTAAAACAGTTCTAGACAGCAAATGTCTTAGTTTCTGTTTCCGTTGCTATGATTAGACACCATAACCAAAAGCAAGTCGGGGAGGAAAGGGTTTATGTGGCTTACATTTCCACATTGTAGCCCTTCGTGGAAAGAAGCCAGAACAGAAACCCAAACAGGGCAGGAACCTGGAGGCAGGAGCTGATGAAGAAGCCATGGAGGAGTGCTGCTTTACTGGCTTGCTCCTTAAGGGTTGCTCAGCCTTCTTATAAAACCTAGGTCCACCTGCCCAGGGCTGGCACGGCCTACAGTAGGCTGAACCCTCCTACATCAATCACTAAGAAAATGTTCCACAGGCTTTAAAAGTAGTGGCTCAGGACCCCCCAAGACCAAGTTGGAGATGTACTTGTCCCAGAGGGACAGAGGACAGGGAATAAGAGACAACGACAGGAGATAGAGGATGAGGGAGAAGGGAGAGGAACAAGGGAATGGAAAGGGATATTTGTCTCCAAGGGGCAAAGGATGGACTCTGGATAAAGAGGGGACAGAAGTGGCCCATAGGCAAATGTTGGTTTATAAAGGTAAAGGAGAAACCCTGCATGAGGATGAGATGTTCAATTTTAACTGGGCACGTTAATTAGGTGAGCCAGAGGGAGCTTTGGATGGCTGGACTTTAATACTTTGATAGCTGGACCTTGGTCGTCAGCCTCAGGAGGAGGAAGTGGTCAACTAAGGGAATAGACCTTGGTGGCTAGCTTTAGGAATGTAACCTAATGGCTTTTAGCAAGGCAGAGGGAATGAAAAAGAAGGGCAAGGCCTACCGGAGCTGTATTCCAGCTGCTCAGAGTCCCATCAGGCCTGCCCCACAGCCTGATCTTATGGAGGCATTTTCTCAGTTGAGGCTTCCTCCTCTCCAGTAATTTTAGCTGTGTCAAGTTGACATAAAGCTAGCCAGTACAGCAAAGAAGGACACTTGCCTATGCATCCAAGGATGGCCTTGAACTTGTGATCCTCCTGCCTATACCTTCAAACCACTGGGATTCCGGGTATGTATCCTCATGTGTGATTTTCTGGGGTGCTGGGGATGGAACCCATGACTGTGAGCCTTGTAGGCAAGTGCGCTACCCACTGAACCACACCCCTAGCCCCAAGGATAGAACACCTTTGTTGATGCTCTGCTTGGGTTGGCGTTTGTCCCTGCTGCAAAATGAGGAGGAGCCAGAGATGGTTTTGTGTCTAATACGTTCTGTTTGTACTTAGTAACCACGGTAGCCAGGCTGAGTGGGATGTCTAAGTGTGTAAAAGCACCTGCCTCCATCTGATGACCTGAGTTCAGTCCCCAGGACACACATGACGGAGAGGGCCGAATGCGATGAGTGGTCCTCTGACCTCCTCGTATATGTCCTGATACATGTAATGCTTCCCTATACACCCTAAAATAAATAAACAAATAAACAAATAAACAAAATTTTAAAATTTCGAATAGGGAATGGAGAGAAGGGCTCAATGGTTAAGAGTGCTTCCTGCTCTTGCCGAGGACCCAAATTTAGTTCCCAGGACCCACATTAGGTGGCTCACAACCCCCTGTAAATCCAGCTTTAGGGGAAGTGATACCTTTGCCCTTCGGGTGTGCCTGCACTCGTGTACGTACCCACAGACAGACCCACATTTCAATGCAATTAAAACTTTTTTTTTTAGGTCTGGGTGGCGGGCTCTGTAGTTAAGAGTGTGTGCAGTTCTTCCAGAGGACCTGAGTTCAATTCTCAGTACCCATATCAGGTGGCTCACAACTACATTTAACTCCAGCTGCAAGGGATCTGACACCTCTGGCTTCTGTAGGCACCTTTTTACTTATCTGTACAAGCTTGCACACACACGCGAGTGCACACGCGAGTGCACACACACACACACCAATAACAATAAAATTTAAAAAATTAAATACTTTTGGTAGGCAAAATTATACAACAGGTTCAAATTGGGACATACCTTCTCCTGGTGGTTCAGGCAAGAGCTACTGCACAAATTCCCAAGGACAGAAAGTGTGGCTATGCAGTTTCTTCACCGTAAAATAGGAAGACAATTCTCTGGGGGAAACAGTAGATCCTAAGCTGATATGTGTGTGTATTGGGGAGAGGGGGTATTTACAGACCAGAATTAGTATAAAGTTGTAATAAAGGATTAGAGAGATAGCTCAGCGGGGAAGAGCCATTACTACATTTACAGAAAATGTGTTCTCTTCGCGGCACCCATGTTTGTGGCTCACAGCCACTAGTGTAACTCCAACCCCAAGAGAGCCAATGTCTATGGTCTCCTCCACAGGCGACTACATTCATGTGCACATAACCCCACACAGACATATAAACATAATTAAACAGAAAAATCAATCTGTAAAGTTATGAAATAAAAATAGACAAGGTGGACTGAAACTGTAACTTTAAACCTTGTTCCTATGGCGGTGATGCCCAGACTTCTGACTTCTGAGCTGGGTGTTGATAAATCCCATTGATTATCAGCAGCCTGAGTTCCTCAATTTGTTATTTAGTGATACAAAGGTAAAAGCGATGTACCCATTGCTCTTTCCAAATACTGGGGCTGCTTTTAGCAACACTGTAAGGAAACAGTACAGAGCCAAGTCTGTGATCCAGGTCTGCAGTCTGCAACCTTTAATTGGGCTGATCTCAAATTCTCCCCAGCAGGTGGTCCAACCCACAAAGCTCTTTCCAGGCTACAAAAAGTGCCTTCCCTTTGAATTGTAAATTTACTGATTCATTTGACTTAACTTTTCCCCCTCTTTGTATGCTATGTGTCCATTACTTGTATCAATTGGAAGGTTTGTTGTTTTTATTCGTTTCCTCTATATAGAGCAGGCTGGCCCCGAACTCACAGAGATCCACCTGCCTCTGCCTCCTGAGTGTTGGGATTAAAGGGGATGCACCACCACCAAAATTTCCTTTTAAATCTGGGATGAATAGATAGCTGTTTATTGTCTCCTCAGAAGTTTTGTAAAATGGCTTCTACTGCCATCAAGCTTCAAAAAGAGTCACCGGCTTCTTTGCATTTTAAAAAATATTTTGCCTCTCTCATTTTAATATTTCTTCTCCTGAGACTTTAGTGGCCCAGAATGTGAGGTTGCTTTTTTTTTTCCATGTTTAGTAGCTTTTCCCAGGAGAATCAAACAACTGTCCTTTTTCTCCCTGGGTTGTAAATCCTTTTATCATTGTGAGCTTTTTGTTGTTGTTCAGTTTTAAACCTTTTAGTTATTTAGTATGTGTGTGTGTGTATGTGTGTGTGTGTAGGCATGCCCGTGCCAAAGCCCATGTGTACAGGTCAGAGAGCAACTTATGGGAGTCAGTCCTCTCCTTTCATCACCTGGGTCCCAGGGTGCTACTCAGGGCGGTCAGTCTTGGCCGCAAATGCTTTTTACCCACTGGGTCATCTTGCCAGCCTTGGGCTTACTTACTGTTATATCTGTGCTTCAAGTCTTCCTCATTGTCTTTGTCCCCGTTAACCTTTCCTACCAGTCTAACCTAAAACTACATACATTTTAGCTGCAAATTACTTGGCCTTTATGCTAATAAGATAAGCGAAACCTTTGGAGACCATGTCCCATGTAGCCTAGCATGGCCTTAAACCCTCTCTGGAGCTGCGAATCACCTTGGCTTTTCTGCCTCCACCCTCCCAGTGCTGCCACCACACCAAGGCTGAGATTATGCTTAAGAAATTACAAAGTGATAATTGGGGTGGGGGCTGGAGAGATGGCTCAGAAGTGAGACTACTTGCTCCTCTTCCAGAAGCCCTGAGTTCGGATCCCGGCACCCATGATGCCTGTGACGCCAACTCTAGAAGAGGCAGCACCTTCTTCTGACCTCCAAGGGTACCTACGCGCGCGCGCGCGCACACACACACACACACATACACTAAGGCTGGATGTGGGATTAAAGAGCCCCTTTGATCCTGGCACTAGCAGGCTGAGGCAGGTGGATCCTTGTGAGTTTGATGCCAGCCTCATCTACCTGGTGATAAGAAATGATCATTAGCAGAGGGCAGGTAGGCATGGCTGCACACCTGTTGGCATCTTGAACATCTTGCAATGCATAGAAATGGAAGTTTCTTTCTCTTTGCCTTTCTTACCCTTCCCCTTTCTAATGTCGAATGATTAATGTCCGCAGACATCTTGTGCATCTTAAAGTGCCGGAGGAAAAGTGCCAAAGGAGCACCGATTTTTCCCCCCAGAGTCAAATAAAATGGGAGTTCGAAAAGACTCATCTCTCTAAGCAGACAGTTTCACACCCTCTATTCAAAGACACCCAGAGTCATCCTGAGAGCGGGGTTAATATATCAGTGCACACACTGCTGGTGGGCTCTGCTTTGATTTTTTTGCTTAACGTACATTTTCTCCTGTTCAGATTTTCCCGAATCCTAGTTGCAAATTCTACTCTGGAATAAACAGAATTCATGACAGCTGTCCACATCTAAGTGGAGTCAGAGGATTGAAAGCATGGCCCTTAGCCGGGCGTGGTGGCGCACGCCTTTAATCCCAGCACTCGGGAGGCAGAGGCAGGCGGATTTCTGAGTTCGAGGCCAGCCTGGTCTACAAAGTGAGTTCCAGGACAGCCAGGGCTACACAGAGAAACCCTGTCTCGAAAAACCAAAAAAAAAAAAAAAAAAAAAAAAAAAAAAAAAGAAAGCATGGCCCATGGCAGCAATGTAGGTCCCCGTGTAAGGGATGAGCAGAGGCCCTGCCAGGGTCACTCCCTGGGGAAGTAGACAAGTCTAGAAAAGCAGAAGTGGCTTGAGTGCCGAGGCTGAGCAGCTGGGTATATTTTGGGTACTCATTACCTGGAGGGACTTAAATACCCACCCGCTTCCTTGTACAGGGCAGCGATGACAAACCAAAGAATGGTTTCATCAAAGTCCAACTTGGGAGACCAATGAGATTTGGGTTTGCTTACAGAACTTGCGTGACGGGTTATTGACAGGAGTGTGACTGACCCAAAGTGGGTCACATGAGAAAGTCTTACCCCAGCATGGGCGACAACTTCTCAGGTAGTGTAGATGGGCATGCTCTAAAGTCTGTACACTCTAGCGGCTCCTGAGACCACAAAACCACACACAGTGAAGCCAGAAATACACACTGCTACCTGGGAGGTAGAGGGGCGTGGCCGGAGTCTCCAGGGAGGGTTCAATGACTCCACCCACTTCTACTGTAAGGGATGTTAGCAGCCTACCCCTCTCCTCCATACATTCCTCCAATCTTGCTCTTTCAAATCCATGGCCTCTTTGTTGTACATTTATTGTTGAAGTCATTAAGAGAAAACATTTTAAGTTATGTGTGCTGTGTGTGTCAGCAAGCTTACCTTTGCGGAATGGCAGCTACATTCCTAACGATAGCTCAGGGACCTGAAGCATGTGGAGTGGAGGCTCACTGAACCTCTTCAAGTCTGAGTCTCTTGGACCAAGCCCAAGACTCTTGTTGGATTCTTAGTCAAAACGAGTTCGGGGCCCAGCCCTGCGGCAATAGCATCTGGGAAGACTACACTCAGGCTAGCGTGCCCTGACGCAACTGGGATTGAGTGGGAGGAAGGATTGTCCAAGTTTCTGTTTTACTCACCTTTGTGTAGCAAGACTTCCAGGTCTGCATGTGAAACCTCTCCCATTTTAAAACTTGTGTTTGTGTGTAGCTGTCCAAGTGTGGGTTTGTATACCCAAGTGCAGTGTCCTCAAAAGCCAGAACAGGACATCAGATGACCTGGAATTGGAGTTACAAGTGTTTGTGAGCCACTCTACATGGGTTCTGGGAACCTAATTCCTCTTCCCTGCAAGACCTGTATGTATGCTTAACTGCTGAATCATCTCTGCAACGTCAGCCTCTTCGTTTTTAATCACTGGCTCACTTCCAGCTGGTAACAGCTCTACCAAGATATGGCCAATGGATCATACAGTTTACCTACTTCAAATGAATAAAGACTGTGTTTTATTTTATTCATAGGTCCTAAAGTCTTAGGGTTCCATTGCTGTGAAGAGACACCATGACCAAGGCAACTTTTATAAAAACAAAACAAAACATTTCACTGAGGCTGGCTTAGAGTTCAGAGGTTCAGTCCATTATCATCATGGCAGAAAGCATGGCAGCGTGCAGGCAGACATGGTGCTGGAGAAGGAGTTGAGATTTCTACATCTTGATCCTAAGAAAATTTAAGCACAGAAGATCTCAGAGCCCACCCCCACAGTGCCACACCTCCTCCAACAAGGCCACACCTCTTAATAGTGCCAAGCATTCAAACCCATGAGTATATGGGGGCCAAACCTATTCAAACCACACCATACAACTAATTTTAAGGCATGCATGCCCCAAAACCTTGAATTCTGGCAGTCACTCTCTGGTTGTACAATGCCTCTGGCCTTGACTGGGAACCCTTGCCTAACATGCACTGATATTTGCCTATTTCATATATTTCAAAGAAAACAGGACCGTGCTGAGGACTGTAAGGGGCTTAGCTGTTAAGGTCATTTGTTGTTTGTTCTTCCAGAGAAACTAACTTTAGTTCTTAGGACCCACATCAATGGCTCACAACCACCTGTAACTCCAGTTTCAAGGACTATGATGTCTTCTTGCCTCTGAGGGTACTTCGTGAATGCACATGAGCATGCATGCACTCACTCACGCACACACACATACAAATAAAAGATAACCAAATATTTATAGAAGTAGCATCTTACGATTTGTGTAATTTGTTGCTTGTTTGATTTCTGGTGTTGTGACTGACCAAAAAACAACTTGGGGAGGAAAGGGTGGTCTTTCAGGTTATAATCCTTCAAAAAGGGAAGTCAGGATGGGAACTTGAGACAGGAAGTTGGAGACAGGAAGCTGAAGGCAGGAGCCATGGAAGAATGCTACTTATTTGTCCCGCTTCTTTCATTATATAGCTGAGGATCACCTGCCCAGGGTTGGCATCACCCACAGTAGGGCTGGGCCCTCTCACATCAATCACCAAGCAAGAAAATGCCCCCAAAGACGTGCCCACAGGTCAATCTGTTGGAGGCAATTCCTCAGCTGAAGTTTCCTCTTCCCTTGTGTGTGACATTGACAACTGAAGCTAACTCTGCCAGTGGGTCACTCCCCACCACCACCTCCAACACTGTGACCACACTAGAATATTCTGCATTCTGGGTTTGTCTCCATCCTCAAAGTACCAAGTTCAGGGGCCCCAGTGCACTGCCTAAAATTCCTGCCTCCACACACTTAACTCCAAGGCCCCGCCGAGCCATTAGCTTCGCATTTCCCTGAAGAGACTGACCCATTGGATTAATTAGTACCAGTCAAACTGAGCAGTGAGTTACCAGCTCAGTCAGTCCAAATGGTTTATTAGCCTTATCATTCCAATACAGACTTTGTTCAAGTGTGTCATGCTTAGCTTAGCAGAGCTTCCTTTTCTTTTTAATTGCTTGTATCTGTATGTGTGGACTTACATGCAGAGTCTGCTGTCTATCCATTAAGTGGGGCTCCCCACAGGGGGATAGAACTCAGGCTATCACCAGGCCGGGTAGCAAGCGCCTTTACTTGGGAAGCCATCTCACTGGTCCAGTTTTTAGCAGTCTTTTAGCAAACGTTCCAAGACTCAGTCTTACTTATCAGCAGGACTAAGAGTCAGTTATAGGCTGTAAATAAAAGTTTTGGTTTTAGTTTCTTTGCTCTCTCTCTCTTTCTTTCTTTCTTGACAGGGTCTTACTATACAGCCCTGGCAGAACTCATGTGTTGACTACACTGGTTTCGAACTCACAGAGATTTGCCCGCCTCTGCCTCCCAAGAGCTGGGTGCCACTAAAGATGTGTTTAGTTTTATGTGTATGGATGCTTTGCGTTCATGGAGGTCTGTGCACCCTGTGTGTGCGCAGTATCCCTGGAGGCCAGAAGAAGGTGCCGGATCCCTGAGGAAATGGAGTTACAGATTGTTGGGAGACACCAAGTGGGTGCTGGGAATTGAACCCAGAACCTCTGATGAGCAGGCAGTGCTCTTAACTGTAGAGTTTTCTCTTCAGTCCTTAAAATAATAATAATAATAATAATAATAATAATAATAAGCAGGGAGGTAGTGGCGCACGCCTTTAATCCCAGCACTTGGGAGGCAGAGGCAGGTGGATTTCTGAGTTCGAGGCTAGCCTGGTCTACAAAATGAGTTCCAGGACAGCCTGGGCTACACAGAGAAACCCTGTCTCGAAAAAAACAAAAATAATAAATAATAAATAAATTTTAGTAATTTTTGTTTTAAGAAGAGACAGAAAAGTGAGAGACCGAGAGAGGGAGAGGAGGCCGAGACTGTTACACTTGACGCCTGGGTCCTGAGAAGATGGCAGGAAGGGAAGAATTAGACCTGGGTAACCTAGATTAGGAACCCAGTTTGGGGCCGGAACCTTGGAGCCTAGGCTCCAGTTTCCCGGTGGAACCCCTCCAGCCATAGGAACCACCATCCACGCATCTCAACAGCAAACCGCTGTCAAGTGAAAGGCCCGCTTGGCCGGATTTCCGGGGGCGGAACCGGCAGCCTCCCCCCCGCCCAGCTTGCCCAGTCAAAAGGCGGCGGCGGGAGGGGGAGGGAACTCACTGTCTCGCGAGAGTTGGGCCACCGGGTCCTCAGGGAACCGGCCATGGAGGGCGAGCGGGCGCCGCTGTTGGGTTCGCGGCGGCCGGCAGTGCCGGCGGCGGCCGGGGTGTTCGCGGGGCGGCGTGCGGCGTGCGGGGCGGTGCTGTTGACTGAGCTGCTGGAGCGCGCGGCCTTCTACGGCGTCACGGCCAACCTGGTGCTGTTCCTGAATGGCGCGCCGTTCGACTGGGAGGGCGCGCAGGCCAGCCAGGCGCTGCTGCTCTTCATGGGCCTCACCTACCTGGGCTCGCCGTTCGGGGGCTGGCTCGCCGACGCCCGCCTCGGCCGGGCCCGCGCCATCCTGCTCAGCCTGGCCCTCTACCTGCTGGGCCTGCTGACCTTCCCGCTGCTGGCCGCGCCCCGCTCGCGCTCCTTCCTCTGCGGGGACCCGCGGCCGGAGCTCGTGCGCAACTGCTCGGCGCCCTTCCCCAACGGGACGGCGGCGTGTCCCGAGAACGCCGCGCGCCGCTGTGCTCCCGCCACCTTCGCGGGGCTAGTACTCGTGGGACTCGGGGTGGCCACGGTCAAGGCCAACATCACGCCCTTCGGCGCCGATCAGGTGAGCCGGACCCGCTCAGGTCTTCCCGGGTTTGGGGACATCTGCCCCGCACCTCCTGCGCACCACGGCTACCCGAACCTAAGCGTTGACTTTAACAACGCTGGAGACACGAGGGAACTGGCCCGGTAGCCTGTGTATCATCTGCATCTCCTGTCCCCAGGGTTCTCCCACTGATTGGAAAAAAGGAGCCACCCCAAACACCTAAACCTACATCCCCACTTGACTCTGCACCTATGTGCAACCGATCGGAATGCACAGGGCTGCCCACCAAGCTTCCCAACCCATAGACCTGCACCCCACATCGCCTCAGATCTAGAGAAAGGTTAAGGTGAGGGAGAGGAATTTCCCAACCCAGGGAATCTCCCTTGTAGTGCAGAGAAGAAGGTCCCTGCCTCTGATCCCTCCTCGTTAGTGGAGGTGAGGAAGGAGACCTGCTCTTCCTTGGAGAGTGGCGGGAGGAAACCCATCTGCTCCAGCACCCGAGTGGGTAGGAGGAAGAGCAAGACTCCCTCTAATGCATGTGAGGAGGAAGCCCATGAGTAGAACCCATTCCACACCTGGCACTAGGTCCAGGACTGAGTAAGAGGGAGTAACGTTACCCCTTCCCCTCCCCTGCGCGCACCGCTGTCCACATCTGCTCTTGCATCTGTTAGGGGTCTGTAGGAGGGGAGACAACAACACCCATCCTCTGCTCTGCGGGAGCTTTGTGTGTGTGTGTGGGTGGTGGTGGTGGAAGCCCTGGAATAGGGGCAAGCTGTATAAACAGGTATGATCTGGGTGGTAAGGAAGAGTTGAGGTGGGATTTATTCATGATGCAGTAACCATTGTGGTTTTAAGGAGAAGGGACGTTCTCTTGGTGGAGTCATCTGCATTGAGATCTGAAAGAGAAAAGGGTGAAGTTATGACTTGGAGGATAGACATATACAAAGGCTCTGACACTGCCCTAGCTTCCCTTTTACAAAGTTAGGGGCAAGCGACAGGCAAGCGCTTAGTTTCTATCTTCACTGCTTTAAGTAAGTTTTGGGGTGGGGTGGGGCGGGTGGGAAAGACCATCATCATACGCTGCTACTCTGACATCCAAGAACAGGGATGAGGAGGGAGCCAGAGCTGTGGAGAACAGAAGTGATCTGCAAGTGTCTGGGTGCCACATCTGCTCTGCTTCCTTTTCTTAGGGGACTCCCATGCCAGGAATAGTTCTAGTGGTCAGATGCAAATAGAGTATTTTGTAAGCAGTGGAAATTATGTGGGGTTTGAGTGTCAGGCTCTCGGGATAAAGCTTTCTTTCTTCTTTTTTTCTTTTTGGTTTTTCGAGACTGGGTTTCTCTGTGTAGCCCTGGCTGTCCTGGAACTCACTCTGTAAACCAGGCTGGCCTCGAACTCAGAAGTCCACCAGCCTCTGCCTCTCAAGTGCTGGGATTGAAGGCATGTGCCACCACTGCCCAGCTTAAGGTCTCATTCTTTTTTTTTTTTTTTTTTTTCTATTTTGTACTTTTTTTTTTTAATTAGGTATTTTCCTCATTTACATTTCCAATGCTATCCCAACAGTCCCCCATACCCTACCCCCCACTCCCCTACCCACCCACTCCCACTTTTTGGCCCTGGTGTTCCCCTGTACTGGGGCATATAAAGTTTGCAAGTCCAGTGGGCCTCTCTTTCCAGTGATGGCCGACTAGGCCATCTTTTGATACATATGCAGCTAGAGTCAAGAGCTCCGGGGTACTGGTTAGTTCATGATGTTGTTCCACCTATAGGGTTGCAGATCCCTTTAGCTCCTTGGGTACTTTCTCTAGCTCCTCCATTGGGGACCTGTGATCCATCCAATAGCTGACTGTGAGCATCCACTTATGTGTTTGCTAGGCCCCAAGGTCTCATTCTTAATTGCTTACTCATCCCCGGCCTCTGCCTTCCATGGAGCTGTAAAACTGAGTAAAGCAGGAGCTAGATAACTCCTAAAACAGAACACGTGTTGTCCTGTTTCAGAAAGACTGCAAGTAGCTATCCTAGAACGCGTTGTGTGGCAGGAAGGTGAGAGCACAGCTCAGACTACAGCTGGTCTGAGGAGAGAAGTGTGGCCTAGAGTGGAGGCAGTGCCTTGGACTGAAGGTTGCACTCAGATTGGGAGGCTGGCTATAGGAAGTGCTAGAGGGTTATTTGTGTGTAACAGGGAAAGTGAGCCCTGGTTCTTGGTACAAAACTGCTCCTTGAGAAGCTGAAACTGAAGTCAGCAGAGCGAAGCAGCACGAATGTAGGACTGACTGGCCAGTGTTATATGGTGTCTGTAAGGCTGGCCATTTTGGAGAGGACACACTCTCAACTGTGTCAGAAGTAGCAGTGATCTTAGTATTTAGAGATTGAGGCAGGAAGGTTGCCACATCACATATTCTGGGCTACAGAGCAAGACTGTGGGCCATGCAAGTAAAATGTAAACAAAGGAAGTAGTTGCTGCTTGAGAGTTCTGCAGTTCTCAGAGGTGTTCATCAAACTCTCAAGACCAGACTCCTGGCCTTGGCCTCTGTTCCACTAGCACATGTTACCTCTGTCATTTAAGCCCAGGTGTGGTGGTTTGCATGAAGTGGCCCTCATTAGCCTCATATCTTTGGATACTTGGTCCCTAGTTGGTGACTGGAGGAAGTATGGGGTAGGCATTTTATCTTAAATTTTAACTGCTGCTCTAGTCAGCAGTCTGACTTGCCATGATGAACTTGAACTGTGAGCCCAAAATAAACCCACCCTTCTCTAAGTGGCCTTGGTCATGGCATCTCTCACAATAATGGAAAAGTAAGCTACATCCTGGGCCATAGCAGTACATAAGGTGTACCTGTGACTGTGCGTCCCTACCTTGAGCGGTTTGAGCTTTATGATGTACACTGGGTTCTTTTTTTTTTAAGATCTATTTATTTATTTTATATATAAGTACACTGTAGCTGTACTGCTGGTTGTGAGCCACCATGTGGTTGCTGGGATTTGAACTCAGGATCTTTGGAAGAGCAGTCAGTGCTCTTAACCGCTGAGCCATCTCTCCAGCCCCCAGTACACTGGGTTCTTTAGACTTTCCACTCACAGCCCCTTTTCATCTGAGAACTTAAGTGACTCTGAGATAGAAAGTAAATATCCAAATAAATAGTAACTGACATCAACCAAGTCACATTTATTTTAAAACAGTTCTTTTACCATTTATTAAAGGTGAAATCCAGTTTGTGTAGTAATGAGATGCATGTTTTTAAAACTTGATAACAGTCCAAAGACAGTAACTCCATCTTTGAAAGCTGAAGTGTGATGGGTGGTAGGGAAATAGCCTAATGGCTCTTTGAAATTAAGCCATTATGCTTCTATAAGAACAGAAAAACATTCTCTCAGCTCATAGCATGTTGGCCTCAAATGAAGCCAGGGTGTGCCAGGCAGCATTTGTTGGCGTCATGAAGCATGTCACTGTGTGAAGTGTAAAGTGCAGGTGGTACTTGTACAGGGTCAGGACTGCCAGGAACATCTTGGGTCCACTGCACATTTGATTCTGAATTAAGTTTTGATCCTTGTGCACTCAGAAACCTGTCACTGTTGCCAGGTTTTACACACATACAGTTGGAGAAGCTTTAGTTGTGTGCACGTCGTGACTGTCACAGCCCAGCTGCTCAGGGAACAGATAGGGCAGTGTGTCTTAGAATCATTGCTCTCCAATAGATACTAGATCAGTGATTCGCACTCCTAACAGATCCACTGGATGGATCCCGTGAGGATCACTGAGTGGGTGCAGTGCGCACACTTCACTGTGTGCTATTGTCTCCAGTGTCTCTACACTTAAAATCCTGGGAAGAGACCCTAGAGAAACTTGACAGCCACTTTGGGTGTGGTCAGTGACTGGCTCTGTCATGGTTTTGTTTTCTGTTTATGGGTTTTTGTTATATTTTTGAGACAGAGTCTCAGTGAAGCTCAGGCTGGCCTCTGATTCACTAGTTGAAGATGACTTTGAACTCCTGATACTCCTGCCTCTGCCCAAGTCCTGTCCTCCCACCATTCTCGGCTATTTATTTATTTATTTATTTATTTTGACTGGGTGTTTTTCTGTGTAGCCCATGCTGTCATCAAACTCACTAAGTATCTCAGATGCTTCTTCAAACCCCTAATAGCCTGACTGCTGCTTTGAGAAGTGTGTGTCACCATGCTAGATCTCCAGTGGTTTGTTTTTGGTTTTTTTGTTTGTTTGTTGGTTGGTTGGTTGGTTTGGTTTGGTTTGGTTTGGTTTGGTTTGGTTTGGTTTTTTGAGTTCTGTTCTTGCTCTGTAACCAAGCTGGCATCAAACTCATTGTGATCCTTCTGCTTTTGCTTCTGGAATGCTGGAAGTTTGGGTGTCTGTACCCCACCCATTTGTCTCTCTTAAAGGGCTTGCTTTGGTTGTTTGGGCTGTTTGTACAGTGGCCTGCACATCAGATGTGGGGGTGGTGTTCTTAGATGTGGCGGTGCCTTTGTGACTGCATAGAAAAGTGGTGGTATTTTTTAGGAGATTCTCAGTCACAAGAATGTGTAAGTGTGTTGGGGTGTGTGTGTGTGCATAAATTCCCTCTCATTCACACATTTGTTTGTTTTGTTTTTGAGATAGTGTCTATCTGTGTAGCCCTGGCTGGCCTGGAACTCAATATGTAGATCAGTTTGGCCTGGAACTGACAGAGATTTACCTGCCTCTGCCTCTTTTATACATTTTGTATATGTGTGTGTGTGGGTCTGTGCGCGAGTGTGTGTTCATGGCTATGGTGTACATGTTGAGGTTGGAACAACCTGCAAGAGTGAGTTCTCTCCGATCATTCAGATTCTGGGGATGGAGTTTGGGTTTTCAAGCTTGTTGAGGTTGCCTTTACCTGGTGAGCCATCTTATCATGTTGGCCTAGAATATTTTATTTTTAATAGGAAGAAAAAGCTAAAAAGAAGGGTACATCCTATTTTTTTTCAGCTTTTCTGTAACTTTGAAATATTTAAATAAAAAGTAGGGTGCAGTCCCTCTGGTGATGAACCTTAGTGCACTCTGTTCATTCATCTGTAAAAATGCTATTCACCCACAGCACTAGAGTTAGGTTCATGTGGGTGCTGAGAGCACCACGGGATGTGAAGGATGCTCACACATCCAGTGAGCTGACACAGGGGCTGCAGGGCAGGGCAGTGGTGGCTTCACAACTCTGAATATACAAGAGATGGTTGGCCACACTTAGGTTCAGTTTGTGGTGTGTAAATGATATCTTCAGTAAGTAGCTGGGATCCTTTGGAGGCACTTGCTCTCTGCTGCCTCAAGACTGCTCCTTGAAGGAGATTTCAAGGCCTCCTTGTTCTTAACATGTCTGCTGCTTTGCAGGAGAAGCCAAATGGCTGGAAGGTGCTTTGTCTATGTTTTCTGCATAGGGTCAGTTCTTGCTGGCCTTTCCCTGTAAGAGCAGTGTGCTGCTGTCTTTAAAGCACTTCTGCTTTTCTGGCTGGTCCTGCCTCTTGACTCTGGATTTAGCCCCAGAGTGGCTTTCTTATATGGGAGGTGGGCCTGACTGTGGGTGAACAGGAATACCAGGTCAGTTCACAGTGTGTGTAGACATTGTAAAGTCACTCTCAAATGTGGTTTGGTTTAAGGCAGAATTCATCTGCCCTTTATTTTTCACAGTGCTTACAAATTGCCAAAGGTCATTGTCATTCTTGATTGCTGATTATTCAAAAAAGTAAGCTAAGTGCTAGGTGCTTGTATATATTCCATTGCTTGGAAGGTGGGGCAGGGCATCCAGAGTTTGAAGCCAGCCTCAGCTACATAGGAAGTTGGAGCCCCGCTTGGGTTACTCAAGACCTTAAACCAACAAGCACTGAAAACAAAATTAAAAATAGCTGAAAGAGGAAGAAGCTACCGTGCAGACAGTGCTGCCACTCTCGTTTGGTTTAGTTTACAGTCTGACTTCTCTGTAGCCGGCAGGCATTCTTTGCTTCAGCAGAGATTCTGAGTGCTAGGATTATTCTGAACATTGGTCAGGACTTTAGGATGGTGTTTGTCCCAGTGGAGAGAGGTTGTGTTCCTTGGTATCTGATAGCTTTCCCCTGTTTAAACACATATCCCTTTTGCCCTGCTGGCCTCTCCTCTCCCTTTGGCTCTGGTACTTTTGGAGGGCGTTGGCCAGGGCATATGAAGAGTTTGATCAGTCTTGGCAGGGCATGTGGTGATGTCATGGGACTGGTACATGGGGAAGCTGTGGCTTTTTGCCAAGGGCAGAGAGAGGCATGTGACAGCTCAGTTTGCTGGCCTGTGGCTACTGAAGCCCTGGGAGTAGGCCTCTGTTTATGAAGCAGCTGTGGCTGGTAACCCTTGGACAGTGAAGTCAGTTGACCACCAAGTTCACAAAGGGACATAAAGACTTTAAAAAACGTTTGTATGTCAGGTCAACTGAATAAGTATTCTCTTACTGTTTTGGGGATGAGCTGTTTCTATGAATGTGGGAAGATATGTATGGTCCTGCTATGTGTAATGGGAAGGGCCTGGGACATTTCAGTTAGTAGCTGTAATGTTTCCTGTAACATGCTGGACATTGTGGTGCATATGTGTAGTTGTAGCTGCTCCACAGGCTGAAGCAGGGGATCATACAAGCTCAGGAGTTTGAGACCAACCTAGGCAACTGATCCCATGTCCAAAGTGGTGTGCTTTTGTTTTTCCTTCTTGTGTAAAGTGGCCTCTTTTCTCTAAGGGTTGTTAAAACAGTGACATATCTATGTGTATATGGTGTTTATACATACAATGTATGAAGTGTATAAATAAAGAATAAAGTATATGTGTGTGTACATTGAGTTTTATTTTCTCTATTTCTTGCTCATATTTTTTCTTTCTTTTGGCCTGTCTCCACTGGTCATGGACATTGATATCCACCATTGGGTAACATTTAAAGACATTGTGCCCCAGCTGTAAGAAACTAAATATAAACTGTTCTGTAGTGATGTCCACCTTTAGAGTGGAGTCTTTGTTCAGAACTGACATGTAGGGCAACAAAATGCTTGTGGTTTGTTGGTCATTTTTGGGGCTGGAAATGGAGTTTAGTGGTAAAGGAGTTGTCTTAACATTGCAAGGACCTGTGTTCAATCCCTAACCCTGAAAAAGAAAAGAACAAACCAACAACTTGGATTTTTCAATTTGCTGAGATTGTAACCCTCTAACATGAGGCTGGTGAAGTATGTGTCTGTGTGCTCAGGATCCGTCTTTGGCTGTGGGTTTGCTCAAGAAAATTTGTGAAATGAAACTGTCCAGAATCATGCTGAGTTGGACTAGGCCCATTCTCATGTTCATGGTAGATAGAAACAGTACAGGAAGAAGCAAGGTTGGGATCGCAGAAGGCTTGCATGGGGGCTGAAGGGGAGAGTCAACTTGGGACTTATTTTAAGCATTTCTTCAATGTGCTGATGAGATCCTCTGTGCAGCTCAGCCAGGATTCAGCTCATGATTCCCCTGCTTTTGTCTCTTAAATGCTGGGATTATAGGTATGCCCCACTGGATAACCTTTCTAATCTAAAGCTAGCTCATGCTTCTCTTACTGTGCTTACAGCTTAGTTGTAAGCTTAGCAAAAACTGGTGCTTGGGCCCCATGCAGGAGTGGTGCCTTGCCGCTGAGCTAGCCTTACTATGCATGGGGCAAGAGCCTGCCAAGCAGGCTCTCATAGCACTTTGTGTTAAGTTTAGTGAGTTCTGGAGCTCAGTGTACTATGTATGCTCCCTCTGTGGGCCTGGACTGGGCAGCTGTGGGTTCTGGACCCTGTTTCAGGTGGCTTCATGGTGGTCAGCTTACTTGGAGCACTAGGACTTGCATTTGGAGAGGCCTCCAGCTGCTGGAGGGATTGAGTGTGAGATGGCTTTTGTCAGGAGACTTGCTGAATCTGTAAACAGCACTTTGACTGTGTCCTTCTTGAGATCCTGTGTATCTGCTTTCAATTTGTAGATGATCAGGTGCCAGGTAGGTATGGTAACAGGGCATATAGCTGCTGTGGGTGGTTGGGAGGTCATTACATATGAGCTTGTCATGTTTAAAGAGGAAACGGAAGGTGTAGAAGATCACATTTTCTTATGCGTTTCTCTTCTCTCTTACTTTAGGTTAAAGATCGAGGTCCAGAAGCCACTCGGAGATTTTTCAATTGGTTTTACTGGAGCATTAATTTGGGAGCAATCCTGTCATTAGGAGGTATTGCCTATATTCAGCAGAACGTGAGCTTTCTCACAGGCTACCTGATTCCCACAGTCTGTGTGGCCATTGCTTTCCTGGTCTTCCTCTGTGGCCAGAGTGTCTTCATCACCAAGCCTCCTGATGGCAGTGCCTTCACTGACATGTTCAGGATTCTGACCTACAGCTGCTGCTCCCAGAGAGGAGGGCAGCGGAGAAGTGGGTGAGTGACACAACTCCTTGCTCCCCGCAGAGAAAGTCCCAGCTGAGGGCTGGGCTGTGTGGTTTGTGTCTGGTCTTCCAGCCAGCTTTATTTAGGAAGTGTGTGATATAAACCCCTCCATTAGGATAGCAGAGCCCTGAGTTCAATACTCTGCCCAACTCCTTCACTGCCAACATGGGTGAGGGTGCCTTGCTGCTGGGTAGCAGATTTGAAGGTAGGGATCTGCAGAAGATATCATGGAGACATTGTGTGCTTTAGGCACAGAAGTATGTTAATGAGAACTTAGGCTGTTATGTATGTTGTAGCTTCTTGTCTCAAAAGGAAGCTGTTGTCTCCCACATTGGTCAAAACAGTTTCCCTAGTCCAGGGCCACGCCATCTACTTTGTATTAGAGGAACACATAGCTTGAGATGCTCTTGGCAACCCATCTACCCTTACTTAAATGGGGCTTGCATAGCCTTAGTGCTGAAGGTCCCAAGCGTGGAACTTTCAGAAATAGCCATTTTCTGAGCTCTGCCCCCTTTTCTACTGGTGGTGATCCATGGTGCCCAACGTAAATTAATGAAGTCCAGAAGTCATCCTACGAAGGACTTAGATGCTTCTGTGTTTTTTACGGGCTGCTATTTATAGTTACTTGACTGTAGTTGTGATGTAAGAGAGATTGTAGTATTGTAGCCACCAGAGCAGTCAAGGAATAGAAAACCAAGGTCCAGGGACCTTGGTGGTCAGCTCCCTCCCTGTGATTTGCTGAACCTAAGGATTCTCAGTAGTTACTGAGTTCCTTGTCCATAGGGCTTCCCATGGGATGGCCATGCTTGCAAAAGTATTCTGCAGGGCAATGTGCACACCTCCTCGTGTGCTTGTTTGTGCCGGACATTGGCGTACCGGAAGCCATTTGTGGCAGATCTAAAGCTACACACTGTGACTCCTGTGGCTCTGCTGATGGCACATGAGTCCCTTGGGTGAAATCTGACTGTCCCAACTTCCTTCATGGACCTGCTGGGAAGGCTGTGTGCTCTGTCAGCTTTTAGACCCTGTCTAGAAGGGAACTAACACTTGAGGAACTTGCAAAGCTGGACACCACCCAGTTCCAGCACACCCTGGTTTTTTGCCAGGACTTTCCTTTGTCAGACAGAAGCTTTGTCATGGGCCTTACTTGTTTCTAACCTAGATTGATTGCTGTGGGGACAGGACAGCCTTTAGCAGACATCCCTGATGAGAGCCTTCCAGCCAGGGACCAGCATTGCTCCAGAGCGTGTGGGGTTTCGGTGCACACATGGCACAGAAATAGTGAGCCTGAGCAGCCTGCCTTCCTCTGAGCTTCAGCTCTAGAAGGCTCTGGGACAAAACTAAGCAATTAACTGGCTGTGGGCCCTGGCTGTTTGGAGACTAATATTAGTGTCTGACTTTGATGTCTGCCTAGGAGAGCTGGACTGCTCTCAGGATTATTGTGAGACCTCAGAGCAGTGAGGTGTGCAGGGCCCTCAGCAACCTAGTACCTGATGAGGCCTGTCACTGTGCCTCTACTGGGGATGCCTGGAGCAGGATTGAAGAGCCCCGAAGTGCCACACACACGTTTCCCATGGGTCTGACTCTTGGCCCAGTCCCTGTGTGTCTACTCTGTGGATGTGCTTGGAGGGAGATGTGGTACTGATTTTAGATGAGACCTGATGCTCTGTGTTCACATCCTCTTGTCCTCACACTACATTAGAGCAGGCCTAGGGGCTCTTTCTTTTTTCAGTAACTTCAAGTGGAGTCTGTGACAAGTGTACCTAGCCTTTCAGAGCCTGAACACATAGGCATGTGGACATATAGGTAAAGGGAAACTGAGTTACAGCCTTCATTGGAGGAGCAGTATGCTCTTGTCTGTGACTGTGAGGCACACCTTATGTCACAACATAGAGTACTAACTGTGCAGGTGGACTAGAAACTTCTTTTTTTCTGAGACAAAGTCTCAAGTAGCCCAGACTGCTCTGCACTTTCTTCAGATCTATAAGTGATTCTCCTGCATCAACCTCCTTAGCAGTGGAGTTACACATGTGCCACGTCACCTGCTGATTGGGAGGCTTTAATACAGTGGTTCTCAACCTTTCTCAGGCTGCCACTCTATAATACAGTTCCTCATGTTGTGGTGACCCCCAGCCATAACATTATTTTCATTGCTACTTTATAATTTTGCTACTGTTATGAATTTTTTTTGGGGGGGGGAGGAGTTTCGAGACAGGGTTTCTCTGTATAGCCCTGGCTGTCCTGGAACTCACTCTGTAGACCAGGCTGTCCTGGAACTCAGAAATCCGCCTGCCTCTGCCTCCCGAGTGCTGGGATTAAAGGCATGCACCACCACTCCCAGCACTGTTAGGAATTTTAATATGAATATCTGATATGTGACCCCTATGAAAGGGTCATTCAATCCCCAAGGGGGTCCAGACCCACAGGTTGAGGACCACTGCTTTAGACACACCCTAGTTCATTAGCTTTAAAGTAACTTGATACACAACACTGAGAGCTGTGGTACTAGAGAATTTGGTTCTTGGCATCAGTGTGTTTCAGAGACATTAGTTCAGAGACATACCATGTACTCATCATTTGTAGTGTCTGTATCAGGTACATGGGGACCTCAGATAAACAAGAATTTGAAGGAGTTAGGAATGTCCTCAAATGAAGAGAAATACATATAGGCACCTGTGACTAGGACTCACCTAGTCCCTGTGATACTGCACAGGCAGCAGGTATTTACATCAGAATTTGACTAAAATACTGAGTAAGTTATGGATTTTAGTTTTTCGATCTTCTCCAACTTGGAATATGCAGATTAAGAGCAAAAAATACGGGCAAGAGAGACAGCTCAGTGGTTAAGAGTACCTGCTGATTTTTTTTGAAAGGGCCTGGATTTGGTTCCCACCACCCACAGTCTTCCACAACTCTGGTTCCTGGGGCTCCATTGCCCTCTTCTGGACTCCAACAGCACCAGGCACATCTATAGTA
Organism: Mus caroli; assembly: GCF_978045245.1. Taxonomy (NCBI): domain Eukaryota; kingdom Metazoa; phylum Chordata; class Mammalia; order Rodentia; family Muridae; genus Mus; species Mus caroli. The sequence continues at coordinate 131,754,659 of NW_028227259.1, read as the reverse complement.
CACTTGGCATATATATGCAGGCAAGCTGGTTGTGTTGGCACATGCTCTTAATTATAGCAAAGAATGGTAGATCTCTGAGTTTGAGGCCAGCTTGATTTGTTGCAAGGACAGCCAGGGCTCCATAGTGAGGCCCTGTCTCCAAAGACAAAACATACATATACTCCAGTCATACATATAAAATAGGAAAAACATTCAAATAATTTAAAATGTGACAATAGGGCTGGTGAAATGGCTCAGTGGGTAAGAGCACCCGACTGCTCTTCCGAAGGTCCGAAGTTCAAATCCCAGCAACCACATGGTGGCTCACAACCACCCATAATGAGATCTGATGCCCTCTTCTGGTGTGTCTGAAGACAGCTATAGTGTACTTACATATAATAAATAAATAAATCTTTAAAAAAAAAAAATGTGACAATATAGGGAAATCAGGCTTAGGGTTATAAACTTGTATATATTCCAGAGTCTGGAGTTGGGAGGCTCTCAGTGGGGATAATTGTCTTATGTTGGTTTTGGTCATGCAGGGAATGGTGTGGTTTCCTACAGTTCCTGTTGGTATTGTGTAGCTGGGAAAGACTGTCGATGCCTGCAGGGCCTCACTCATTTTTTAAGAACTGCAGATGGAGAGGCAGGGATGTTCATTGTATTCCACAGCTATGAATGAGGTGTGCTTGTCCAGGCATGCACCTGTAAGCCAAGATGACCTCGCTTTAGTCCTGACCCCAACTCTTAGAGGCATTGAGATCTTGACACAGCTCTTGTCTAATCTGTGTCCTAACTTCCTCTGAAATGGGTCAGTAAGAGCCTTGCAGGACTTTCAGGCTTGTGATAAAGATGAATGGGTCAGTTCCCTTTCCCATCACCCTAGTGTAGTACCTACCCATCATGGGTCTGTACTTTAGATTGATCTTCATCCCAGAGGCAGATGTTGCTTTTCCAGCCATCAGAGCATCCTCTAGTCCCTTGAGTGTCTACCTGTTTCATAAACCAGTATAGTCACAAGAAAACTTGGGATTGCTCAGATTGCTGTCAGCTGGCCAGAAGTCCAGGTAACATTGCTGCTCTGGAGCTGCATGAGGTTGAGATGCCCCCCTTGTGGGTATAGCGGACACAGTTATCCTTTCCAAGGGTCCCATGGTCAGCCACAGGAGCTGTGCGTGCTGTGTACAGTTAGTCATAGAAGGACTAGAAGCAGGCAATGCAGAGAGCCTCTTTCCCACCCCAGTCGTGATTTGTTACCAGAGCATTGTCACTAGGGGTGGAAGTAAACTAATTCCTTCATTTTGTTTCCCAAAGTGAAGGCCTTGGAGTCTTTCAGCAATCTTCTAAACACAGTCTGTTTGATTCATGTAAGATGTCGCGTGGAGGGCCGTTCACAGAGGACAAAGTGGAAGACGTGAAAGCCCTGGTCAAGATTGTGCCCGTGTTCTTGGCTCTGATTCCTTACTGGACAGTGTATTTCCAAGTGAGTGCTGACCCAGCCTTGTGGCTGATGTTGCAGTGCAGGGCTCAGGGTTGTCCATCAGTTGCCATAGTTTTCAGTCATGGACTCAGGTTGGCTGCTTTGTGTTACAAAACCTTTCCCAAGAAGCAGCTGAGAATTGGTGGTGTGCTTCTGGTTTTCTGGACCCTCCAGCTTCTTTCTCATTTGGTTGCCTGGAAGCTTTTCTCAAAGAGACTGTATGGTGTGACTCAATAATTTCCATGTCTGATTCTGAGAGGAGTTGCCACACCTCAGCTACAGGAGGGAGGGTGTGTGCATAGACTTGGAGAGGCCCTGCTGGCTTACCTGCACCATCTGCTTGCTTTATCCAGATGCAGACCACATATGTTTTACAGAGTCTTCATTTGAAGATTCCAGAAATCTCAAGTATCACCACCACCCATCACACGGTAAGAGACCTAGAGGTGGCAGCTGCATCAGGTAGCTGTGACACTGTCACTAGAACTAGTTGCTGCTTAGTTACAGCCTGCTGAGATTGGATTGGCCAGTGCCACTAAACACTAGTACTGTCAGACTCAGCCCTCCCCCAGCTCCGAGCACACTTGTTGCCAGTCAGCATCTCTAGTTGAAGCATCATGCATTGTGGTAGGGGGAACTGCTGTACTGTAGCTAATGCCATGCTCTGTGCAGCTGCCTGCAGCTTGGCTCACCATGTTTGATGCGGTGCTCATCCTCCTGCTCATCCCACTGAAGGACAAGCTAGTGGACCCGGTGCTGAGGAGACATGGCCTGCTCCCATCCTCCCTGAAGAGGATTGCTGTGGGGATGTTCTTCGTCATGTGCTCTGCCTTTGCTGCAGGTGAGCCACCATGTCTCTGGCCCCCTCGTCTCCTCTCTCTCCCAGAGTGGCTTCTGCAACATGCAGAAGTTAGTGTATTGTTCTGAAGGCACTGGGTAGCTGGTGACTCTTCAAGTGTCATTTTCTTCTCGAGGACAAACCTTCATCCTAGGGCTGAATAGACTTGGCCCTGCGCAGGCCAACACTCAGTGTGGAGTGGGAATGAGAGGAGGAGATTCTGTGAAGGCATCTGACTTTCACAGTTGGTGAAGCCACCAGTGTCCCAGCATGGAGGAAAAGGGTTTGTGGGATTGTTCTAGGCTCCTGGGACACTCCCAGCAAAAGTCTTAACAGCTGAAGAGCTAGCTCCTCAGATCCCATGCCACAGTCCAGCATGGGACAGTGTCCTAAGACTCTCCTCTTTCCCTCATTCTTTCTGTTTGCTGATGAGGCTGGGGTCTGTGCGCCTTTTCAGGAGCATCAGGTGCTCTTAACTGCTGAGTCATCATCTCAGCCCCTCTTTCTTGTTTAATGTTGAAAGAATAGTAATGCCAAGGATTTGCCTGTCGTTACAGCTGTACCATGTTTATTATGCTTATGGAAGGGTTCCCACTCCCCTTTTATTACTTTAAAATTTTTATTTTGTATGCATGTGGGGGAGGAGGTGTGCAGACCACAGCACACGTGTGGAGATCAGAGGTCAGCTTGCCTGAGTTCTCCCCTTCCTCCATGTCAGTTATAGAGATAAAACCTAGGTCATCAGACGTGGTGGCAGCACCTTCCCCCTTTGATTGAACTGTCTCACTGGGCTAGAACTTTGATTTCTACTTGATCTGAAAGTCACTTGGGGCTTTTAGCATTTTGCTTTAGTACTTAGGTTTGTGTTTGTGGTTTTGTAGAGTTGGGGAAGATCCTGTGTTGGAGGCTTGGGGGTTTCTTGTTACTGTGGCATGGTGGTGCCAGCTTGGTACTGAAGGTTCCAGTGAACTGTCTCCCAGGTCCCCTTTCATGCTTCTGCTATGCTGCCCATCTCCTGGGCCTCAGCATTCTGTGCTTTATTTTGGTTCTGCCCACAGCCTCGAATTTATTTTCTTGAACTGAGGCAAGTTTTTGAGCTTTGTCTAGAGACTTGGGCCCATTTATTTCAAGGACTGCACAATGGGTAATTCAGAATTTTCTTTTCGTTTATATGCCTGTGGCGGTGTCTTTGGGGACTTGGGTAACTTGGCAGTGGCAAGGCCACTAAGGAAGTATCTTATTCTCCTCCAGTGATCATTAGTTACACAGATCTCACGCATCCTCTCAGTTTTAAAAAGATGGGGTGCTGGAGAGATGGCTCAGTGGTTAAGGTCACTCACCTGCTGATCTTGCTGAGGTCCTAAGTTCAATTCCCAGCAACCACATGGTAGTTCCCAACCATCTATAATGGAGTATTCCTGTGTAAAATAATCAATCTTAAAAAGATGGACAGGATGAGTGGCCCAGAGACTTGAGGGCGAAACTGACCACAGTGAACATCTGTAAAATGCCCTGGTGAGGACGTCACCAGCTGGGTGACACGACTGGGTCTGCCTAGGAAGTTGTCATAGTCACCCTCCTTTCTGGATTGTTGATAAATTCCTGTAATACACTGCAGACTTAGATTAATGTCAGCTTTAAGTGCTACACTAACTTGATTCTTAATTTTAGGAATCCTGGAGAGTAAAAGGCTGGACCTGGTAAAGGAGAAGACCATTAACCAGACCATTGGTGGTGTGGTGTACCATGCTGCTGACTTGCCCATCTGGTGGCAGATCCCACAGTATGTGCTCATTGGCATCAGTGAGATATTTGCAAGTATAGCAGGTGAGACTGTGAATGCTGGTGGCATCTAGGCCTGTTTGTATTATACCCTGCACTGAGCAAGACCATGGTGCTTTGTGTGGGAGAGTGGGGGTGGGGGAATTGTCTCTTAAAGCATGTAAATAGTAGTCCTCAGGCTAAGGCTGCCCTTTCTTGTGCAAAACCAGTGTTCCTTAAGATATTTTCACAAGTCAAACACGACCCGCCCTGTGTGTCCCAAACTTTGCAGAGCACAGCTGTGCTGCTGGTGCAGGCTTACATACATACAGAGCTTGTTCTCATGGGCCTCTGTCATTAGTGATAACCTGCAGGGATAAGGCTTGGGGCAGGTTGTCTCTTGTAGCAGTGGGAAGAGAGGAGCTACCTCCTTCCTCCCAAACCCTGGCAGATTTCTGTGACTACTGACAAAGGGCTTTGCTTTAGCTTTGCCCCACCTGGTCACTGTGACTATAAGTTTATAGGTACTTGAACCGGTTATGCTGTGTTAGCTGTGAAGTAGGATCCTTATAGAGGCCTCTCTCTAACCCCATTCAAGTCTTGACTTTTAAAGATTGTTCATTTTATGTGTTGCCTGCATGTATACTGCATGCATACAAGCCTCCATGGAGGATAGAAGAGGGTATCAGATCCCTTAGAACTAGAGTTACACATGGTTGTGAGCCTCCATGAGGGTTCTGGGAATAGAACTCTGGTCCTTTGCAAGAGCATCCAGTGCTCTTAAACACTGAGCTCTCTCTCCAGCCCCCTGAGATTTTGAGAAAGGATTGAACACTGCAGCAATCCTCTGGCTACCGCCTGTTGAATGCTAGGATTTCAGGTGTGAGACACCATGTCTGTCTTGTGACAGAAATTACGAATATCTTACAAGTGAGAGTGCCACTTTTCCTTGATGTGTTTAAAGAGCTCTCATGAGGATGAGTGGCTTCTCCAACCACGTGTGTTTCCAAGGACAGTCCTCCTGATAGTGCTCACACCCCAGTGGGATCCATGTATACTGGGAAGCTGGCTCAGGGTGACTAAGGTGATCTTCTAAGAGTGACCTCCTTTTCTCTAGGTCTGGAATTTGCATACTCAGCTGCCCCCAAGTCCATGCAGAGTGCCATCATGGGACTCTTCTTCTTCTTCTCTGGCATTGGCTCCTTTGTGGGCTCAGGACTGTTGGCTCTGGTGTCTCTCAAGGCCATTGGGTGGATGAGCAGTCATACAGATTTTGGTGAGCTTTGATGTCTGGAGGGGTGGGAAACCAGAGTGCTTGCTGTGGGTTGTGTGAAGATTCAATCTGTCCCAAGAGGCCTCTGGCCCAACCCCTGCTGAATCTAGCTTAGCACTTCCTGAGAGCTGGGTGAGAAGTGAGACCTGCGTGTCAGCTCCTGTGTCAGCCTGCTCTTATGTTTTGGCTCCTGACTGTGTTGGGTTTCAGATTTTGGAAGGGTGGGTAGTGCTTTGTCAGTGAACACTGCTGCTCCTGGAGGAGGCTCCTGGTTGTTGATCTGGGCAGCTCTGCAGTGCTGTGTGTGATCAGGGGCTACAACATCCTCTGCCTTTTAGATGTTGTATGTTCCCTATGCAGAAGTCTGTACTGTGAGCATTTGCCCAGCTTGGTAGCATTTCATCCGCTTTCATTGCATAGCTTTGGGAAAGTCAGGAATTTTCTAGAAATTGTGGGATTCCTGGGGCCTTGAATTGGATTCCTTTGAATCTGGGGTAATGCTCAGAAGCCTGAAACCTCCTTCCCCAACCTCTCTGGGTGCCTATAACTGACTGTGTAGCTGTATGAGGCCAGGTGTCAAGCCAACCAGCTGTTCTGGAGCTTGCCTTTGCTCTCATTCCCCTAGGACAATGACATCCCTGGAGTAGAGTCAGCCTGCATGGTGCAGACTTTTCCAAATGGTCATCACAGGATTCTAGTTATTAGTGTAAAACATTTCCTATTATATATGCAAGTAATACAGGCATGTGTGGACGACAGCTTTCAGAAGTCATTTGTCTCCTTTTCCTGTGGGATCTGGGGATCAAACTCAGGCTTGCATGGCAAGTGTCTTTAATTGCTGAGCTATTCTACCAGTCCACAATCAGGGTCTCACTCTGTAGCCCAGGGTTGCCTTAAAGTGCAGGAGTGCCATTCCTACTTAGGAGACAGTTGTCAGAAGAGATTGCAACCTCATGAGGACTCTAGCTCACCTAGGGGACACTACATCAACCCTTATCACCTCATATGTGAGAGTGCTAGTTCTGGGATTGTAGGTGTGAGTGACCTCACTGGCTTAGGCTCTAGACACGTTCTTTGTGTGCAGAGTTGGCTGCTTTTGCTTATTCCCACTCCCAGCCTGCTCCCTACCTTAATTTACTAATTTAGTCTTAGTGTTTTTCAGGGAGATCAAAGACAGGGTTTTTCTCTATATATAGCTTTTGCTGTCCTGGAGCTCATTCTATAGACCAGGCTGGCCTTGAACTCACAAAGATCTGCCTGCCTCTGCCTCCCAAGTGCTGGGATAAAAGGCATGAGCCACCGCTGCCACCACCACCAGGTATAATTTAGTGTCTTTTTGTTCCCAGCTGTTTCTGATAGGCTGTACCTAAGCCTCTGCAGAGTTCCTTTGATTGCTGTATAGCCAGTGTGTGTTTAAGGTAGTGCTTTGCAGTGCCCTGCAGCTTCTCACTTTTTGTTAGGGACTGGGGTCAGCTGTGCAAAGGCCCTGGTGTAACCTGGTTTCTCTAGAAGGAACAGGAGCTCCAGGCCAGCACCCCTTCTTCCCACCCAGGTGCACAGCCCCCTTCCCTCCCCATTCCATGTCAGCATTCTTGCAGACTAGGAAGTGACCAGAGCTTATGTGGTGTCCCTGGTGGGCTAGGGGTTCCTCGTGAGGTTTCAGGGCTCCCTAGGCCTCCATTGCACACTTTCTTGTACCCTAGCCCCTTCCGACACTCGCCACTGTTCCCTATGTGGGAATAACACTCCTGCAGCCCAGTGCTGTCTAAGCCCACAGTCTCCATGCTGCTAGTACAGGTCAGTGCAGAATTCTGTCCTATCTCCTCTCTTTGAGCACCCTGCCCTGGCCAGGACACATTCTGTTCTTATAGAGTCACCATGGGACTCTCATTTCTTCTGAGAGGCTCCCTGTTGATCTGGAGTGTCATTCCCCCACAGAATTATATTGCAGTGTTTCTTAGGTGGTGGATACAAATTTGAATTTTTTGCATATTCCCAAATGAGACTAGACCTGGTAAGCTGTAGTGTGCTTTCTTCTCTGGGGGGCCAGTGGTATGTACATAACTACACAGTCCACTTGTCTTGCCAGCTTCACCACTGCACATAAGATTATACCACTGGTACCTTTTCACAGTTGCAGACAGGTTCTGGAAGATGGCTGTGTCACTGACCATGAGGGAGCAGGACAGCTGAGAACAGAGCAAGGGCAAAGCTGTTTTCCATTTCCTGACTGAATCAGTCTTTTGTCTGTGAAGTTCAGGATAACAGGACTCTTCCCCTTTGGGGCAGACTTAGAGGTTTTGTCCTTCTCTGTGGATCATGTGTCTGTGCTTGTTGGGACCCTGTGTTGTGCTTGCCCATGTTGCTTGATAGACATTTGATACTCAGAGCATCTGCTCAGGTAGTAAGGGGTGTTTAAAATAACCCAGCATAAAAGGACATTAGGAGGAACAAGTCTTACCTTCTCAGTAGAGACTGGAACATGCTTTTGAAGTGTCAGAAAGTGCAACAACCTCCAGCCACAGCATGAGCTGTGCGCCAGTTCCCTTTTGTATGCTGAGTCACCTGGAGTATAGCTGAGTGCTCCTCGGCAGCCCCTGGGAACTATGAATGAGACCTGTGGAGACTCATTATGGGGACAGGAGGCACCCTCAGTGCTCCTTTCATGCTGTGCCCAGCTGTCATCCTGCCACCGGCATGTATGTTGGTCCTGGATCTTTGGAGTAGTCCTGGAGCGGTGGTTTACAGAAGTGATAGTGTGAGGTAGGCAGCATTACAGCTAAAGCTGCTTTACACAGGCCCAAGTCCTCCCAGGTGCAGAGTCACAGTGGAGAGCACAGGCTGCGACCTTGCGACCTGGCTGTTGAGCTCCACAGTCTATGGCCCTGCCCTGCACCAGCCTCCTTCCTTTGGAGTTTGGGTGCTAGAAAAGCTGTGATACTACTTTTATGGTGAGACCAAGGTGTATTCATTCTAACAGGGAGGGAGAGCTGCCTGTATAGATATGCAAGACTTGAAAGATGTTAAGAAAAAGCACCTAGCTTACTCTAGTGCAGCTGTTCTCAACCTGTGGGGTGACCTTTAGGGTCACATATCAAGAGATTTACATTAGGATTCATAACAGCAAAATTACAGTTAAGGAGGTAGCAATGAAAATGATTTTATAGTTGGGGTTGCAGCATTAGGAAGGCTGAGAATCACCGCTTTGGTGGGACAATATCTCCTCATGCTACCTGTCATGTGGGAAGGCCCACACACTGGGGACCATGCTAGATACAGTCCCCTGCAGCATTGCTGAGAGGAATGTGGTGTGGTCAGAAGTGTCACTCAGTGCTAGGTGTAGGCAGTGATAGGAGAGCGCCTCAGAGAGAGGCAGGAAGCAGCACAGGAAGCTTCTCTCCTATTGTCTGTGTGAGGAGAAAGTGCAAGTCAGGAGCATTGCGAGAGGCCTGACGTGACACCCAACCTCACAAGCCTTCCTCCGGGTCAGAGCTAGGACTGGGACACCTGCCTTCTCACCTTCCTTCCACCGAGGATGGGAGAGCCCGGAGAGGCAGGTGGCTAGTGCCCATTGCCCTCTCAGGTGGCCAAGAGCCAGTGAGAAGGTGCCCTGTCTGTGGAGGACTCACCAGGAGGTGTCTGCTCGTTCCTAGGGAACATCAACAGCTGCCACCTGCATTACTACTTCTTCCTGCTGGCCGCCATCCAGGGAGCTACACTGCTGCTCTTCCTCATTGTGTCTGTGAAGTACGACCGCCAGCGAGCCAGGACAGATGGGGGGCCATCCAGCACGAGGACCTGATGCAGCCAGCCAACATGCTCACAGGTTCTGCAGACTCTTAAGGCCTCAGGGCTTGCTAACTACCAGGGCACTGCCAGCAAGCAGACTGAGGCTAGATTGTTGGTGTCCCAACTTCTGAACTTGCATGTTGTCTGGACTGGCTTCTCCCTCCCTGTGCCCGGATGATGGTGGTGAGTGCCTTACTATGGCCCGTCTCATGTGCACTGGGCCTGCCAGATGATGAGGATGTGGCTTCTCTCACTGAAGGTCTCTGCCAGTCCTGAGCCAGCCGTGCTCTCCTGGGCAGCCACTGTTCTGCTGCTGCCATCCTTATTCCTTACAAATATTGTTACTTCATCATAGCATCTCCTTTAAGATTAGCAAGCACTTCCTTCAAGGCATAGGAGGATTCTCTTTAGAGGTGAAAGTGTGGTTGATGTCAAGAGAGCCCTAGGAGCTGTGTCTACTCCATCATGGACTCTTGTCACAGGCCTGGCTGATGCCAAGGCCTTTGTGGGTCAGTCATGTAGACTCATCTGCTCAGAAAGTAGGTTTTGTTGACTGAGATAAAGAAGTTTTTATTAGACAAGGCTGGCCTCAAACTTGGGGCTGCCTCATGTCTGCTTCTCAAGTGCTGAGATCTCAGATGTCTGTCACTATGGTCAGCAGGACTTAGGTCATGAACAACTGATCTGCTTTAAGCACATGCATCCCTGGTGATTGAGGACACCATGTCCTCACTGAAACCAGACAGCAGCTGGCAGGAGATTGGCAGTTACACCAGGCAGATCTTTTCTGAGAACTTGACTTTGTGTAGCAGTAAGGATGGAGGCAGGCGGTGAGTGGGGAAAACATGGGAGCTGCTGGGCTATTGGCCCAGCTTTGTACCGTTACTGACATCTGGGGTTCTGAGTTTGTCAACTGAACTGGTGTGTGTTGCTGTGTTTTGTATAATTTTATAAAAGCTTTTCAGACGTGACACCAAGAGCTTCCTGATGGTTTCTCCATACTCTGCATCAGTTCAGCATCCCCTAAAGCTGCTGCCAGCTCAGCCTTGTATTCCTTTGGCCCAGTGTTAGAGCCACAGTGTTCAAGTCCACTTCTGCCAGAAACCTGACTCTGCCTCTCTCACACACCAGGAAGAAGGCTTCAGGATAAAAACCATCCACTGTGCCCCTTGTTCTTGGCTTTGGGGTAGGGTGGGGGGATAGTTCTGCAGAGGTTTGCCCGTATCTTAAAGAAGAAGCTGGGTGCTGAAGTCATTAATCTGTTGTCACGATGTAGGCTTTCCTGAGTTGGTGAGAAGGCCTAGCAGGTGAAGGTGCCTGTCCCCAAGCCTGAGACCTGCAGACATGATGGAGGGAAGGAACCTGTTGTCCTGAGTTGTCCTTTGCCCTCTACACACCATTATGATGTGCAACCTTCCACCCCAAGTAAAACATAATATTCTAAAAGTAGGTTTTCTTCACAGGAATTTCTGTATTTGCATGAGAGAGGGACCTCTGCCTCCCCTTAGTGTGCTGTGGACACACAGGGTGTGTGCTGGTCATAGGCATTTCTGCTTTGATAGCCCAGGGAGCACCCTAAGTGAGACAAGAATGGCAGCTGGGCAAGAGACCCTGGTGTGATGAAAAGGACCTGTGGGAACTGTCTCGAAGGTCCTGGGGCTGAGTGTGGCAAGAGCATCCATCATCCTCATGAGACTACATAGTGGGGTTGGCTTCAGTACCAGCCACGCTCAGTGAGTGGCACCTTCACCTGGAGAAATGCAGCAGCTATTGGTGGAAGTTCACTCTACTCATGTCTCCATGGCACCCACAGGGTGGTACCTGGTGCTGAGCAGACTGAATGGCTTTCTCTTGCCATGTCTTCCTTGTCTGTTGGGTTTCCTTTAGATGCCCACTTTTGAGAATGATCTTGCATGTTAGTCAAACCTGGGAAAGACTGGTGGGTACCAGATTCACCTCCAGTCTTCTGTGTCGGTGGGAGATCTACTTGTAGTTGGATATCGTGTGAGGGCTGACTGTGGTGGAGCTGGTGTTAGTCCTAAAGCCTACATTAGCATCTGAACAGACAGACCATAGGTAGTCACTTTGATCTACAGTTCTAGGCTGGCAGTTGAATAAAACACACAAAACTGAGCTGTGCTGTTTGGGGTGTTTCAAGCTGTGTATGCCCTGAGTTCTTGGCTGTGTTACCTCAACTGTTCTCTGTGGAGACAGACTAGCTTCTTCAAGGTTATGTGTGTCCTCATATCCTGAGGCAGAAGCTGAGATTGGTTTTTTTGTTTGTTTGTTTTGTTTTGTTTTTTTCTTCAAGATATGATTTCTCTGTGTAGCTATAGCTCTGGCTGTTCTGGAATATGTAGACCAGGCTGGCCTTGAACTTAGATCCACTTGCCTCTGCCTCCCAATTGCTGGAATTAAGGCATGCGCCATCACCGCCTGGCAACAGATCTTTATAAAACCAGCTTCTTCCAAGGTACTTGGTCCCTCAGGGTTGCAGTTGCTGGTACTTGAGTAGGTCATGGCCCTATGTCTGCTTTCAGTTTGCTAGAAAGCTCCACATATGCAGAGCTCCAGAGCACGTCATGTTATTCATGGTGATGCATCTGTGCTGTGGATGCTGGAAGCATCTTATGTGGATTCTCACAAAGAACAAATCACTTGTGGCGATTTTAGTGTTAAAATGGAATATCTTGTTCTTTGCAAATAGGGTATTTTAAAGGGAATAATACACATAGGTGTTGTGCTGAATAAAAACATCAAATATACAAAAGAGAAGGCAGATGATACCAAGCTGGGTCTGTAGTTTATACTCCTCTCCAAGTCACCACACAGTTAGGATCTGAGAGAGTCCAGGACCACATCTCTCATCTGCTTTCTGACTCTTCTCCAAGCCAGCTTACTGTGAAAGACAGCTCTGATCTAAGGAAGGTAAGTAGCCTGACTACCAGGCCCTGTGGTAACAGGCTATGCCACAGCACCAAAGGCTGAGGTCCATGGGAGCCACGTTTGCCTTTTTGTGCCCACTGTCTGGCCATGTGAACACTGAAGGGAGTGAAGGGCAGCCACCACTTGGGCCCCAGGACTGTGATAGGGATGGTTTTTCCAGACCTGTCCCTAGCTCTGCCCTCGCCAGTCATGTCAACACATGTCAATCCCCCCAGCCCTTGGGTCATTTGTTTCTAATTTTTTTCTCTAGAACTCAGACCTAAATTTCTAAAAGATGTCTCCTACCTGATCATAACGATATATAAGTAAGTGTATTTAGATTCTTCTGAGAAGAGTTTATCTTCGCTCAGGCAGAAGGGCCTGGGTGCTCATCCTTCAGTGATCTCTCAGTATCCAGCACATTTTGCTACTGACATGTAGAGTCCTGGGTAGAGGTTGCAGCAGCTAGAGGAGAGCCAGAAAAGGCACTGGCAGTTTGAATGAGCGTGGTTCCGTAGGGTCTCCTGCAAGAACAAATGGGAAAAGAACAGAGAATGGAGCCACTGAAATGACTCGCACATCTGATACCACGTGACCACGATGTGGGAATTCAGCTTTTTAATTCCATCCCAAGTAAAAGAGGATTGGATCCTGCGTGTTCCTGACAACAGCACCGTGGCTCAGACCATCTGTAATTTCCAGGGGATCTGACTCCCTCTTCTGGCCTCCATGGGAACTGCATGCATGTGGTGCATAGACATAAGTTTTAAAAGTCACCAAATCTTGGCATCGGGAACATTTAGGCAGATTCGAGTCTTGGGGCACAGCTTGCTCTTCCAACAGTAATGCTGTGCAGGGCCAGGACAGCAGCCAGAGATTCTCTATTTCTAAGCAAGGTCATCTTGAGGTTCTATGTATACTTGAACTTTCAAGGTTGGAGCATTTTACACTTTAAAAAATGCAGCCTTCTGAAGACTTTGGGAAATTGGTCAAGGTGGCTCCCAGGAGCCTAAAAGGAAAGGAGCTGGGTTGGCTCGTGACCCTATCTTTGACGGGAATCTCACGTGCCTTGCTTGCTGTTTAACTGTTTCACAGCTGGTGAGTGACAGGTGTCAGTCCTTGGCAGAGTAGTGAGAAGCTGCCCCCAAATGGACACTCAGTGTAGAGCAGAACTGGCTGAGTTAGAAAACCCGGCAGCAAGCAGACCCTTCACTCATCTCCCTCCAGAGTCTGCCTAATGAAAGGCCTCCCTCAGGTCAGCACAGATACCACCACAAATTTCTCTGTCTTGGGCAAACAACTCATAGTAATTTATATCACTCCAATTAAGCAAAAATGACATTTCACACTCACTTAGCAATGACTGGAAAGTTCATCCAGAAGACCCCATTTAGTGTGGTCTCATCTTGTCTGTTCCTGTTCCCTGTGAATGATACGATCCAAGGGCTGAGATCAGAGAGCCAGCTCAGTGACTTCAGAACAGCAGGGATGAAATACTATGAGCACAGTGTTGCAAGTGCTATGGCTACCAGCTGTGCACAGGACAGGAGCTCAAACTGCCTATGTGGCTGTAGCAGAAAGAGCCCGAGAGTGACTGAAGGAAGCTGACTCACCATGGTAGGTCTGGTTCTAGAAAATTCCAAGTAAGCCAGGACCCCCTCACTGGCTTTGACCAGACTGGTTTGATCTGGCTGAGGTTAGAGTCCCCCCATGGACCGAAAAGGGAATCTAAAGTGTGGGGATAGACTGCAGAGTGAAGCAGTGCAGTTGTGGGTGCTCGTGCCATGTCTGAAGGGAGCCTGCACCCCCAGAGCATGGCCTGCTCACCAACCCAGACAGAGCTCAGAAAAATTCAGTGGGAACCCCCACGCCCCCGGCAGGGGTATGTGCAATGGAGCAGGGACTCCGTGCTTAGTCTGAAGAGGTGGGAATTTCTCCGCCCCAAGGTAAAACACTTGGTTTGACTGTCCAAAGGAAGATGCCTTCAAAAGAAAGAGTTTTGAAAGTAAGTTAGAACCTTACAGATGCAACTGCCAATTATAAATGATAGAAAAGCTACTAGCAATCTCAGAGTGGTTTTTTTGGGGGGGGGGGGAAGGTGTCCCTCTGTAGCCCAGAGTAGCCTTTAACTTTGTAGCAGTTATGCTTCTGCCTTCAAGAACTATACCCAGCTGTCTATATTTTTATTGGCTATTTTATTTATTTATATTTCAAATGTTCCCTTCCACAATCCCCCCTAGTACCCCTCCCCTTCTTGGTCTCTAAGAGAGTGTTCCTCCACCCAATTTGAGTTGGGATTACTCTAGTCCAGACTCTCCAGGAGTGCTTGCTAGGTAGGTAGCCTAGGATGGCCTCTAGTGGCAGCCCTATTCTTTCAAACTCCCCCAACTTGAGGAATATGGGCAAGAGCAATGATGTCTTGTCCATACCTGCTGAGTGTATGTTTTTTTTTTTTTACCTTCTCTCCCACCCCCCTTTGGGTTGCCTGGAGCTTTTATGTAGACTAGCCTCAAACTCAGATAGTTCTACTGCCTCTGTCGCCTGAGTGGGCCACTACATTCAGCTACTTATTTTGTATATGCACACTTGTGTGTGCTTACATGTATACCTGTGCAACATATGTGCAGTGTCCCCATGGAGGCTAGAAGATGGCATCAGATCCTCTGGATCTGGAGTCACAGGTGGTTGTAAGCCACCATGTGGATACTGAGAACTGAACCCAGGTCCTCTGCAAGAGCAGCCGATGCTCTTAACTGCTGATCTTCTCTCCAGTCTCCCCTCCAACCCCCTTAAGTGTATGTGTGTGGGTGTTTTTCCTGCATGCCTGTCTGTATACCACGTGCATGCAGTGCCCTAGGGGCCAGAAGAAGGTGCTTCGGCTTCACATGCAGTTGTAAGCTGTCGTGTGAGTACTGGGAGTTAAAATCCTTCACCACTGAGCCATCGCTCCAGTCCCATACCTATTAATAATGTAAGAAGTAACAATTCTACTCTATGACTTTGGTGGAGCCATAGAACCCATTCAAAAGACGTTTTCAAAAATAAACATTTGAATAAAATCTGTACATGTTATACTGATGTTATCATTGCCATCAAAATGTTAATTTTTATATTGATATCATATTTATGTAAATTTATGTTTTTACAGGTCCGAAGCAGGCTAGTTTACCCTGTGTGTGCATGTGTCTTCTCATTATTCCCACATCTGTCTGACTATAACAATGCACCACTGCTGTTTGTATAAAGAACAGTTTGGCACAAGCCTCTAATCTCTAGATCTCTGAGACTGAGTCCTGCCTGATCTATAGAATTCCAGGATAGCCAGGGCTACACAGAAAATCCCTTTCTTGAAAGTTTGGGACACTAGAGAGACTGCTGAGAGATGAAGCATGTGTGTTTCTCCTTCAGAGGACCTAAGTTGTTCCCAACACCCACATTTGATGGCTCACAACTGCCTATAATAGCCACTGGTTTAGGTGCAGGTTCATGTGTATACACACACACACACATACACACACACACAGACACAGTTTTTATATGTAAATTCCTCTTTTTTTTCCCACTCCACAAATCACTCTTAGCAAAGCCTGTTGGGCCCATTGCCTCTCTGTGGGCTACAGCAGAATTGCAGGCCATCTTAGCCCTGTCCATTCTGACATAGACTATGAATGTATCTAGTTAAATATAGGAAGCCTGCCCAAAGCTTCTTGTTGTAGGATTCAAAGCAGAATCCTGTGATGTCAAAAATAAATCTCACCCATTGCTTTGCTGGAGTGAGTATCCCCACCCTGAACTGTGCACACTCCCTCTCCTTCTCTTGTGAGTGCATGCAGACAGACAGACACACACACACACACACAGGTTGACAATTGCAATCTGCTAAAAGCTTCTGACGTGCAGGGTTCCTGAAGAACCATTGTCTGGATAACCTGATTAAAATTCCCATCTGACTGAGCAGAAACAGTATGACCTCCATTTTCAAAACTTCATCCAGTCCTATATAGAGCACTTAGAGTCACACAATAGTTCTTCCAAGACTACAGTTCTGAAATCTGATTGAATAAAGGCACCAAACAAAAGGAGCACACTGGTTTGAATTTTTTTTTTTTTTTTGAAGTTTTGACATACAGCTAAAAATCTGTGGTGAAAGTAACAGGTGTTTTGCATGTACACCCAAAGGTTTGGGGCTAGGTTGCTATTTATCCATTACCATGTAATGGATACCCAAGTAGTTTCACACCTTAGAGGCACACACACACTTAGAACCCCTTCTGTGGGCTGGAGACACACTGTGTAGACTTGGGAGTTAGATCACATTGCTCACTGTGTCTGGTTTCCCTGCAAAGAGGTTGTTCTCCAGGCTTCTGCCTTAGACGTGGGGGGTTGGAAAGACACAGAGCAAGAGGAGGAGAAATAGACAACTGGGCATGGAGAAGTGGCCCAGAGGTTAAGAGCACTCCTTGTTCTTGTAGAGGATCAAGGTTTAATTCTCAGCATCTAGGTGGTGGCTCACAATCATCTATAAGTCCAGATGCAGGGGATCTGATGCCCTCTCCCGGATTGTGTGGGTATCTGCCCATGTGGCATACGCTCATATACTTCTACATAAAAAATAAATCTTATTAGCTGGAGAGATGACTTATCTGTTTAAGAGCACTGACTGTTCTTCCAAAGGACTTGGGTTCAATTTCCAACAGCCACGTGGCAGCTCACAGCTGTCTGTACTTCCAGTTGCAGGGGTCGGACATCCTCACAGAGGTATATGCAGGCAAAACACCAGTGTACATACAGTAAAAATAAATCATTTTTTTTGTTTGTTTGTTTTTGTTTTGACCTTTCTTACTCTCCTAGCCCTCTTCTCTTTCCCTTCCCCCCTTTCTCCACGTGGTCATGGCGGGTCTCTCTCCTATTTTCTCTCTTTTCCCCTGCCTTTCTACAATAAAGCTCTAAAACCATTAAAATAGTTAAAAATTTGTGTTCATGTTACTGGAAAACCAAAATAAGTATCTTTAGTATTGATTAAAAAAAAAGTGTCCAGTCATATTTACAACAATGCCAGCAATTTCAAATTCAATGGAACAGCATTTCAAAAGTCACATTTTGATTTCATGAATTGAGTAAATTATAATTCTATAATACCTGATGTTGTATTCAAAGCACAAATATAAAAGTCGGTGCGCTAACAAAGGCAGTGCTCCTGTCTCCCCTCAAGATAAGGAATCAACTGGCTGTGGTGAGCACACCTGTGGTTCCACCACTCAGGGAGGAGAGGCAGGAGGATTGCAGTAAGTTCACGGTTAATTTGGACCACACAGTGAGTTTCAAACCAGACTGGAGCCTAGTGTGACATCCTGTCATAAAACTCTAAATAGGCGCTGGAGAGGTGGCTTGGCAGTTAAGAGCTTGCTGTGCTTGGAAAGGATCTTGAGTCCAAGTTTCCCAGTGCACAACCTCCCATAACTCAACCTACCAGGAATCGGATGCCCTCTTCTGGCTTGAGTACTTCGTGCACACACATTATAAAATAAAAATTAGAAGAAGGTGTGATCCAAAGACGCTGTGATACCTACAATCACTTAATCCAGGCTAGGCCCCCATTGCCATTAAAAGAAAAGTCACTGACTTCCAGTTTGCAAATGACTCATATTTTGTGTAGATTATAATTTGAGACAGGATCATATGTAGTAGCCAAGGCTAGCCTCAAACTCTGAGGATGACCCTGAACTTCTGATTCCATTGACTTCGTGTCCTGAGTGTTGGGATCACAAGCATGTACCACCACACTATGTTAATGCAGTGCTGGGGATAGAGCCCCTAATCTTGTGTATCCCAGGCACCTTCTCTGTCAACTGAGCCACAGCCACAGGTCCCAACTTACTTGCTTTTGCACTGTCTTTGTTTCTGTCAAGGCACACAGAAGCCCCGCATTGAGGCTGAGCACTGTGGGTAACTTCTTATCCCCAGAACTGTTTTCTGTGGCTCTCTCAGTTAAGGTCACACAACATGGCCTTCACTGGCTGACACTGACTCTATCCTCAAGCTTTCAGGACATGCAAGATACTTCTCATGACCTCGTTTTACGTTCCCCTCCAGCAGTGTGTTCTCTCCTGGCATCTTCAAAGAGTTGTCGAAGTGACTGCCCAGTGCCTTGGTTTAGGATCTTGATGGGCCCTCAAAAGTGCATATGGATGTCAGCCTCAATTTTTCTTGGGTAGTGGTGAAATCTTCAGGAGGCAAGGCCTATGGACAGGAAGCTATGTCACTGAGGTATGCCCTTGAAGAGTTACTGGAATCCGAGTCCTCTCTGCTCCCCAGAAATGATCTGAGCAATTTTTCCCAAAGGGACCTAAAAAGAAACCTTCAGACTTCAAGTGCTTTGTCACAGTGACTAACAGCAAACTGGGCTTCTCACATCCTCCATATTTGGTAGAAAAGCCAGCATATCTTTCATTGAGGGACTTCTGCAAAGGCCCGGAACTTGATGGGATGGATCTGGGAGCCACTAGTTCTCGTCCAGCCCTATGCTGCCTGGCTTGTGCTGGATCTTGCAGCTCCCAAGTTTGAAGGTTCTCCTAATTTTCCCATCCACTCCATCGGGATGCATCATCCTGGGCTATTTGTGTTTTGTTTTACTCCTCTCAAAATATTGACTCTGGAAGCAGCAGACACCTGGCATATCCTTCAGAGGTTTCTTTGTTTGTTTTTAAATTACATCAGCTGAAGAGAGCCCCAAAGGAGAGCACATGCTTTGTTGGAAATATAAAGATTGAAAGAAGGAAGAGATGGACATTGAGGGACAGGTTCCTTTGTCTGCTGGGCATTTCTCAGGGGACTGAGGAAAGGGAGACTCAATTTTGAGTATACACAAGGGGTCTGCACGGGATGCAGTGTGGCTCTCTGGCCCTTCCCACTCAAGTGGGTTTGAATAAATAAGATGGATTCGTGATGGAAAAAGTTTTCTTTCAAAGAGATTAGGAAACAATAGGCCCAGTGCTGAGGAAGAAGGGCAGTTGATGGGATACAAGCTTCACCTGCTCCCGATTTGCACTGGTTGAAATAACCACCCCCCAGGCTCTTGCCCAGTGACAGTGGGTGGTGATCGTTACCCCAGGAAGCAGCAGAAGATGGTGGGTATAGGCTCATTTGCATGTTGCTGTGGTTCAGATATGAAGTGTCCCCACAGACTGACTGGTGGGTTGGTCTCCAGCTAATGGCACCTTTTGGGGAGACTGCAGAACCTTTGGAGTGCTGGGGTGGGGCTGGCTTGAGGGTGGGAGTTGGGCTCTACCTTCAGTGCCTCTGCCCACTTCTGGTGTGTCCATGTATCAGGGAGCTGCCACACACCCACCCCGTGCCATGAAGCTGCCCATCTTCAGCCCCTGTGTGATAGCATGAATTATCTGCTTGACAGGATCTAGAATCATCTGACAAACTCACTCCAGGATTGTGACAGATTATTTAGCCTCTGGGCATGTCTATGGGTGGCTCTCTTGATTAGAGGTGTGAAGGCCCATCCACTTTGGGTGGCACCATTCCCTAGGCTGAGAGCCTGGATTTTATAGAAAGAAGAAAGATGGTGTGTGTGTGTGTGTGTGTGTGTGTGTGTGTGTGTGTGTAAGGTGGTACAGTGGTTAAGAGCATTTGCTGCTCTCAAAGAGAACCCAAATTTGGTTCTCTGCACCTGCATGTCCGCTAACAACCACCTGTAACTCCAATTTTGGGGAATCTGATGCCTTCTTCTGGTCTTCATGGGTGGTACCATGGATACACATATTGCAAATACATTCAGGGAAACACTGACACAAAATTAAACAAACCTTTAAAACAAGTATCTAGCTGAGTGCAAGCATTCAGCATTCTCTGCTTCCGGATCTGACCAGCTTCTTCAACTCCCTCAATGTGACTTAACTGCAATTATGGACTGCAGTCTGGGACTGGGAACCACAATAAACTCTTCCTTCCTTAAATTACTCTGGCTATTTTATCAGAGCTCAAGGAAGAAAGATCACGACACTTTCCCCACTATGACGTAGAGCCTAGCAGGTGACACATGGGTACCGTGTGACTGCAAAGTCACCAAAGTGTTCTTTCGATGGCCTGTTCCAGCCCTTAACAACTGACTATATGAAAAAGCAAGTCCACAGTGAGATCCCATCTCACCCTAGCTGGAAGAGCTAAGGGCTATCAAGAAAATAAATGCTGGTGAGTATGTGGAAACAAGGCCCCTTATGTACCGCCAGAGGGATCTGCTGGGGAAGTTGGTCTGGATTTCTTTGCAAAGAAACTAAAGTAGATTTGCAGTTTGCTGATGAGATAGCTTCAAGTGCTTGAAGTAGGACACTCTGCCCTTATGAGGGGTGGGCTCATAGGTTGAAGTGACCCTAATAAGGAGCCCTAAAGCCTCAAACTTCTGGAGCTCTGAGTCCACCGCAAGAATTCCACACTGCCCTTCATAGCCGTGTATTTTATCTGCCTTTTGTTTTTTGTTTTGTTTTGTTTTTCAACACAGGGTCTCTCTGTATAGCCCTGGCTGTCCTGGAACTCACTTTGTAGACCAGGATGGCCTCAAACTCAGAAATCTGCCTGCCTCTACCCCCCGAGTGCTGGGATTAAAGGCGTGTGCCACCACGCCTGGCTTATTATCTGCCTTTTTAAATAAAGGGGCATAGGGGTTCCCACCCAAGCAATGAATGCCCAGAACTACCTCTCACACACAACTGGAGCCCTAACAAGACTGTATACTTCAGTCTTGAATATATAACTGCAGTTCAGTAGGGAGAGCACACACTGAAGGGCAGTCAGAACAGCCTGAGTCTGGGTGCTCTGCTGGGGAAGTCCCACTTACTGTTCTGCCTGTGGGTAATTGAGAACAAGACACATCTCCAGGGCAGGGGCTGGATCGGCACACTTCATCCTGGCATCTAATTCCACCACTCACCATTATCAACAGCCCTCCTCCCTGCAGAGGAAGCCCCAGGCCTCTTTAGCTGATGAATCACCCCTTTGCCTACCCAAACTTCTGTGAACTGCTTTCTTGAGGTTCTCGCTCCACCATTGCATCCTCAGTACTACACGGCCCTTAATTACTTTCCCATTGATTTCTCTTCCTGGGAGCCAGTTGCAGCTAAGGTGAAATCTCAAGGCTGATGGAAAATTCAATGCGTTTCGCATGCTCCCTATCCCGACAAAGGACTCAAATAGATAAGAAAGTGCTGCCTTCTGGGTGCTTAAGCTAAGTAATGGAGAAGTCTGGACATCCAATCAAAGTTAAGAAGTGCTGATCACAGCCAAACATTTGGGGATACTGGTCAGGAAATGCAACTGGAGCCTTCAAGTTGAAAGGAAGGCTGTAGAGTCTCAGCACGGGGCTGGCATGGTGGTGCACACCCAGGGTAGAGGCAGGTGGATCTTGGTGAGTTCCAGGCCAGCCTGGTCTACACATCGAGTTCCAAGTCAGGCAGGGTTATACAGTGAGACCCAGTTTCACAAACCAAGTCTCACCACGAGCTCATTGTCCAAGGATGCTGGCTCCATGGCGGGCTTATTCTTTGGGGTGGGATCAGCTACTCTGCACATCCTCGCCTCCCAAGTCCCGAGGGAACTAGTTCAAAATCATCCTGAAAGGCCTGTTCTGGGCTTTCCCATTCTTTAGATGCTGTCTTTATGGCTTGGTCCCCAGCAGGTGGCACTGCAGAGAGGCAATTGCACCAGGAAGGTGACAACATTCTCAGGGGTCAGTCCAGTGAGCTCAGAGCTGATGGAAGGAGGAAATGATGTGCTCTTGGGGTGGTATCGTTGAGAAACATATCTTGATCTTGGACAGTGCCTCTCTGCCTTTGCCTCCTGTCTAACACAAGGTCGACAGGCTGTCACATGCACCTACTGCTATGATGAACATCACCACAGGCCCCTAGCACTGGAGTCCACTGAACTTGGAATAAATCCTCTGAAACCAGGAGCCCAAATACACCTCTCCTCCCTTGTCTTCCTTGGGTAATTTTTTTTTTTCATGACAACGAAAGAAGACTCCCAGAATAAGTTGAACCTCAAGCCTTTTCCCTAGAAGCATGGGATTCCCTGAATGGCCAAGGAAACCTACTAAAAAAAAAAAGTTTATTTTTATTTCTAAATATTTGTGATGTGATTGTGTGTGTGTGTGTGTGTGTGTGCGCGCGCGCGCGTGCGTGTGTGTACAAATCTCAGGATCTAGTCATTCACTTAAGATCTCGTTCAGCTCCTACACAAAGCATCCCAAAAGCCTCACCTGTGATAAATGAATGGGTCCCTGTGATCTAACCAGACTCTATTGTCCTTGACTAAAGGCATTAAACCCTTTCCCCTGTCATTAACACTGGTTTCTGTAACCTCAAACCAAACTGCTCCATAATAAAAGAAAAAAAATGAAAATTACTTTATTGCACTCAGCCCTAAAGTTATTCACTTCCATCCCTCAAAAAATTTTTATATGCTCTTAGCATATGGAAAGCAGGCATCAATGGCCCATTATCCCTTCAAATGAGAAATCATATATTCTCTTCTTCATGATAAAAGGGCCTGGCTCTGCAAAGAGAGGGGAAGAGTGGTGGGGGCTTTCTTTCAGTGACCTTCAGTGAAGGTCACTTCCCTTCAGGGAGGGGGAGCTCGGGATGGGTGGAGCTTGGAGACTGGGACTGTGATTGTGAGGGTCAGAGCTTTGGCCACTCACGCCTGTGCTAATCTTGTTTATAGTCTTTCTTTGCCTTTACAACCTAAAACAGGGCCTGGCCAGGGAAATAAATGTCTCAAGAATCACAATTAAGACATAGCGGAAGGGCATCCTGATGGTTTCCCGGGAGGCAGGTAGGAGAGGGGTTTTGTTTTTAAACAAAGTGTGCAGGCTAGTTTTATGTCACCTTGGCATATGCTATAGTCATCTGAAAGGAGGGAGCCTCAGTTGAGAAAATGCCTAAGATCCACCTGTAGGGAATTTCCTTACTATTTGATGGAAAGGGCCCAGCCCATTGTGGGTGATGCCATCCCTGGGCTGGTGATCCTGGGTTCTATAAGAAAGCAAGCTGGCAAGCCATGGGGAACAAGCCAGTAAGCAGCACCCCTCCATGGCCTCTGCATCAGCTCCTGCTTCCCGGCTCTTGTTCCACTTGAGTTCCTGCCCTGACTTCCTTCAGTGATGGACTATGATGTGGAAGGAAGCATAAGCCAAATAAACTCCCCAGGTTGCTCTGGTCATGTTACTCTGGTCAACATAGCAACCAGGGTGGCTACCAAGAGTGCCTTTCACTGGATGAGCAGAAATCTTTGGTTACAACCCTGCTGTGATTGGTTAAGCAATTGGGAGTTCCTAGCTGGGAACTGCTGACTTCTGAAATGTATCCCTGGGGTAAATATCCAAGTCCCTGCGAACTTCCAGGGGGTCAGAGTCTAAGGTCTTTTTTTTTTTTAAGATTTATTATTATATCTAAGTACACTGTAGTTTTAAACGATTTATTTATCATTATATCGAAGTACACTGTAGCTGTCTTCAGATACACCAGAAGAGGGCATCAGGTCTCATTACAGATGGTTGTGAGCCACCATGTGGTTGCTGGGATTTGAACTCAGGACCTTCGGAAGAGCAGTTGGTGCTCTTAACCACTGAGCCATCCCTCCAGCCCAGAGCCTAACGTCTTACAGTCAGCTTTCCAGCTTCATTTGGAAAGTGGGGCCTGAATTACCATATGTCCTTCACACTTGCTCCACCAACCTCAATGTTTTCCCACCCTGGTTCTCAGGTAGGCTGAGGGCAATATTCTCCTCAAACCGGTTTCATTTTTTTTTTTTTTTGTTGTTGTTGTTGGTTTTTTGTTTGTTTTTGTTTTTTGTTTTTTGTTTTTTTTTTTTGAGACAGGGTTTCTCTGTGTAGCCCTGACTGTCCTGGAACTCACTCTGTAGACCAGACTGGCCTCGATCTCAGAAATCCACCTGCCTCTCCCTCTCAAGTGCTGGGATTAAAGGCGTGTGCCACTACCACCTGAATTTCAAACCGGTTTCTTATACAAGGTCTGATTATATTTTACAAGACGAAACGACACATCGGAAGAAAGGATCAAAAACAGTATAAGACAGTAGAAATATACTCTCAGTTCTGGAGGCTAAGAATCAGAAACCAATATTCAGCCAGCATTCTTTGGCTTATGGACAAAGCACTCAAATCTCCACTTCTGCTTTCTCATGTATTTGCCCAAGCCTCTCCCTCTCTTCCTCTGTATTGGAACCCTCTGTTCTGAGAGGGGCATAGTTAGCAGATTAGGGGGATCCATAGTCAAGGATGAATCTGTCTGCATATCACGGAATCTGGCAGGACCCGACTCTTAAGTTTGCATCCTAGGATTACAAATGGATGTGAGATTTGGGTCACTGTCTAGCTCAATACAGATGGAGATGGTGGTGTAGATAAACCACATACCATTGAAGGGACAAAAGATCTCTTCCTGCAATTCTTATGAGAGCGCGCCCCCAAACAGGATTCCTTTTTTTTTTTTTTTTTTTTGTCATTGGCTAAAATCGTGCTGCATTCCTATTGTGAACCAGTCATCTGCTTTGGGAAAGCGACCACCTTCCCTGTACATCCCCTGGTATGGGACGCATTGTCAGTCACATTTACAGAATTGATTAGTGTACACTGCTGGGTGGCTTGTTTGCAAAAATTTGCCTTAGTCCCCCCCACCCACTGCCCCTGCCTTCCTGTTTCCCTTTTCCCGACAAGATGACCTTGAAGCCCCTCCATAGGAAGTGGGCTCTGCCTTTAGAGTACACCCCTCCTAAGAATGGACGATATGCAATGGGGAATGATGATTGGAAAAAAAAAATAAAAGACGGGCTACCCATGTTGCAATAGAGGGTAAAAGTGCTTCTATGCCAAAGTCAGCACAAGTCCCCACTCCATGTGATTCTATTTACATGAGCTACAGCAACTCAGTAAGTCTATAGAGACAAAGGGGGCGAGTGGGGAGGAAGGACTGAGGAGTCAGCCAATGGAGATGCATTTCTACCGGAGGAGGTGGTGAGCAAGCACTAAAGTTAGTCGTAATGTGGGCTGAGGATGTGGCTCGGTGGTTAGCGTGCCTACATAAAGCCCTCTGTTTAATACCCAACAGGGCATAAATTAAGCATGATGGCCCTGCCTGTATTCTTAGCACAGGGGAGGTGAAAACAGCCCTGAAAGTTGGAAGTTGAAGCCTGAGCTATGCAGCAAATTCAGGGTTGCCCTGGACTACATGAGACTCTGTCTCAGAAAAATGAACCTACCATCGTAGATGGCTTATACAAGGAATAACTAATAACCATTCAAGTATACACTTGAAATGAACCATCCCGGTGCTGTATGAGTTG
Organism: Mus caroli; assembly: GCF_978045245.1. Classification (NCBI taxonomy): domain Eukaryota; kingdom Metazoa; phylum Chordata; class Mammalia; order Rodentia; family Muridae; genus Mus; species Mus caroli. The sequence continues at coordinate 131,729,246 of NW_028227259.1, read as the reverse complement.
CATCTTGATAAGGGGGTTAAGAAATGGTCAACAATGGTGGCTGGGTGTGGTGGCACACACCTTTAATCCCAGCATTTGGGAGGCAGAGGCAGGCGGATTTCTGAGTTCAAGGCCAGCCTGGTCTACAGAGTGAGTTCCAGGACAGCCAGGGCTATACAGAGAAACCCTGTCTCGAAAAAACCAAAAATAAATAAATAAAATAAAACCAAAACAACAACAATAATAGTAATAGTCACACACTCTGTTTTATTCAGACCTTTGATGGTGACTTGCTTTTGCCTAAAAGAAAGGACTGGCATTCCTCAGCATCTAGCCCGATGAAAGACGGCATGGAGAAATTACTTACTGTGCATTTCAAAGAGGGCCTCAAGTCATCATAATACATGTGTAGTCACTGTATATCACGCCTCTGAGCCATCTCTTCAGGTGCTCAGACACACAAACTCCCCCAGCCAAGATCAATCAAACACTCAAGCCATCCAATCCTTGATCGATCAGTCATTGCTAAGTCATTGGGGCAGCTAAGGATGCACCTCAATCGCTGCTCACACCCCCGGAAGCTACCTTAGGGAATGCAACTCAGAGGCTCTCGGTGTATTCATAGGGGGGCAGCCATCACCACAGACAACTTTAGGACCCTCTCCTCAGCTACCAGGAAAGGCTCGCCCATCCTGGTTTACTCCACTCCTGGCTCCCCCATTCCTAGGTTCACCCACCTGGCTTCTCTCTCTGTGTGGATTTGTCTATCATGGGCATTTCATAGAAATAGAGTCAGCCATTCCATATATTACTGCGTGAGTTTTGGGGGCCATTTTCTTGCTCCTGCTGCCATAGCTTCCCCGCCACGACGGACTGCAGCCTCTCAGTACACCCCTCCTTCCTTAATGTGGCTTTTGTCAGATGTTTTGGCTATGAGGGAAAAAATGACAAATATAGGCACTGAGTCAGTTGACCTGAGACAGGGTGTCTCGGAACTTCTAAGTCATCTCCCCTTGCTGCTGTGAGACTTCCCTCAAATGGAGCCACGTGTTCCAGCCATGTGTGTGTGTGTGTGTGTGTGTGTGAGCTGAATCCAGGGCTCCCTCTCTCCTTCTCTATCCCCCTCCCCCTCCCCTCTCCTCCCTCGGTCTGTAGTTGCATAACGACACAAGAGTGTCCCCTTTTTGTGGCTAGCAAAACTGACAGCTCTGACAAGGGAAGACAAGGGAGATTTCCTTACCTTGGAACCACACTGCCTTAGGTGACCACTTTTCCCAGACTCCCCTTCCCGCTTTCCATCTGAGGAAGTCCGAGCAGTATTGGAGGAAGAGGGGAGGCCGAATTTCTCCCCGTCCTAAGTCCTAAGTCTTCCAGTCTGCTTAATCCTCAGGCTCTGAGGAGCGAGTGACAATGAGTTCCAAGGTCGTTTGAAACCAACTTCACCAGAAACAGAGCCTTTTTTGTTGAAAATAAAACAATAGCAAACAAAATGAGATGCCCTTCATTTCTGAAGTTTGCTATGGGCAATGGCGGGCCCAGGCTGCAATCAGTTTCCACCTCAGCATTCTGTTCCCCGTGAGACAGAGAGTGGTTATCAGCATCGCTTTGTTGGGGGTGGGGATGGGGATGGAGAAGAGGGCCTGACACAAATCACCTGGGTGAGTCCTTGGCTGCAGGGTATAATCACATCAGAGGTAAACCTGGGGCCTGTGCAAAGTTTCAGAACTCCTTCCGGAAAGACCCCAAACTTTTGGAAGTCAGAGCCCGCCTGCTGAGGAGTGTTTGCCCCGGCAAAGGGTGTGCGCATTGTCGGGGAGATTAATACTTTCAGACCCCAGGAGATCCATTTAAAGCCCAGACACGTCGTCCTGCTGGGGCTTGCAGACAGGATTTGTTACCCACGCTCCTAACACAGCCTTCTGACGAAGTCTCAGGGGCAAGGCAAAAGGCACACGTGCAAGATGTGTGGGCCAGGAGCTGATAATTCACCTTAATGGCGTCGGCCCCCGCTGCAGGAGATCTTTTGAAGGAGAAGCAAAGGGCATTTGGAGGTGAGGGTCCAGGCTTCTGGTCCAGGGTCTTTGCCAGTGTCCTTCAGCCCACCCTGCAGCATCTCCTGGGTTGGAGGGTGCGGATACATGAGATCTAGCCCATGGCATTGGCCATAAAAATGTCTCTAAAGGGCTCCTCTTTATTTATAGGACTGGGGGAGGGGCAGGGCTTTCCTTAAACTCACTATGTAGTAAGGCTGACCTTAAACACCTGACTCATCTTGTTCCGCAGCCCAGGGCTGCTGTGCACCACTACCCCAGGGCAGAATTATACCTGTGTTTTGTTGGAACATGATATCTGCTTGCGGTAAAATTCAAACAGTTCAGAGATATGTAAGGGGGAATTCATCTGCACTCCAGCAGATCTGGGAAGACCAGGGGGGACTGACTGTCTGGGGTCTTTTGTTTCTGTCAGTGGATGAATGGACTGCTGTTTGTGTGGTACATGTTAATGCTCAATGAAGCGGGGTTATAATCTCCATGATGATGTTGTTGTTATTATATTGCATTGTGTTATATTGCAATGTATTATTATGTTGTATTATATTATTATATTGCATTAAACTTTTTATTTCATGGATGCATATTTTGCTTTCACCGAGTGCTTGCAGTACTCACAGAGGCCTAAAGAGGGCGCCAGACACATGTGGGTACTGAGATTAGAACTCAGGTCCTCTGCAAGATCCACCGAGCCATCTCTCCATCGCTTCTGAACACCCTGCTTCTCATCAGAGTTTTTGCACAGGAAGTAGAAGGACAAGAGCCAGGACGATGCCCTCTGTCGATCAGCCTCCACGTTTGCTGACGCTGTGTGCTTGTCTGGCCTTGATCTTCTGACTTTCACTTTTTAGAAATTTCTTATTTCAGATACTTTCGTAGACACAGGTGGCGAGAATAGCCTCTTGAGCTCTCATAGCTTCTCAGCAAATATCAGTAGTCTTTGCCCTGAGCTATCCCAAGCTCTGCTACTTACACTGTGCCAAGGACCTCTGTAAAACAAGTTTTAGTCCAGTTTTTCCACTTCACTCTCTCAAGGCTCTATCTATCTATCTATCTATCTATCTATCTATCATCTATCTATCTATCTATTTACTGTCTATCTATCTATCATCTAATTTTCCTATTTATCATCTACTTACCTATTTATCAATTTTCTATCTATCTCTATCATCTACCTATTTATCATCTATCTAATTTTTCTGTATCATCTATGTCTGTCTATCTATCTATCTACCCATCCATCCATCCATCTACCTGTTGAAGTTAGGCCCTGGTTCTTCCTCCCAGCCCCAAGCACGTAGAAATAAGACTCAGACTCAAAATGTACAAATACCTTGGCCATCTAGCTAGGCTCTTCTCTCTCTCTCTTTTTTTTTTTTTTTGGTTTTTTGAGACAGGCTTTCTTTGTGTAGCCCTGGCTGTCCTGCAACTCACTTTGTAGACCAGGCTGGCCTCGAACTCAGAAATCTGCCTGCCTCTGCCTCCCGAGTGCTGGGATTAAAGGCGTGCGCCACCACGCCCGGCTGGCTCTTCTCTGAGTAGTTATAACTTAAAACATCCCGTTTACTCTAGCCTGCATTCTGCCACATGGCTGGTTGCCTGTGCTCAGCTACATTTGTCTTGTTAGTCACATCTTCCTAAGGAATCTCCCGCTTTCTCTCCCAGAATTATTTCTCCTCTCCATGTCCCACCTCCTATTTCTTGCCCAAGCCATAGGCCATAGGCTTTTTAATTGACAGGTGATGCATCCATACAATATACAATATGTTCTCTCTACATCCACCTATCTACCTACCTATCTTCTATCTATCTACCTATATATATTGTTTACCTGTCTGTTTATCATCTGCCCTTCCATTTATTTATATAATCTATCACCTATATGCTTGCCTGTCTACCATCTATTCAACCATCCATATAATCTATCATTCTTTTTACCTATTAACCTATCATCTATCCATTCATCTATATTATCTATCATTTATCCATCCATCTATATAATCTACCACCTGTCTATCATCTATCCATCCATCTATATAGTGTATGTTTGTATCTGCCTATCTATCTATGTACCTATCTATGACAATCTATCAATCATCTCTCTATACCGGGGTGGAACCCAGTGTCTCGCTAACACTACTCAAACACTATTCCACTGAACTTCATGCCCAGTCTCCCACCTCACAAATCATCTTAACCACACCTGTCCCTGTGGGAGCAGGTTTGGCTTCTCTCCATAACCCTGCATCTCCCATGCTGGCTCCCATAACCCTGTGTCTGCAGAAATGTACAAGGGATTGAGAGTAGCTATGTTAACAGCAGCTGTCTCTGAGCCAAGGGAGGCCCCACATCACCTCTATTGATCTGCTTTCTGTTTGGAGTGCTGTTATCCGCTTTGATGAGGGTGACAGAACACCACTTTATAAGATTCCTCAGTGCTCCAGGCCAGAGCCTGCAGACCTTCCACCCCTCCGACGACAACATCCTAGAAGTGTCTACCTCAACATCCCAAGGATTTACCGCTAAAAACCTTATCTGTTCCCAGCACCTGTGGCTGGCAAGGAAGTCAGGGGAAGGGAAGGGAGAATGGGAGAGGGATTTGGCAGTTTTTTAAAGACAAGATGTCACGACTGCAAAGATATTAATGAATGCCAAAACACGTGGCCAGCTCTGTCCAGCGTCTTTGAGCTCCCTTTCTTAGCCCACAACACCCTCTGTGTGCAAAGGACCAGGAGGGGTGGACAGAGATGTTTAACCTCCCTCCCGTCCCAAATGCAGCTAAAGCCATTTTCAGAAAGGTGTGTGGATTTACCAAGAAGTACACTTGTTCTCCAGGAGCCGAGTCATCTGGTAAAAGCCATACCTTCCTTCCTTCCCCCTTGTTGAAGTCCTAAATTCGTTTTCTTTGATGAGGGATGAAGAAGGCATTAATGTTTGGGATTGAATCCACGAGGCTGACCTTTGACCCGGGCAGTGAGCCAGAGATTTGGGTGAGCAGAGGAGAACCTCGTTCTCTTTCTAGAGGGATTGAAAAGCTATGATGTCCCTTTATGGTCCCTTCCTGATGCCTGGGACAGAGAAAGGTAGAGTTAACAAATAACTGAGACCTCATATGAACACCTGGGTCTAGTTATACCTGCAGCTTTAAGAACTTCCATGTGGGCCAGAGAGATTGCTCAACAGCTAACAGTGCTTGAAGCCTTGCTTGATGGCCTGAGATCAATCTCTGTGACCCAAATGGTGGAATGAGAGAACCGAGTCTTGTATGTTGTCTTCTGATCAGTATAAGTACCCCTTACACAAGCACAAGCACACACATTTCACACACACACACAAACCTCACACATACACACTAGACATACCACCATCCCCCCTACACACAGGAAGACACATACACAAACACCACACATAAACACATACACACACCACACACACACTAGACATTCCACCATCTCCCCACATACACAAATATATACACACATCTCACACATACACATACACTAGACATACTACCATCCCCCCCACATACATATGCACAAACCACACACATCACACACACACATATACAAACACATACATACCACACACACAAACACAGCCACTTACACACCACACACACACACCACACATACACACATACCACACACACTAGACATACCACCATCCCCCACATATACACATATATACACACACCATACACACACACTACACATAAATAAACACGCAAGACATACCACCATCCCATACATATACCACATATACACATATCACACATATACACGTAGGGAGACACACAGAGAGAAACAAAGAAAGACTAAATAAATGTAATAAAAAAGAACATGTGTACATGTGTATTTAAGCACATGTGTGTGTTATGGTACATGGGTGGAGGCTGAAGGACAACTGCCAGGAGTTTGTTCTCTTCTCTCACTGTGTAGGTTCCAGGAATTGAACTCAGGTGGTCACAAGCACCTTTACACCTGGAGCCATTTCCCCAGCCACAAGAGATATTCAAACCACTGAAAGACAGCATGGGTGGGTGCTCCAAATGGGAGTTCAGGCCCCATCTTGATTTCTTCTCTCTCCTCTCTTATGACTTCCTGAGTTCAAAGCCAAGGAAGTGGTCCTGAGGCTACAACCTAGCTCCAAGCACCTAGGAGAGAGTACATGTCTATACCTCTTATATCTCCAGAAGAGGAGAAAGAAGAACAACTTTGGCCTTCTGGTTGGGAGCCACAAACCTTTCCCATGAACCTGTCTTGAAGAAGGATGCCATGGCATTTTGGACAAGAACCCAGAGAGAACTGTGTCTGTTTGTGTGATCCATGAATTGCAGGGGCAGCAACTTGGCGATAATCAGAACACATTACAATTTTTATGGAATACAGAAGTGAATGTCCCTGGGTGAGAAGTGGTAAGGATGGGCTCCAGAGGCAGAAAAGGGTTTCCATGGCAATGCCACTGGGATAATTTTATAGCCCAACTGCTGCCATCACCCATTGTAGGTCTGCTCATTTAGGGCAGCCCACCGCCACATCTGAAATCCCCTTTGGCTGCCTTGCTCCTACATGGACAATCTCCGACTTCCTCTTTAGATCAGTCTTCTCAAACATCACTTGTAGCTCTGTTGGGTTGGTATTCTTGCTTCGGCCCCCGTGAAAGAGTCGGCTGGCACAGCCTCTGTAGCTCCTAGCTCTTGGGCAACTTTAGAAAAAGATGAGCTTACAGGCCCCCAAAGACCAGGGGAGCCACCAAACCTTCACTATCAGTTGTACACTATTAGTCTCACCCTCAATTTGTGGGGCTCCAAGTGAAAGTGTGGAGGTCCCAACACATATGGGCACATGGCTGCTGCACAGGCTAACAGAAGCACCCTGACCTTGACTCTCAGCTGCCACAGCAACCCAATATGATGAGTTCTAATGGAGACGCAGCCTTCTTAGAGTTATCTATGAGACACAGCGAGATAGAAAACATCACCTCCTGTATGAGCTCAGTTGCTCTGCAAACATCCATGTCCCCGGTTCCTCTCTTTTCCTAAGCCAGGCTCATGGAATGGAACACAGCTGAACACCTGAAGATAACTGTGACTTGGTTCAGAGGACAGTCACTCACAGCCCACAGGAACACCCTCGCTTTCTTGTAATCTCCTCTCTCAAAAGTTTCATCCCTAGACACACTCCATGACAGGAAGTTTAAGGGAGGATACAGGTAGATAAGAATACAGGTGGAGCAGAGCAGAGCCAGGCCCTCTGACATGGGTCTAGGCAAGTGCCCACCTTGCCCAGGTGGAGGGCACCGTGGAAGATAAGCTCTGATCTCTCCTGCTTTTAGAGACTTCTTTTCTCAGCTGATCCATGCAAGCTACGAGCTCCCAAATCCTCCAGGACACAGAACATGGTCCTACCTGCCCGTCACACAAATTCTACAATGAGCTTTGGTCTTTATAAAAAACATAACGTCCTCTTCATGGGTTCCCTATCAAAGCCAAAGGCTTTTTTTTTTTTTCCTGATGTTAATTAGGTATAGGGGAAATTGTGGTTAGCTCTTAGAAAAATCACATCTCTTGCTCAATGAATCATTTTCAGAACTAAAGAAAAAGAAATTCAGCCTGTGACTTGAGTATGAAAGCAGAAAACAGTCTTTTTTTTTTCTTTTTTTTTTTTTTAAAGTGGAAATTTTTTTCTAGATTGTTCAGAGTCAAGAGTTCACAGTTTGTTTCCAGGGTGCCTTGAACAAAGCTTAATATTTTTCCTCCCCTGGGGAGGGAGGGAGGGGTGGAGAGAGTGCAGATTGTGACTCTTCGCTGATACAAAACATTAGGAAGGAGTTGATTTCCTTAGAGGCTCTGGGTGAGCCCGACACGGGTGTTCAGATCCTCTCTGGGCTTTGTCAGTCTGCCCCGGTCTCTTACATACCTCAGAGTCACATCTCAATTCACCTCTCTTCACAGGAACGAGACATTGCTGAGCGTGGCATCCAGACAGCAGCCAACCTGTGTTCCCAGGGTCCAGTGCTAGGGTCTCAAATCCAGTCTCAACAGGACAAGGAAGGATGGGGAAGGGGGTTCTTCACCATAGAAGTTAGCAGTGAGACCAGAACCTTAACTTTCCCATGATCAGATTTAGTAGTGTGTGACCTGGGGAAGGGTTTTGGGTCCACCAAATTAAGAAGTCTCAATGGTGTTTTAAGCCAGGCATCATCTCCAGTTGCCAGAGGAAGGAGTGAGGCTATGAATGGCTTTTCCCACTGTCACTCATAAGTACCTGACCTAGCCAAGCTTTATTCTCAAATGTATACTGTCATGATTTTTAGAACAGTTTGATCGCCCAAGAAGAAAGAGACTCGGTTGTCACTTCTGCAGTCCCTGCTGTCATCCACATTAAGTGATGATTACTTCCTGTCCTAGCTAGCTTCAGCTGTCAACTTGACATAGCCTAGAGTCACTTGAGAAGAGTGTCTCAGTTGAGGGATTGTCCAGGTCAGATTGGCCTGTGTGTATGTCTGGGGCGGGGGTGGGGGGGGTGTTGGGGAAGGGATTGTCTTGATTGACTCAAGAGGGCCTGGCCCACTGTGGGCAGCACCATTCCCTGGGCAGGTGGTCATGCGCTATTACGAAAGCCAGCAGACAGAGTCTTCCACTGTTACTGCTTTACTTCCTTGACTGTGAGTGAGTTCCTTGGTCAGCAAGCAGGCTTGCCTTCAAGTTCCTGCCCCAACTTGTCTTAATGATGGACTATATAATTTGAGTGTGGAAGAAGAGAATCAACTTTGTAAGGTCACCCCCAAGCATCAACCCTACTGGACTTTTGAGTGTTTAGATTAAAGGTATGTATTACACCCAGCTTACATTCGAGTTTTTGTATGAGCTCCTGGTCCCTGTTCTTCAGGGTAACTGTACCTAGTTGTGTAAACTGGGCTGGGGTACAAGCCAGGGTTGTCTGTCTGGAATGCCAATAACCAAAAACACTGAGCAAAGTAAATCTCTCTGTCATCCAAAAAGCAGTCATGGTGACCAGTCTCCTACATATTTCTCCATCACTTCTAAGACTTCAGTGACAAGTGACCCACCTCTGGCCAAGTTTGACTCTGAGGCAGGGGGGTTCATTTCCCTAGAGCCTGTCAGTTGTGGCTTCTGCTGCCACTATGTGGTGTCCTCAGGGGCGTGGTCTTTCTGGTTCCCCGATTCCCTGAGTTGCTCACTCCTCTCGCCCTGCTTCTGTCTTACCTCAGAGGCTCTCACTGACCAGATGTAGTCCATGATCCATGCATTTATCACCAGGGAGCTGTTCAGAAAGGCAGAGTCTTTAAGCCTCAGCTCCCCCCGATGCTTCACCCAACTTCCATTGAAGCCACAGGTGGCAGCTGTGCACAGATGGATACAGAGGAGCCAGTGCAAGGGTTTGGCTCTCAATACTTGTGTGTGTGTGACTCCCAAGACAGAGATGTGTTAAGAACAGAGAATGGAGAGTTTGCGCAAAAGGCTGGGTGCAATCTCCTCTTCATGGGGCCTCTGTGTGAGAAGCCTATATGCTGCGGCATACACTTACCGTATCCCGCCTTCTCCATGACGGACGGAACTCCAGAAGCTGTGAACCAAAATGAATTCCTCCCACCCCCAAATTGCTTCTGTCAAGTATTCTGGTGCAGTCGTGAGAGACATAGCTAATGTAGGTAGGAACAAGGATTAGGGTTTGTTCATGCACGTTCGGTAGCAATAGCTGTGGACGGTGGGGACCGTCCCTGCTGGAGTCTCAGGGAGAAGGGAATCATACTAGCAAGTTAATCTGCTAACAGAGTCCTTCTGTGTTCTCTACCTGGCTGAACATTGTCCTACCTCTAGTTTAGGTCCACCCAGAGCCTCAGTCTGTGACCCTATTTGGAATTTGGGGCAATGTAGATATACTTAGCGAATATGATTAAACCTGTTGGATTAAGGGAAGCCCTAGACCCATGGAATCTCATGTCTCATGTTATCATTGCTTTGCTATGTCTGGACACACCCACTGTACCCCTACATCCTCATCATTGGTGCAGTGACCCCTTCTCTCCACAGCTGAAGGGAATCGCAGCCAGCCACAGTGTCCCCACAGTTTCCAGAGCCTTCCAGAACATTCAAAGGTCAGCAGAACTGGTAGAAGGTAAATCTTGACCCTCAGCTTAACCTGGACTTAAAAAAAAATCAGTGAAATTTCACAGTCAGGTAATTTCCTTCTTCTTAGTGATTTTTTTTTGGACAGGGGAAGATTAAAAGGCTTTTTGGCTAAAACATTTTGGTTGGTAGAAAATAAATTGGAAAAAAAATGCCATAAAGTGTCTTACTCTCTGAAACGTAATCTACACAAAAGCACAATGGTACTGGGAGAAATTGGCCTCTGTCTCTGTCTTCTTCAAGTCTCGCTTGACGCAGATTTGCCAGTTAGGCTGTCTGCCTGTAAGCAGAATTCGGCTGTCAGAGCCTCAAGTTCCCCAGGTTTGCTTAGGTTTTCGCTGTCTGGAAGTAACTAATAAGCCTCTTATAGCAAACCCATTGGAAGCTCAGTGTAGCATCTTCAAACTCAACACAGGATGGCTGAAGCCAAATGGCTGGGCACTGTGCAAGCTGGGGCAAATGTGCCTGCTTTACAAGCTGATCTGTGGGTGCCATCTGGCCTCTGCTCTCTTACAGCATGGTCTTCCAAGGTTGCACAGGGAGGGAAAAATGGGTAGTGTGTGTGACCCAGCTGTTTCTACTGTACACAGGAGACTTATCTTTGTATTGTATTTATTTATGTCCAGCGTGTCCTGGCCATAGCCCTTTCTATTGGTCTTCACACCCAGATTTCCCGCTGCATTTTATGTAGAGTGGTCCCTATCTCAGATGCACCTAGAGGCTCAAGTTAAATGGTGTTCCCCTGAGTGGCCTTCGTTGATCTTCTTGATGGGCTCTCAGCCTCATTAAAACTTCACTGAGTTTTAATAATAAATAATAAAATTTATAAATATAAATTATAAATATTATATAACTATTTAAATATAAAATAGAAATATATTTAAAATAATACATAATAAAAGGTATTTATTTTATTTACCTATGTGTACACTGTAGCTGTCTTCAGATCTCATTACAGATGGTTGTGAGGCACCATGTGGTTGCTAGGAATTGAACTCAGGACCTCTGGAAGAGCAGTCAGTGTTCCTAACAGCTGAGCCATCTCTCCAGCTCCTCCTTAATATATATATATTTTAACATTAATTCTCAAATCCTTTGAAAATTTCAGACACGTATACACCTATCTTGATCACATTCACCCCTCACTCTCCACTTCAACTCTTCCCAGGATCGCCCATAATATCTCCTCTCTAACTCCATGCCTTCTGTCTGTTTAACCCATGGGGTCAATTAGTGCTCCTCATATGCTCATGGGTGTGCGGTCATTCACTGGGACACGGGGAACCTACCAGTGGCCGTAGTCCTAAAGAAAAGTGACCTCCCCCTACCCCACCCCCACCCCACCCCCCGAAGCACTCAACTGTCACCAGCTCCTCAGCTAGGGCCATGGCCCCAGGAACCCCTTCCCCTCCATGCTGGGTTTTTAACTGGTTTGATCTGGTGCAGGTGACCAGAGCTGCTGTGTGCCCATGTGCAACAGTCACATTGTGTCCAGAGGATAGCATCTCTCAGTGTCCTCCCGTTCTCTGTTTTTTTTTTTTATATTCTTTCTGCCTGCTCTTCCTGGGTGTTCCCTGAGCCTTGGGGGAGGGGCTGCTAGAAATATCCCGCCTATGGCTAAGCACTCATAATCTCTCATTCTCACCACTTTGAGCAGAGCTGTGCCTCTCAGCCTTAACCAGCATGCACTGCAGTCAGAAGCTTCTCTTTGCAAGGCTAGGAGCAGAATAAATCAAAGGGTGCAGACATAGCCGTATAGAAGGGAGTTTGATAACATGAACATTTAGAAAATTGTCATCCGTAGGTCCCCCCGTAGGACTTATGCCTTCCCAAGCCATGGGTTTTGACTATGTGACAGATGTGAATTACCTCCTGGGGAGCAGGCTTCAATCCAGTCAAGTGAGTGTTTAATAACCCCATTATACCATCTTATCACTATTGTACCAGTGGTTCATCTTGCCTTGCAGGTCAGTATTATAGCAGCCAAAGATAAGACATTCGATGACCTTTCTCCCTCAGCAGCCTGCCTAGCACCTTCTGATGCTATGAAAACATGGTATGTTGGTGTATGTTCGTAATTCCAGGCTTGGGTGTGTGCACGTGTACGGTAGGAGGATTGGGACAAGTTTGATGTCAGTCTGGGCTACATATTGAGTTCCAGTCTAGCCTGGACCACAGATCAGACTTGGTCTCACAAAGAGTGTCTCGATTAAGCAATGTTTATGGGCGCCTTTAAATTTTAAAAATAAGCAGAGGCTCTTGTTTATAACAATTAGCTTTGAGAATTCAAACGCACACAAAATTATGGGCAGAATTGAAGATGAAAAAGACACCCTCTTCTGATAAGGTGAGTTACTCGTTTCTCTTTCTGAAAGGAGAGGGGAGGTTTTTGCGGTCTCTTTTTATCCCTTTGGCTTTTCTTTGCCTCTCAAATGCCATGTAAGTGGACCTGAATTTCTTTTCTATAGCTCCAAATTCCATTTTTAGCCCAAGATAATGTATGTAAAGCTTGCATTCACATGGTAATTAAGACCATCCTCTTTGGATACTGGATCTTACTTGTCACATTCTAGCTATGACCTTAAAGAGGTTGCAGTGAGTTGGACTCCTTGTCAGCAATAGGGTTCACACTGCTGTTCTGGGTCCATAACTGGACAAGGCTTAACCCAGGCCCTGGCATAGAAGAAAACTCCATTGAACAGTCTCATTATTTCTGTAGTGAATACTGGTGTTAATAGAGATACGAAGGTCTCCATGTGAACTTGAGAAGTATTCTATTCCTTTATTTTGACCGTCATTGTGTGTGTGTGCCCATGTGTGCGTGCATGTGTGTGTGTGTGTGTGTGTGTGTGTTGAGGCCTGAAAACAACACTGAGTGTTGTTCTTCAGGAGCTGTCCACGTCTTCTTTTGAGACTGAATCTCTCCCTGGCCTCCAATTTGCCCTCATGCCTGGCTTTTGTCTGCAGGGGTAGAGTTGGAAGAGACAAATGCTGGTCCTCATGCTTGCCTGGCAAGTTCTCTTAAGTAACTGAGTTATCACCCCAGCCCATCTCATTTCTGAAAGGCCATGAAGCCTATCAAGGAGTAAGGGGTGACACTGGAGTAGCTGTGTGGCTCTCACCTGCCTACAGTTCCCCACTTCTGGCTTTCATTGACCGCCTCCTAGTCCCTCTCATTATCTCACCCTTTGTAAGCAAAGATACAGCTAGTCAGCTGGTGCTAAGTAGATTGTTGGTCCAGCAACAATGGGACAAGGTACTCCTGTTGGATTTTATGACGAGAACTGAATAAAAAAAAAAAAAAAAAACCACGTTAGCTTCTATAGGCTCCCATCTGCATAGAGAGAGATGTTTGAAAAATGAGCTGACACACAGGTCCTTGGAATAACCAGTGATGATTGTGATGATCGGTGTTCACTCTAAGAGGGAGTCTGGGCAGAGCTGGTGCTCAGAGAGGCGGCTGTGAAACCTTGAGGGCAGATCTGATTGAGGGGCTGGCAACAGAAACCCTTACTATCTAAGTGAGACCATATTTGAGTCTTAAATTTGCATTATAAGAGGTGTTTAAATATGGTGAAAGATCTCAATGAGTGAAATAACTGAGAAAGGTTGATCTCTTTGTATTTTCATGAGTGTGCGCTTGTTTGTATGTATGTGGAGTCTCTGGGATGATGTCAGGAATTGTTCTCCCTTACTCTTTCACCTTATTCAAAGAGGCAGGGTCTCTCAATCAAACCCAGAGCTCACTGATATGGTATGTCTCCATAGCCAGCTTGCTCTAATGAATTATGTGTCTCTGTCCACCACCCAGCATTTATACGGGCTCTGGGGATCTGAACTCTGATCCTTAGGCTTGGACTGCAAGTGTTTTAGCCACTGAGCTATCTTCTAGAACATCTTGACTGACAGTTGACACTGACTTCACAAATAACCTCACAGTGGTTCCTGGAATATGGATAGTCATTGGTGAGTATTGGTGACCTATCAGTCTAAGTCACCTAGGGGATAAATCTCTGGGCGTGTCTGTGAGAGAGTTTCTAGACTGGGTTAACTGAAGAGGGAAGACCCACCTAAATGTGGGCAGCACCGTCCCACATGCTGAGGTCCTAGACTGAATAAAAAGAAGACAGTGAGCTTATCATCAGCATCCACCTCTCTCTGTTTCCTGACTGTGGATGGGACCAGCTGCCTCACACTGACCCTAAGCTGCCCCACTGTGACCCCGAGTGACTATGTGATCAAACTTGTCCATCATCAGAATAACTCCGGATCAGCCCAGAGTTGAAGTGTGGGGAGGGGCAAGTGTATTGTTTCTTCTTTAAAATGTGAGCTCTTCTGCAGGCCCATGCCTGTCAGGATCGGAAGACAGGAAGTAGATAAAGAACGTCCCACGAGACACTGACTTTGGAAGCATGGCAAGCGTTTTAATGACAACTGCCACCACAGGTATAAATAAATAGCTTTTTTTTTTTTTAATCTATTGTAAATGCTACAAATATATGTGTCAAAGGTCCAACCAAGGTCACTAGGCTTCTGAGACCTTTTCTCAGCTACTGATTTTAGTAATAGAAAAAACAAAAACAAAAAAAAGCCAAACAATGGCCGTCCCCTGGTCTCTCTGTGAATGCTGCTCTGCTGAGGGGTCACAGTGCCCGACATCCTCTCCCTCAGCTGATGAATGGAGAGTGCCAGGCTCCGGACATCCTAGTTCATTTGATTCCCTCCTACTTTTCGAGTAAACACTCTGTTTTGAATGGATATGATACTACATTGTGCTGTTAACACAGCCATACTGTTCAAAGCTGCAGTTTGATTGACAATCTAACATAGATTTCTATTTTTAAAAAAATCATTTTGAGTTCATGCTGGTTCGCCTTGCCCAATAATAAGATCAGATAACTCCAGCCTGCCCCGCCCCCACGTGTCTTTTCTGTTTGTTCAGTACAGGGTCGGCTGTATCTTGTGGTAGACATGGCCCATCTGCCTGACCCTGCACACCTCGAGTTTATGGATTTCACTCACAGCTCTTCACATAGAGGCATCCCTATGCCCACACTGCCGGAGACACCCACTGAGTCTCTGTCTCCATAGGGAGTGGCCAGGTGTCACAGGCTGCACTCTGTTCTCTTGGCCATACCCTATTCAGACAGCTGTGAACATTATTCCACTCATTGGCCTGACCCGGCTGATGACAGATTGCGGGGTGCACTCTCCCCATGCGGGGAACTGCACACTTGCTATATTGTTAAAACAAAACAAAACAAAAAAACCAAAAAATTACAAACAAGTCAGAAAATATTAACAAAGCAAGAGATGTATAATATGAAGACAGGTTAATGTTGCAACGTAAAGACTGGATTAGTTGATGATCTTCTTAAAAAGAGGGGGGAAAAAGCTATCTAATGAATAGAAATATAATTTACATTTCATTTAGGAAAATGTACCACTTGGTCCTCAGAAATAAACATGACATTGAACCTAATGAAGGCTTAGGACCTTAGAAAGAAACATGGAAGCAAAAAGAGATAATGGGATCCAATGTAAAATTCTCATTCTTCCTAAGAGGTGACCATTGTTCAGATGTGCCTCTCCTTGGGCAGAAGGCTAACAGACCTGGACTGTCCTCAGAAACATAAAGACTGAATTAAAATGGAGGCCTTCTTTTAGCAAGCCTTATTTTTACATTTTGTTCCTTTATTAGAAATATAAACCGACAGTCATTTGTGTGTTTTTTTTATTTGTCTTTTTATATATATTTTTTAACAAATATTTTTGGTAGCTTGTCTGCAGTGTCGTTTGATTCATAAAATAACTCTCTCATGTCTGAGCAGTTCTCTTTCGGATCCACTCTGCCTCGCTGCCGAGTCAGAGACTCAAACTTCTGGAAACCTACCAACCTTTGCTGCTAAAAAAAAAAAAAAAAAACTGCTTTAGTATAAAAACATCCCTTCCCAGCTTCTAACCTGCTACCTGGTATTCTGTGGGCCCCAGATTTCCTCACTCAGTTCACTGAGAGCTCCTTCCATTCAGCTACTCTGCTGAGGGAGGTCGGGAAGGAGGCTACTGTCCCAAGTTGGCGAGGAGGCCAGAGCGCTACACACTGTCTTGGAATTTCTCCAGGTAGGTTCTGAGTTCCTTGGGTGCGCCCACATCCAGGTCTTGACAAACCCACTTGATATCATCTTCCCCACTGAGGATGGAGTTCACCGTGGGGCAGCTTTCCTCAGGTGGGATGGTGAATGTGGCAAACTTGACCTTCTTCATCTTGGAGGTGGGTGAGTTTGCAGGCTCCTGCCTGGGCTCCCTGGTCTGCCGTCCCCCGGAGCCTGGTGGCCTGTGGACCTGGCTCTGCGTGGGCTTTTGGGAGCCACCATTGAGAAGTAAGTGGTTGTTCTCCTCACAGCCCCCCAGCCCTCGGTCTATGATGGTCGTGTGCTCGTCCTGGGGTGGGGACAGGTCCCCAATGTTCTCCAAGAGCTCCGCCTCATTGCCCAGCCAGACCCAGTCATGAGAGTGGGTCATGGATGCCTGGCCTTCCAGAGGCACCTGTTTGTGCCTGTACTTGAAGGCAAAGGTGGCGCAGTTAATGAGAAAGACAAGGATGGCCAGGCAGAAGACACCTAGGAGGGCATACATCCCAATCTCTAGGTCACTCAGGCCATGGGCTGTCTGCATGAGCCCATTCTCCTCCAGTGTGCCCCCAGTCTTGGCCTTGGGGAGGTCCACATGGGCCGGGAAATTGGTGAAGTCAATGGGTATGCTGTGTAGCCTAGCCCCATCCCGCCTGCCACTCTTCCCCACGTTGTTATCCAGCAGGGACTTGGTAGTGGTGGTAGCACTCAGCACTCCTTCTTCACGGTCCCCAGGAAAGTTGCCATGGTATAGTTCATCCTGGCCTGGGCGTTCCAGGTCCTGAATCTTCTGTCGACGGTCACTGGCGTGGTTCTTGATCTCCTCCTCATCCTTTCCTCCAGTCTGGCTGGAGTCGGCATCATCCCATCCAAACTTGACCCCCACATGGCCAATGCCAACAGCCAGCACACTCTTGCGCTTGGATTTCTGACAGGCTTCGGCAATGGACATATCGACCCGGAGCAGTGGGCCCTGGCCTTCTCCTTCAGCTACCATGGTGGGCCACCAAGGCGAGAGGGGTTGGGGGATGGACACAACAGCCTCATCCAAAGAGATGGCAGTCAAGGAGAAGTCCTTGGAGTCGTAGATATCCAGGGGTGTCACTGAGCCATCACTGAACTGGAGCCATGTGCTGATTATAGCTTCCTGCAGCGAGAGAGACCATGAGAATCACTTGGGAGGTGCCTTATCTCCAGGATAAACACCACCAAAGTAACAGGAAGGGTGACATGAAGTCCTGATCTAGTTCCAACATACTGGGGAAGTAAATAGGCTTTCCATCAGTCAGAGAGATACCATGACACAGCTCCAGCATAAGCCATTTTCAGGAGTTCATCTAGCTGGCAAGATCATCTATCCAGTCCTGGATCAGCTTTTTGTTATTTGCCAATCACTTATTCCTGGGCTCATAGGCATTAGTGGGTTTGTAGAGGTAGAAAGCAGAGGCAGGAAATGATGTCAGAGCCAAAGGCCTGAAACTGGAAACTATAGGCTGGGAATGTGTAGTAATTGGTAATGAGCTTGCCTACAGTACATGAAGCCCTGGGTTTGACTAGGAGTGACCAGCACTGCATAGACTAGGAGTGGTGGTGGACGTCTTTTTCTTTGGCACTTGGGAGAGAGTTGAGGCAGGAATATCAGGAACTCAAGGTCATCCTGCCATCTCAAAAGATATATATATATATATATATATATATATATATATATATATATATATATATAGAGAGAGAGAGAGAGAGAGAGAGAAGGTTTCTTGTCTGTCATGTGATGGCTAATCTTTGTTGTCAACTTGACTACATCCAGAATCAACTGAAACCTTTCTTGCTGCAAACCCTTGGAGGGATTTTCATAATCAAATTATTTAAAGCAGGAATCTCAGCTCCAAACCCGGGCCACACCTCCAGTGGTAGCACAGGTAAGAGGAGATGAGCACAGAGGAAAGAAGCTTTGCTTTTTGCCTGCTTGCTCTCACTCTTGCTGGCAAGTTCCTCTATCCTGTTGCTGCAGCTGGTATTAAACTCAAAGTCTCCAGGACTGCAACATGGCCTGAAGACCAACAGATCTCTGGGAATCATCCAGAACTCCTGAGTCAGATTGAGGCTGCTGAGACATCCAAGCTCACACACTGAACAATACCCAGGTTCTCCACCTTTCCATCATGAGACGGCCATTGTTGAACTACCTGGACCGCAACCAGTAAGTCATGCTAATAGATCTCCTTTCAATGTAGGGATTCATCCTTTCAGTTCTGTTCCTCTAGCGAACCCTAACTCAGGGCCCTTCCCCACCCTATGCTTTCCCAGGGTCTTATAGATACATTTTGCTTTGTGGAGGAAACAGAGAAGCAAGAATATCTTTCCTTTGTATGACCCTGATGCACATGGCACACTCTTTGCATGACTGTCAGGTAGACAGCAGTGACACTTGGTGAACTCAGCTCAGCTGTATCAGACTAAGAAAGCTCAGGTGAGGGAGTGGGGGGGGAATGGGGGGACTTTTGGGATAGCATTGGAAATGTAAGTGAAGAAAATACCTAATTAGAAAAAAAAAAAAAAAAGAAGCTCAGGTGAGTGTCAGGGACCGAGTCATTAAAAAGACTTGCAATCATTCAGTCAATGACCAAACAGCCACACCCAGGGCTTCATGTCCCATTGTAGAGAACAGAGAAGGGAGTTTAAAAGTTCCTGAACAAGAAATGTCCTGGACCTATCTTCCTAATCCTGCTGTATAACTCAGGGACAATATAGTGTAATGGTGGACCTAGATCCACATAGCCGGGATGCTCCAGGGCATTTCCTGCAGGAGCATTCACTTTCAGCACCATGGACAGACCCACAACCTAGGCATTGCCAGCAAAATCTTGAACTTCTGAGATTCTAAAAGGGGAATTACAGAGCGTGTATGCCTATTAGGCATCCGCTGATATTCAGAGGATGCCTTTCCTGTAAGTTTAACTAGAGTGTCCCTCAGCCATCAGGTTAGCAAGAAGTTAGCAGAGCCCTGCTGTGCTGGAGACCCAGAGGTCAGCCACTGCCAGTCCCCATGGCTGGCTGCACCCAGCAAGGTTATGTTCAGCCTTTTCCTGCAGGCTCACTGCTATGCTCTTCTCTCACTACCAGAGCAGTCTTGATTGTGGGAGCCTTTCTGCTTGCCCATCGGTCACACCCATCTTAGACTCTATTGGTGCAGCAAGAGGGGGTGGGGGTAGAGTATGAGCCTCTCCATGTATGACGGGTGGGGAAATCTATCTCCTATCTGCCACTGGTGGGAATAAGAAACCCCACACTCAGATCTGGTCTGGTGTGGCACTGCCAGTGTGCCGCAGGGAGTGTGCCGCAGGGAAGGCAAGCAGGAAAACAAGACTCGAAACTGGATCATCAAAAGCATCAAATCACATGGAGTTCCTTGGGAGCAGAGAAAAGTAAGGCAACTACTGTTGCACAAGGCTCCCCTGATGAAAACAAAACTCTATCTGTAGGTAGGTGGCAGGGGTCACAAGGGGCGTGTTAAAAATATACATGGGAGGTCTGAGGGATGGCTCAGTAGATAAAAACACGGGCTTTGCAAGCCTGGAGACATGATTTCAATCTCAAAAACCTGTGTCAACGTGAAAGAAGAGAGAACAGACTCCTTACGTTTGTCCTCTAATCTCCACATGTGCACTGTGACACACACACACACACACACACACACACACACACACACACACACACACACACAACTGCTGCTGCTGCTGCTATTACTGCTACTCTTAGTAGAAAGTACAAATCTACTATTAATAAGATGATCAGGCTACTATTGGAGATGTGGGGACAACTGGAAAAGACCGAATTAAAATAAAGGAGGAAAAGAAAGATCACTAAAGAAAGAAAATGGCGAAGAAGAAATTAAAGCAGAAACGACTCAGAGAGCAGAGGCGTGCGGAGACCTTTCAGGGTTTCTAGGAATGGAAAACTGAATGGGGTAATGTTGGCACAGGCCGGCAGTCTTGGGACTTGGGAAGTACAGGCAGGAGGATCAAGAGTTGGGTGCCAGTTTCAGCTATATAGCAGCTAGTTGGAGGCCAGCCTGGGCCACATGAGACCCCCTTCTCAAAGAAAAGAAGGAGAGGGGGTGGGGACAGGTGAGTGAACCACTTGAGATGCTTTATGCAACAGACAAGACGTGTCTGAAGAGAGAGTTGACTCACCAGCCAACACAGCCCATGTGTTTACTCAGAATTGGGAAGAAACAGAAAAAAGAAAAAAAAAAAAGGCAGGTAGGCAGAGATTGATAAAAGAGAGCAAGAATTGTCAATAGTCTGGATATAAGTTTTAGGAGGAATTTGGAATGAGGAAAGCAATATTCTAGAACATTCTAGGGAATGGTGATCCTGAACTCCAACATGAAGGTACAGGCAGAGACTCTGGAATGGTGTTGTGTGGGTGCCTGGATCTGGCTGTACCTGAAGGCATGAATGCCTGCCCACAGGCTGCTCCACTCTGTTTAGGTCATTTGAGGCTGAGCTGCTGCTCTTTGGAGTAGAAGGCCCAGAGTAAAGTTCTGTAAAGAAAGGGGGACTGGCTGCTCTCAATGTTCTCCTCCTCTTTTAAGCACAAGGACCATTTTTATTTGAGTTTGGGAGAAAAATAACAGGGCAAGTACATTGTAAATCTTATCAGCTGCTGGGAGGAGGAGGGCGAGGAAGAGGAAGAAGAGGAGAAGGAGGAGGAAGAGGAGGAGGAGGAGGAGGCGGAGGAGGAGGAGAGTAACCCATAACTTTTGAATTAGGGTTAGCAATGGAGGTCTGCAAGCAGCTATGTGTGGGGAGTGGACTTTCAGAAACAAATGAGAAATCTCAGAGTGGGAGAGGGCTGGGCACACTTAAGAATTTTGTCCAAAGGTGAGAAGAAGGAAAAAAAAGAGTAAAGAAGAATAGTTATTCTTTTGAGTTAGTCTGCACTAATTTGAAATCTCATGATGGTGTGGAACACCTATCCTGCCAGTCAGCAGCTATGAGCTCAGCTTTCCATGATCTTCTATGATCAAGTTTGCATTCACCTTATTCATCTTAGCTCAAAGGCATCCTCTGGCCTGAAGTCAGAAATGCCAAGAAATTAACATACCATTCTGGATACAATAGATAGGTGGGTGTTATACTGATCCCAGCTTCTTTGTCTTCCGAGAGTGGTACATTCCTCATATTTCCCCAGCTGGCATGGTCTCTCCAAGAGCCTCGGTGGGTGAGCATGCCTTCATTGGTAGATGAGCAAGTGACACAGTTGTAGGACCCCCCTACCCTTCCTTGCACTTTGTCTGCTTTGCCTTCTGATAGGCCTTCATCTTTCATATAAGTAAGGGAATCCTTGCGGAGACTCAGCTTGTGGGGAAGCTGATATGGACAGAACATGGCCCCATGCCTTTAGATTCTGTTCTTGGAGCTCCGTCTGTGTTACCCATCACTTCCCCTTCTCACACTTACACCATCCACCAGAATTCCAGGCAACTCATCTCCCCCACCTGTCCTTTTCTACCCAAGCCTAAAAACAAGTGATGCTCATATTCTTCTAGATTTTCAAAGAGGAAGCTATTAATGACACAGGCAGAAGTGTCAGTCTCTAATTTCTTATGGAGGAGATAAAATGCCATATGTTGTGGCTTGCTCATCTTAAATTAATTTTTATTCCCATTCCTGGATGGAGAAGGGAGTTAACATAAACCAAGCCTTTTTCTAAGAACAGTTGGGTTGAAACTTGTGGCTGGCCAGAGCCGTTTCCATCAGTTCTGCCTTGTGACTCAGAGCTGATCCTTCAATTGTCTCATTACAGTGAGGCTGGAAACGGCATCAGGGAATCCAGCAGACGTCTCCCAAGACGACAAATGCCAAGTGACTTCAAATAACACAGAGCCACCAGTGATTTAGACCCTGCTTCTTAGAGAGTCATGCCTGCAAATTGAAGATGCTCTATCCACGGGTCTCCTGCATCTGGGCTAGGTATCCAATTACTGCTGGTTGATGAAGACAGACGGGAAATGCTGGATGTGGATGGTGGCTTTGTCCCACATCCTAGAGCAGTGGTCCTCAACCTTCCTGATGCTGCAACCCTTTAATACAGTTAGTTTCTCATGTTGTGGTGACACCCCCCCCCCAACCATAAAATCGTTTCATTGCTACAATGTAACTATTATGTTGCTACTGTTATGAGCCATAATGTAATCATCTGATATGCAGGATATCTGATATGTGACCCTCCCTACAAAGGGGGTCCTGATCCCCATGTTGAGAACCACTGTCCTTGAAGCTGTGATGCCTCTGTCCACTCTAATCTATGGCTTATTCTTAGCAAAGAGCTTCCAGCTTTTGACTTTTTTTCTCTGTTCCTTTGGCTTTCATCTTTTCTCCTTTTGTGCATATATGGATGTATGTAGGTCAGAGGTTAATACTGGGAGTCTTTCTTAATTACTCTCCACCTTAGATTTTGATACAGGGTCTCACTGCACCTGAAGCTTGCAGGTTCAGATAGGTTCAATGACCAACAAGCCCTTGGATCCTCCTGTCTTCACTTTCTGATAGCTGGGATGAGAAGTGTGTACCATTATGCCTGGCTTTTTATATGGATTCTGGAGATCTGAACTCAGGTGTTCACACTTACATAGCAAGAGCTTTAATGACCAAGCCCCGCCCCCTCATCTTTTATTCTCTCCTTTACAAACCAGAACACACCTTGTCAATTCTTGTCCTCAGGGAAGAAGGGCAGAGGAGCTGGCCCTGTGGACTGGACATGACTAGAATGAACATGCACCCAGTCTGTATTGTTGAGCTTTAGAATCAAAGGCAGCAACTGCCCACTGTGCTAGGCAGACTGGCTTTTCAAAGACAAACTTAATGGGGTTTCCAGGAGTCAGATGCAGGGGCAGGGATGTCCTTCTCATCTGCACCACATGGTGCAGTTGTCTATGGGACAGGGATGGCTTCCTGGGCTACCTAGCAGAGGGCTGGTAATGGAATTACAACCTCCTTTAGGGTCACTGATTCTTGCTGCTGGTGGTAGAAGAGGATGTCAGAGCCTGGGGCAGAGTCTATGTTGTGTGTGAGAGGGGTGAGGAAGTGGGGGAAAGGGGAACTGACAGCCACAAGGACCTGAGAGAGGCACAGGGACAATTATGATAGCTGGCCAAGAGATGGGGACCTCTTTCATCTGCAGTGACGAACTTGCTCCCATCAGCAATACCTCTGGAAATAAAGCCTTCCCTGGATGAGAATTCAGCCTTGTGATACCTTGAGTGCCAGGTCCAGCTGAGTTTCCTCAAAATGGGGATAGTATTGCAGTAAGCTGTTAAGTAGCCATGACTGTTACACAGCAGTAGCTAGCTGATATGCCGCTGTGTGCTGAATACCATCCCAGAGTCCTTCCCGGAGCCCACAGCTGGGAGGAGGTGGCCATGTGGATGTCACACAGCTTGAGTCATGTGTTTGCACCACTAACACAGCCACGTAGAAAGGGGAATAGGGAGCCTGTGTCTGTCAGTGGTGAAACTCTGCATGACATTCTGGTCTTCCCTAGTGTGATGGTTTGTATATTCTTGGGCCAGGGAATGGCATCATTTGGAGGTATGACCTGGTTGGAGTAGGTGTGTCACTGTGGGTGTGGGCTTAAGGTCCTCACCCTAGTTGCCTGGAAGTCAGTCTTCCACTAGCAGCCTTTGGATGAAGATGTAGAACTCTCAGCTCTGCCTGTGCCATGCCTGCCTGGATTCTGCTGTGCTCCCTCTTTGACGATAATGGACTGAACCACTGAACCTGTAAGGCAGACTCAATTAAATGTTGTTTTTTTTTTATAAGACTTGCCTTGGTCATGGTGACTGTTCACAGCAGTAAAACCCTAACTAAGACACCTAGCTAACCTCCCTGGCTTTGCTCTGTCTAGATCCGATGGCCACTGTGTTCTGGCTCAGGAGTATGTCCACTTCCACAGATACTGTTTTGTTCCTGTTGTGGTATGTGAAGGACTGTAGCCTCCACTGCTACCCTGTCAGGTTTAGAGCCTGTTACCTGTCCCAACCATGGCAGGCCAACCTCCTGGTACATCTTGTCTACAGTGGGGTTTAACTATAGCTTTGCTGCAGTCTGCCAACTTCTCCTGGTTGCATGTCACCCACGGGAACCAAGTCTGAAGCTAAGTGCCTGAATGAACAAGGAGCCAGCCCTGTGCGAGTCCTGAGGCCCCCACTGCTTCTTGTCTAACAGTGATGGACAGTGACTGTCCCTCATGGAGGGACTCATGGGGGGAATGGTGACAGAGGCATTCCCCATTGCACATGTAGTTGTTTCTAATTATCAAACGTGAAATGATCCCTCTCTAATGATTGAGGTGCTATGGCTACTCAGGTGGGACTCTCCCAGAGCTCTTTTGCCAGAATCTTCTTCAGTACAGAAGTGTGTAGGACTCCACATTCCCTCCTCCCTTCCTGCCAGCTTCCCAGATTCCATTCACTTGCAGTAGCGTTGGCTGTGAGCCCTTCTATTCACAGCAGAGGGTCAGCTCTGCAAAGCTTTGCTCCCATGGGATGTTATCCTGTAGCCCCTTTCCCTTTTGATATATGGTCAAAAGCAAGTACATGGTGGAGCACACCTTAATAGCGATTCCAGGGCGTAGTGAATGCATAATTGAAGTGGCAGAGGAGGCAGAGATGGACCAGGCTGTGAAGATGACATTAGTGAGAAGAGAGTGGTTGAAAACTAGGGTTGGAAGGGAGCCAAGGCAGTGTTCAGAGGTGAGAGAGCCCGAGGAGCAGATCTCAGACTAGAGGAACCGCAAGGGCAGAATCCCAGAAGAGGAGGGGCTACCAGAAGCATCTAGGAGGTCCAAAGAGCTTGGGGTGGGGAAGTGGGAAGTGGGGTCAGAAAGCAGGCAAGGTTGCACCAGCTGGAGTGTGTAGGCTGGGGATGTACAATGGAGCAGCTGATTTGGTCTGACCAGCACCTTCTCAGCCCTGGAGAGAACACTGAGGTGAAAGAGGAAGGATGCTGTGGAAGTAGGCTGAGGGGTGGAGTGGGAGGGTGCCATCAGCTATCTGTTCCCTGGGAACAGCTGCAGGATGGACGAACCTTCCTTTAAGTCCCAGAGGCTTCTGTGTGACCTGAGCACTTGTAGCTCCTGTAACCCTGAACCTGGTCATATCCCCTTCCCCTCCTTCCCTCGGCCAGGCCCCGCCCCTTCCCAACCCCTACCTTTTTTGGGGCACGCAGCAGCTCCTCTGCCATGGCCACAGCTGAGGTACCCTTGTTGTTCTCTGAGATGGGGTGTAGGGTGACAGACAGCCCAGCCACCACCTGGACAGCTAAGTCTGTCACAGATACTTTGTCATCCAGCACAGTTACTGTCTTCTCGGCCAAGATGGAGTCAGACAGGGGAGACAACACCTGTGGAAGCAGCAGAGCACAGAAGAGCCATCACACCCATTTCTAGGCAATAGGAACCCCTTCTAGCTTCCAAACTCTACCCTAGATAGGCCAGAGGTCCTGAACATAGAATGTAGGGAGGCACGGGCTTCCATCACTGTTAATGGTCCCATACTGAGCCTTTGTTGAGCAGTGGAGACAGCCCTTCCCTGAAATTCTAGTTCTGTTGGTAAATGGAAATAAATGCAAAATCTATTCCATTTTAACAAGGAATGGCCTCTTCTGTTTACAAAACAGGCCATCTGTACAGTGTGCAACAGTTAAAGTAGACTTGATGATCCTGCTGGCTGGATGCATAAAGAGCTATGCATGGACTGACTAAGCATGACACAGCACGAATCAAATTCTAAGGGATCCATGGACTAACAGGAGATATCAGATCTATATCAGTGCCTCCTCCTTCCATCTGCTACCCCACAGCATCTCTGTGGAAGACCACCCTCCTTTATCTTACAAGCTCAGTGTCAGGCAGGAGCTGTGCACACCTGCATGATAGAACATTTACTATGGCATTAGCATCTTCAATGACACTGTAGAGAGTGGTGAAAGCCAGGTGGGACTTGAGGGGTAGAAGAAACCTACCCCTGTCTGTCATCTATCCTGGAACCAACCATTCTATACATGTATTTATTTATTTATTTATTTATTTATTTATTTATTTATTTATTTTTGAGCGATAGGATTCAGAGTTATCAAGAGTTTGGTGACTGCACCAGATAACAGGGTCTAGAAGAAAGATGGGAAATTCAGGCTTCCCCGTTCATAGCAGCAGTACATACAGGACAAAGGCAAGTCTCATATATTGAAGCCAATCTGGAGAACTAAGTGGGAAGCGGGACCAGGGGGAACATGAGTGTATCCCCTGAGAGTGGGCTCTTGGGCTGGAGAGATGGCTCAGAGGTGAAGAGCACTGACTGCTCTTCTATAGGTCCTGAGTTCAAATCCCAGCAACCAACCACATGGTGGCTCACAACCATCTGTAATGGGATCTGATGCTGTCTTCTGGTGTGTCTGAAGAGAGCAACGGTGTACTCATTTACACAAAATAAATAAATAAATAAATAAATAAATAAATAAATAAATCTTTTAAAAAAAAAAGAGAGTGGGCTCTCATGGGTGAGGGAAGACTAGAAATAGAAAGGCTGGTCCAAGCTCCACCCCCATTCCTATGTCACCCTCTGGAGCCATCATAAGGACAACTAGCCACAGGAATCTGCCTCACATCCCCCCAGGATCCCTAGTCCCAGAAGAATGGTATCAGCCAAAGACACAGAACCCCTGAGCCTCTGCTTCTTACCTGGATGGTGGTCATTCCGACTTCCCGCCCAACCAAGACCCTGCTGTCCTGCAGGGTGGCTATGTGTGGGGACTCCAGCTTCATAAAGTCAGCCACCAGGTGGGTGATGTCAAACTGCCAGTCTGGACTGAGAAGGTGGCTCAGCTGGCCCCAGGGCCCAGCACCCTCTGATACAAATTGGGTGAGGACTCGCACTGTGGCATGCTGGAACTGCAGGGTACAACCCCGGCCTCTCTGTTCTTCCTCTTCCTCCTCCTCACTGTCTCGAGTGGGCCTGTGTGGGAGGAAGAGTCCTGGCTCAGTACATAGAGAGAGGAAGCTTAGATGATCACAGGATGGGTGCTAGCCTCAACCTCAGTAGACAGTGCTCAAGATAGGCGCCTTATGCCCACATGGGAGTCTGGGATCTATCTCTGGGCATCGAAGAGGCTTGATTGCATTGCCAGGCAAAGGAAGGACATTTCCTATGCTCATATGGCTCCATAAGCAGTCATTAGCCACGTACAGATCAATTTGTTTGTTAGTTTTTAAGCATGTGTGCATATATGTTTGCATGTGTGCTGGTGTGCCTGGACCCATGTGTGTGCATGCATCTGGGGCCAAATGACAATCTCAGGTGTTATCCTCAGGCATACTTTGTGCTTCCTTTGAGACAAGGTTTCTTATAGGTACATAGCTCATGGATCAGGCTAGGCTGGTTGAGAATTAATCCCCTCTCAATGAATTACAAGTGTGTGTGATCATGCCCAGCAGTTTTGTTCTCGTTTTTTGTTTGTTTGTTTTTCAAGACAGGGTCTCTCTGTGTAGCCCTGGCTGTCCTGGAACTCCCTCTGTAGACCAGGCTGGTCTTGAACTCACAGAGATCCACCTACCTCTGCCTCCCCAGTGCTGGGATTAAAGGCATGTGCCACCATGCTTGGCTGCCCAGCATTTAGTTTTTATATGGAAGTTCTAGGTATGGCTCTCAGGTCTCTTGCTTGCACAGCAAGCACTTTACTGACTGAGTCATTTCCCCAGCATCCAGTTGCTCTTCTTGAAGTATGCTAACTTGTCCCTCAAAAGGAAGGGAGCCTGGGGACTGTCTGGGAAGCACTTGGTGATCTGTAAATAAGGAGGTGGGAAACCGGGAGTCACAGCAGTCCTTGTGAAGCTGAGTCGTGCTCATTCTGGGAAAATAGTTATCCAAGATCCTGTCTGTGACAACCCAGCGTCACACCAGAGAATCATCAGTGGCTTTCTGCAATGGGAAGCCCCTGCTCCAGTGGGAACTGCATCACACTCTCCCAGAAACTGAGATGCCGTCATCACGGAGAATGAAAGTCAAGTCTGCATACTGAACCCCACCCAGGTGCTGGGGACCCAGAAGAGATAGCAGCCTGAAAGGAGCCACTTCTAAGTAACAAATTCAAGTTCTCATGTACTATGAAAAAAACTTGGTTCAACACCTGCCCCTCAGCAATGTGTGGGCCTGGCTAGGTGACATAAAAGCTATGACCTGCTGCCAGGGTTAGGGAGATGTGGGCTGTGGAAAGACCAGCTTCTACTGTATCCTGGAGCCTGTCTTGGTCTTTTCGGTATGATCTGTGAATCAAGTTGGTGGTGTTGTGGCCAGAGACATCTCCCCACCCCTGACTCACCTCTTGCTGGCTACGATGGGGACTCTCCAGCCCTTAACCTGGCTGAGTTCTGTGTCAGAGACCTCGATCTGCAGGGGAAGCCGTGGCACCCACACAGTGACATGCAGCGGTGCACTCAGGTGCTGGTAAGTGAAGTTCACCACAGAGTCCACCTTGCCCTTGATCTCTTTACCATTGACAAAGACATAGTCACAGTGGTCTGAGACCTGTGAAGACAGAGAGAGAGAGGATGCAGTTCGCATGGCTGTGCTGACAACTCACATTCAGTTTGTTCTAATAGTTATTTGTGTGTGCACATGCATGCACACACATGTGGACACACATGTGAGTATACACAGCATGTGAGGACAGGCACATAAAAGCCAAAAGTCGAAACTGGGTACTTCCAGTATCGCTCTCCACCTTACTTTTTGAGACAGAGTCTCTCATTGAACCAGCAAGCATTGATTTGGCTGGTTGGCCCACAAGCTTCTGGGGCCCTCTAATGTCTGCCTCTTCAGAGTTGGCATTCCAGGTATGGACCAACAGACCCAGTTTTTACATGGGTGTGGGGAATCTGAACTCAGGGCCTCATTCTTTCTTGTCGAGTACTTTGCAGACTGAGCTGTCTGCTTTGCTCCCGGTTTGTTCTACTTCATTGCAAAGTACACTTGCTTCCAGTGCAGAGCCCGAGATAAGGATTCTGTATCACTGGCTTAATGGGAAACTAAACCTAGGAAACAAGAGCAAGGAAGCAGACCAGGGAATATGGAAGAAGTGAGAAGGTACACACGGCACTTCTGGGATTGCAGGGTTTAGTCTCTTGGTGGCTCATGAGAGCACTCAGAATTGCCCATCTAAGGGGCAAGCAGTGGGAGATTTTCCAGTTCCCAATTCCCAGGCTGTGGTTGCCTTTGCAATAGAAAGCAGAGAACAAATTGAGGTCAGGACCTTCAATGTCCAAGTGAACTTGCATCTGTAGAGAACTGAAGCTAGGGTTGAAACCTGAGTGTACACAGGGCATGTGGTGGCCGTCAGGAGCTGGATGTAGGCTGATGTCTGTTCAGAAGGTAACCATCACCACTCCCCAGATGACCTAGCTTCCAAGAATGCCAAGGGGCTTGACACCTTCGCCTGCACATGCATGCCCACAGTCTCTTGCCCCTCTCTCCACTCATATAACCCCATTGGTTCTCTGCGGTTCTCAGTCCTTCCTCTAGAGACACATTTCCACCCCAGTTTGCCTGGCTTGAGCATGCAGGAGTCCCTATGATGCTGCCCCAGCCAGGA
The DNA here is from genome assembly GCF_978045245.1 of Mus caroli. NCBI lineage: Eukaryota > Metazoa > Chordata > Mammalia > Rodentia > Muridae > Mus > Mus caroli. The sequence continues at coordinate 131,699,287 of NW_028227259.1, read as the reverse complement.
CCTCTGGGATCTTTACACTAGGACCATTGATGTTCCCCATGAGAGTGGTGGGATCTCACGGATGGATGACTTCCTGCCTTTTCCTGAGCCCTCGTCTTTCCCCTTCTCTTCTCCTGGGCCCTTTTCTTTTCCCCTCTTTTCCCTTCCTCCCATCTCCTTCCATTTTTGCTTTTAGAAGCTGCTTCATCAAGAAAAAAAAAAAACGATTAAGAAAACAGAGAGAACAATCTACAATCACCTGGCCTCTGTGTTCCAAAGGCAATTGAAGTATTCATGTACCTTCTATAGCCACATTCAGTCTCATATCTGCAATGGAGCCCAGTAAAGTGAGTGAAGGCATCAGACACACCTATCCTCCCAGGCAGGCATGATGAGCACCAAGATCAGTGGCTATGTGCATGTCACTGATATTGGATGTCTCTGGGGGCCATGATGAGAAGATATGACCAGGATCCCCCACCATGAGTGCCCAGTTAATAGGTACATCCTTTGAAATCAGACCTATCTGTACTATTCTAATGAACTGAAAATAGAAATCAAGTTGTAGAAAGGCAACATGATGCGTCTTGCATAGGCAAGCTTATAGAATATGACTTAAATTGGTCCCATGTGTCTGTATCATCATTGAAACTGTTATATTCTGGATGGAATTATATATTATGCTCATTTTCCATTGTTTGGTCCTTACAGCAGCTGCTTATGAGGTAGGGGCTGAGCAGAGCTCACAATGGTTAGGGGAATAGATGGATAGAGGGGTGGGTGAATGGATGGATCAGTAGACAGATGAGAGACAAATGGATGGGTGGTGTATAGATGCGTAGATGGAGGGATGGATGGAAGAGTAGATGAAGGATGGATGAATGTGTGGGTGAGCTGATGGACAAATGGGATGATGGATGGATGGATGGATGGATGGATAGATAGATAGATAGATAGATAGATAGATAGATGAATAGATGGATGGATGGATGCCTCCCTGGTTAGATGGGCAGATTGACAGATGAGTTGGCAGATCTATGGATGGACAGACAGAGAGTAGATCAATGGGTGGATAGGTCAATGGGTAGATGGAGAAGAGAATAGATGAATATTTGACTAGGTGGATAGGTGGATGGATGGATGAATGAATGTATAGATGGATAAATGGCTGGCTGACTGGTTAGATGGGTAGATTGACAGATAGGTTGATAGATGTGTGAACAGACAGAAGAGTGGATCGATGGATGGATGCCTCATTAGGTAGATGAATAGATCAATGGTAGATGGATGAAAGAATAAATGAGTATTTGATGGATGGATGGATGGATGGATGGACAGGTGGACTGATGGGTAACTAGATGAGTAGATATATTTATATGAAGATTAATAGACTTGTGGGTGGACAAATGACTGGAAGGGAAGAGTTGGAAATGTTTGTGAATGGATAGATGGATGGATGGGTGAAGATTTTGAGATAGTAGAATCAAGACGGATGGGTAAATAGGTGCACAGGAAGATAAAAAAATAAGTGGATGAATGGATGGAAGGACAAAAATCCCCCCTTATGGATACATCTGCTTCAAGATAGCCAAAACAACCGAGGAGAGAGAGAGAGAGAGAGAGAGAGAGAGAGAGAGAGAGAGAGAGAGAGAGAGTCAGCCTAAGATGATATGTAAGTAGTGATGACATATACACAGGAATTTAATCTGAAAGCTTTCAGAAAATTCTCAATCTAACCATTCTAGGTCACTGACTCCCATGAGAACCTATCTAGAGTTGATTTGTGCTAGAAAATTGCACACATGTGCAGTTCGGCAAACATTTCTGAACTAAAGATGTCACCCACCACCCATGTGGTGCCACGCTAAGCTCTAACTTTCATTTGCATATTTGTCTCCTACTAGACACTGTCCTCTGGAGAGAGCAGAGTCCCATCTGAGTATCTGAACCTGACTAAATAACACCCTGTGCTGAGCAATAGTTGCTGTGACCAGTCAGCCTGCTCTTTCTGCAGGTATGGCTACTCTGGGCCCCAGTTTCATCTTTTCTGTTTGCAGGGCAGATGGTGAGGGCTGGGCAGAGAGAATTCTCTCCATCTGCTGTGGACAGTGGTATGGAACAGTTGGGAGGGGCCCCAGGAAGGGGTCTTTTCACTCACTGGTCAAGAGTGGTTTAAAACAGTTTCCACACTGAGAGAGGATGGGAAGCAATTTCAGCCACTGTCCCAGACTTATCATTAGCATGTAAATGCTGTCCAGGATTGGGGAACATATTAGCATAATAGCCAAGCATAGAGTCTATCACTAATCACATCTTTAATCAATGTTGTAATTTACAGACCATTGACTTTCCTCATTTATTACCTCTCTGCGCTCGGGTGGGTGGGAACCTTGCCTCTCCAGAATATATAAATGATTAGGGGGAACACGGAAGACACAAAGGTGCTACGCACGATAGAGCCATCGTCCCTGCTGTTCCTGACGGTGTCACCAATGTCTGGGGACGACTCCGGACAAATTAATCATGTCCTAAGTGGCTGGCAGTGGGAATGAGGGTACCACACAAAATGAACAGGTTCTCTTACAAAAAAGGAACTGATTCCTGCAGGAATCTTTCCAGCCCATTGGCTGTGTTTCTCGGAATCTTTTCATCTCTGTTGGTGGGCTGTGCACGTGAGCCGAATGCTTGGTGGAAAATTGGATCAGCATTAGGTCACTGTCCATGAGGACCTGGAGGGTAAGGCGAGTTAGTGGAGGTTTTGAACGGGGAGTACATAGAGCCAGGTGTCTTATTTTGATGTTCCTCGGGGGTTGGTACTTTCTGATGACCTAGGAGTCAGTCTCCATGGAGAAAGCATAGGTGTCGATTGCCAACCACTGATGTCTAGGGAACCATCCTATAGACACTGGGGACTTTAAAGATTTATGGACACCCAGCCTGTGGAATCCACAGCAGCTTCTGACTTTTGGGGGACTGTGAGGGGGACCATGCTCACATGTCTCATGGAATCTTGTTTGATGCTAGTTTCAGACTCTGAGAATCACTCCATCACATGAGACAGCCATGTCTTCTATCTCAATTATGTCTGTCATTGTTCTAAATACTAATTACGGTGCTTTAAAAGTCATCTCCAATAACAGCCTACCTTCAGATATCCAACTGTTTTCTTCCATGTCTCTGCTGGAGACAAGCTTGCGAACCTTAGCCCCGTTCAGCCTCCTTGTCAAAACAAGATTACATAATGTACATTTCAAATTTGGAAAATTCAATAATCAGACTCCTGGCCTAATTCTTTTTCTATTTTGGTGACTGCCGCTATGTATAAGTGGAGTCTAGGCATAGGGAAATCAAAATTGCTTCTGGATACACCTGAACTCATGAGCCAGCTCTGTCCATGTAGGAGATCATTGGCTCCCAGCTCTCATTTCCCACTTTCAGTATGCCTGCCTACCACTGCTACAGAAACCCTGTGGGGGCTTGGCACACTGATAGCATCCTATTTTGCAGATGAGAATCTCGAGGCCTGCTGCGGAGGGCTGCTTGCCTACAGCAGACAGAATGAGTTCCATTTATAGCTATAAGTTCAGAGCTCACCCAGGCAGCTCCAACCCTGCACGTTAAGAGACTCTAACTCGAGACTGTAGCCTTGACCCAGCTGTCTCTCCATGTCATTCCTATTGCTGAGATGGCAGGGAAAGACAGGCACTAAGAGGAACTGCAGCTTGGCAAGTGTGACACGGGCTTCAGCCAGGCTGGCTACATGCCAGAATCCTTCCTAAAGGCTGTTCTGGCTCTTGTCCATTTGGTCCACCCCAGGCCAGTCTGCTTGGACAGGTTGTGTCTTTCTGAGCTCAGGCAGGGGACAGATGGTCAGGAAAATATAGGATGAGCCGAAGGGAGGAACTCTGTGAAGATATGGAAGAGGTTGAGGGAGCTCATTGGGATGTGCTGATGTCTGCCAGAACTATAGTGTATTGAGAGGTTAGTGGGTTTTAGAGCATGCTCTGAATTCTCATCCATTCTGAAAAAGGTTGTGGCTGTTGGACATAGGGTTGCATATGCCATTAGTTAAGGAAGAAACCAAGGTGGCTTAAATATGACCTAGATCAATTTGTACCCTGGGACAATCATTGTCATGGTTTGAATATGCATGGCCCAGAGAGTAGCACTATTAGGAGGTATGGCCTTGCTGGAGTAGGTGTGTCACTGTGGGCATGGGCTTTGAGACCCTGCTCCTAACTGCCTGGAAGTTAGTTAGTCTTTCCGTAGCAGCCTTCAGATGAAGTGTAGAGCTCTCATCTCTTCCTGCACCATGACTGCCTAGATGCTGCCATGCTCCCACCTTGATGCTAATAGACTGATCCTTAGAACCTGTAAGCCAGCCCCAATTAAATACTGTCCTTTATAAGACTTGCCTTGGTCATGGTATCTTGTCCCAGCAATAGAAACCCTAACAAAAACAATAACTAACAATTTTTTTTGTGTCCTAGACTCCTTCTAAACTCTGTAAACGCCCTTAACTGGTGGGCAGCCTCACTGACACAGCTGTGTTACCATTCCCACTGCAGCTAAGTTCTCTTGTGTTTTCTCTGTCCTAGTGCTCAGCACATGTCATATATGTCTACCACAGGGCCTTTGCAGCCCCTCTTCTTGCTGCAGAAGACTCGTCTGTAGCTGTCTGTACATTCCATCATCATAGCAGCCAGATTTTTAATGCAGAAGATCCTGACCAGGGACAGTTTTGTCCCCAGAGGCATTTCTGATATCTCTGGAAATCATGGCAGTCATGATTAAGGGGAACATTGCAGCTAGTGGGGAAAGAAGCTGGGGTTGTATGTCAAGACTGTAAGGTTCACTGACAGCCCCTCATGCCAAATGCCCTAAATGCTATCTGTACCGACACTGAGAAATGGAGTTTGAATTAGGTACCTATGCTTTCAAGGTAAGCAGTTTATCAACCTAGCTATCTCTACTGCCCACACGCCTGTGTTTTTTAGCCTTGGAGGCTTGTCTATGTCACAAGGTCTTGATAGCTCTGTAGGTGAGGCATAGATACTGCGACTCAGAGTGGCTGGATTCCCTGCAGTCACTCAGAAGGCAAGTGGCAGAGCAAAAGTGTGGTAGGGTCCCTCTGTCTAACTTCAGCCTCTACACAAAGTCACCACATTGGACACTTACAGGACATGAGCAATACCCCCCACAGAGCCCTTTTGTCTGCCTGGAACTGGATAGACATTTTTTTTAAAGATTTATTTATTATATTTAAGTACACTGTATCTGTCTTCAGACACACCAGAAGAGGGCATCAGATCTCATTCCAGATGGTTTTGAGCCACCATGTGGTTGCTAGGAATTGAACTCAGGGCCTCTGGAAGAGCAGTCTGTACTCTTAACCACTGAGCCATTTCTCCAGTCCTGGGCAGACATTGTAACCTCAGCACTGCTTACTAGAGCTGTTGGATGCTTCTTGCATGATGTTTAGTAACATTCTCTGCATCCCTAGATGTTAGAGGTCCAACTGCCACGCATCACAATCTAAACTATCTCAAGATACTGCCAGGTTACTTCTAGGGGAAGATGACACCCAGTAAAGCTTTGTTTCTGAAGCTTTGTCAGAACTCACAGCAGCCCCAGGAGGGAGGAGCAACATCCTCAAGATGCAGAGGAAACAATAAGGGCAGATAAGATGGCTCAGTAGGGAAAGGCACTTGCCTCAGAAGCTTGGCTAACGGAGTTCCATCCCCAGAACCCACACATAAAGGCAGAGAGGAGAACTGACTTTGTTTAGTTGTCCACTGGCCTACACACACACACACACACACACACACACACACACACACACACACACACCATGGCACGTGTGTCTCCCTAAATGATAATTAGAAAAAAATGGAGGCTTCTTACAGAACAGACCAGTGGCAGGAAGGAGGCTGCACTGCTAAATTATAGCTTAGCCATCATAATTTGAACCCACATAGTATCCTAGAGTTGGGTGAACTCAATAGACCAGCTTCTTACACTTTAAAGTGAGGACCCCCAAGTCCAGCAAGGGTCATGGCTGAGCACTACCACTGGTCACCTGCTGGCCCTCAGTGCAGTGCCTCTGGATTTGGAGAGCTGCTTTGCCCTCTGGCCTTCCCTCCTCCTGGAACTAGACAGTCCTTTGTTTGTTGCTTTGTTTTCACTTCATTTAGGTTTGGAGACAGGGTTTCAGTCTGCAGCCCAGACAAGACTTGAACTCACGACGTCATCCATTCTGGCCTCCGATTTGTAATAACTCTCCTGACATATTCTCTTAAGTGCGGGGATCACAGACATGGGCCACCGCTTGGCTTTTGAGGACGAGGACACAAGAAGCACACACAGGGTCATTGTTTTAATGAGTCCCCCACAGGCTCATGTGTCCAATGGTGGCACTGTTGTGGAGTCTCTAGGAGGTGAAGCCTGGCTGTAGAAAATAGGACATTGAGGGCCAGTCTTGAAAGTGTTGGCCACTCTACTCTCGCCATAATGGACTATGTTTCTTGAAATCATGAGCCAAATGCACCTTCGCACCCCCTAGTCCCCGATGGCACCACAAACCTGCAAGTCCAGAAACTTAGGACTATTACTAAAGATCTTTGCTCTCCTAAGGGCTCATAGCCTGTGTCAATAGAAATCCTGGGACAAACCAAGGCTGTCATTAGAGGGAATTGTTCCTGTGACCTGAAGCCTGAGCAAGCACCTGGTGTCACAGAGGCCAAGCTACCCTCTTCTCACTGGTACCCAGTGTTAGTGGCTTAATCCCTGTGATACACTCAATGTGTGTATTCCCGGAGGTCAGGAAGGCCACATTGGAAATCCCACAAATCCATCCTTAAATACTGAATCCTCAACCCATCACGGCTGGTGCCTAGCAATCTATGGTCATGAGAGCCCATGGAAAAAGATGTGTAAAACTATAGAGTGAGGTGGTTTCCTTAGGGAGCCCATCACGAGCATCACAGAGCAGCCATTAATAGCCCTATTCAAGCTGGCAGCTTAGTATTACCTAAACCCCCTTAACAGGCTCAACTGTCCCCTCCCAGGAGGTCACCTTGTTTGAAGTCACCCCACACCAGTACTTTTTAGCACAACACCTGGACAGCACGTTTCTGCAACTATCACTGTTGGTCTCCGTCAGTGGCCAGGCTCTGTGAGCGTGGGGCCACAACTGCAATATTTACTGTTCTCCCTGTCTCAGGATGCCCGTCAATCTTCACCGAATGAATTAGCCTGTGATTTATGAAGACACCAACTGTGCACTGTCAAAGCTCATATGATCCAAGGATCAACTAGGACAAGTACAGACACATGATCCATGCTGTGTCACTGGCTGGGAGACAGCTTTATTTCAAAGGTGGCAGGCTAGATACTTTGTGATGCCACGGAGACACTGACAGTGTAGAGGCAGCCTACATATTCTTCCCACACCCTTGTTCTGGGTGTCTGTCAAGCTAGTTGCTTCACTGCTTTCTCCAGTGCTCTATCCCTTCATCTGCTGAATGTACATCAAGGTAGATAGGAACATCTGAGGTTCTCCGGGGGGAGATGCTGAGGCAATGATGAAGCTACATATAGGGAACAGAACAGGCAGATGCCTCAGCCTTGGGAGCCTTTGCCCTGTCTGCTTTCACATCCCAACACCTCCAGGCAGAGGGATTCATGGTGCACGTCTAGGAATGAGGGAAAACGTCTCACAAGAAGTGGCTGTTCCTACAAAACAAACCGTGGTTGAAACGCCTTGTGAATGTTGAGTGTATTTACACACATCTACGTATATGTGTGTGCATGTGTTTAAGGTGATAAACACATGAAAGAAGCCACAAAAGGAACTGGGACTGTCTCACAGATTATCTGGGATCCAGAGAAATGGGTTTGAGAGTGTGTATATGCTGTATGTGCGTGCGTGTATGTCTCTGAGCAGATTATATGTATGTATGTGTGCACATGTGCATGTGTGTGCATGTGTGTAGGGCATGAGGATAGAAAGGGAACTAAGGGAATGGGATCTAAAGGGAGGGGAATAAGAGCAGTTGATGAAATCTTTGTGGCAGGATAGAGGGCTACTTGGAGTGACAAAGAGGACTAGCAAGGGGGTAGGGATATATATATGTGTATATATATATATATGTATATATGTACATATATATATAAAGAAAATATATAAGGTAATGCATTATCTTTTATGCTAATTAAAATAATTTTCAAAAGAGTCCATGGGGGCTGAAGAGACAGCGCAGATGCTAAGGGTGCTGGCTGCTCTTACAGAGGACCAGAATTTGGTTCCCAGCACCCACATGGAGGCTCGCAACCATCCATGACTTCAGCTCCAGGGGATTTGACACCCTCTCCTGGCCTCTTTAAGCACATACACACGAGAAAACATAAAGATAAAAATCTCATATTAAAAGGTCCACAAGGAAAAAGGTGTGGATGATCCGATGTCATTCTTATAAATGCATGGCTATTTGTATTAGAAGGGTATGGAAAAAACCCTGATTTGTACACTTGTGACCAGAGAATAGCCACACACCCCATGGGGTCAAGCAGATAGACTGGTTAGATTGAATGACCCAGACAGGAGGCAACAGGGATTGGTGGCCACTGGATGATTGGCAAGTATCTATTTAGGGGACACTGCCTGGAACACGGCTCAGTATGTCCAATCTGCTGGGCTCTCCCAAGATGCCAGAGGACTCCCAGACTTAGGGTTTATAAACATGTGGTTAGTTACTGCCTATTACATAGGGCCAGAGTTCCCCAGAATCAGGGTTCCTTCCTCAGGATACCACCAGCTCCATATTCATGTGCCATAGGCCTTATCTGTACCTACTATGAGATGGGAGTTCAGGATGTGGCTGTATGAAACTGCTGGAATAGTGGCTGTTTTGTACCTGACCCAGAAACCTCATTTTGTCACACAAAGCCACAGCAGTATGATTCACCATGTCATATGGGGGTGAAAACTCAGAGCCCCCCTCCCCAAGTCTTGACAAAATGAAACCATCTAGTCCGAACCTCCCGCACATGCAGCAGAGTTGGCATTGTTACACGTGAGCTCCCCTCTTTGTCCCTCCACAGCATGCCAAGTGGCACTCAGGAGCTCAACAGAACTAGTGACTTCAGACTAGAGCCCGAGTCCCAGGGATGACCCAAGCAGATGAATCTAAGCCCCAGAAGAGAGCTTGTCCAGGCCCTGCAGATATGAGCCTAGGACCCAGGGAAGAGCTGAGCTCTGGAGACTGACTTTGGGGATTCACTCCTACACCAAAGGCTGCCCGCTCCATGCCTCCCCCAGCTCTTGCTGATTGGATGCTCTGCTCTGCTGTGTCAACAGCTAGAGGATGACCACCTCCTGACTCACTCCAGGAGGCGATTTTTATTTCCGCACACACTTATTTCCCCAAAGATACTGATCTGCATTCCTGGAAATCTCAGCACTGGGCTCCAAGTCAGAGTCCCTTCCGTGGATCTAAAGGTTGTTCTCTGTGTAACCATGGTGGCATTTGTTTCTGGATTTGGTTCACACCTGGCTTTTGTAGGCTGAGAGATGAACTCTTTGCCTCTAGAACATGGAGCAGATGTGACATTGTTCTCCCAACACGTTGCTGCTCAACCGACTGAGATTTTTTTTTTCTCCTATGCCCCACCCACTCCTGGCATCCTCTGTTGTTTGCTTCTCCGAATTCATCTCAGAGGAAATTTAGGAGGTCTCCTGCCCTGCAGGCTGGATGTAGTGAACAATGATGATTATTTTTAATTCTTTTCCTTAAGGAGGAGATTTTTAAGTATTAGTGCCATGAGTTAATGCATGTGTTCTCAGCCTGACAGAGGCATTCCTTGTCTAGAATTTAGAAGCAATGTTCTGGAGAGCAAATAGATTTCAGTTTGATAGGATAAATATAAGGAGGGAGAAAAGAAAGGAACGAGAGAGAGAGAGAGAGAGAGAGAGAGAAAGGGAAGAAGGAAAGAAGTAAATAGGAAGGAAGGAAAGAAGAAAAGAGGGAGGGAGAGAGGGAGGAAGAGACACCGGAAGGCTGGAACCAATCCCCACCAAGCCTACTTACCTTGATGACATTCTCATCTGTGGCCTTGCACTCCACCAACTCTGAGATGTCCCTCAGGGTGCTATTCTCCTCCACCGACACCACCCTGACAGGCATGGCCACTGTCTTCCCCGTGAGGATGGCTGTGTTCAGGAGTTCAGTGTCCTGCCAAAGAATCAGACACATCAGGTCAGGGGACAGTCTCCTTTCTGCTGGTGCTACGTGATGCTTGGGGATGCTCCTGAGGTCAGCACTAGGCTGCTCCTCTTAGACATACTGTGGCACTTTCCTGAGGAATTGCATCAGAAGGACATTCTTCGGAATAACAATGAAGAACATTTTTAGTATTTCAGAGACCCAGCAGAGTCACACAGCAACCAGGTGACAAGCAACAGAAGCCAGTTTGGAGTACTATAGGAAGAAAGATACCAAGCTCAGTTGATTAATGCCTGTCGCCACCAGAAAAAAAATATGCCCAGAGCCTATGAACATATCTTACATGGTGTAATGGCTGGTTTTGTTTGTCAGCTTGACAGCCCCGGAAGAGGAAATCTCAACTGAAGAGCTGCCTCCAACAAACTGGCCTGTGGGGTGTATTCTTGATTGACGGCTGAGGTGGGAGGGTCCAGCCAACTGTGGATGGTGCCATCCCTGGGCAGTGTGTTGGAAAGCAGACTGAACAGCTTCAGAGGAACAAGCCAGTAAGCAGCACTCCATGATCTCTGCTTCAATTCCTTCCTGGAGTTCCTGCCCTGACTTTTCTCAGTGACGGAGTGTGACCCGAGAGTGAGGAGTTGAAACCAACCTTTTCCTTCTCGGGTTGTTTTTTGGTCATGGTGTTTATTCTATCGAAAGAAAGCCATGTAGAACGCCTGGGAAGAGGGACTTTGCAGGTAGAATGAAATTTCCTGGTTTCAAGGAGAGCTACTACTTCTTGAGCTGGCCCCAACAGAATCCTAGACCCTGAAGAAGGAAGAGTCATGAGGGGCGGAGGAAGAGCTCAGGCGGTGTTGATGGAGAGGAGGTCAGCATGGAGGTGACCAGTCAGTCCCAAGGGTCCTGAAGACAGGAAAGGAAAGGGGAGATTTTTCCCTAGGGGCACAACCCAGCTTTCACCTCACACAGCTCAATGTCAAACTTCCCTCAAGTCCCTGATTATGGAGTAGCTGTGGCTTACAGGTGGCACTTTACCCACTAAAGTACCCCTGAAACTTCCTTTTTCTGTTGCTGTTTATAGTGTTGGGTGTCAAACTTGGAAGCTACATGCTAGACCAGTGCGTTACCTCTGAGCCACATCCCTGGGCCCACAGGTTTCCTCTTTGAATTGAAGCTTTATTGATTTATAGTTATTTTACAAACCAAACTGTCTCTCTCTGCTGCCCCTTGGGAGCACACTTCACCACATCTATAAGCATGTCTGCTTGTCTCTTTGTGTCAATGCTCTGTAAAAATTGCACACATAATCTATTAGGTGATGCAGAGAACACCAGTATTTTTGAGTTTGCAGGGTAGTTACCACCTTCTCTTGGTGGCCACATGAATATGCAAACAGATCTTTGAATCTAGGGGGACTGACTGGTACCTTCTGCCTTGTGTGTGTGTGTGTGTCTGTGTGTGTGTGAATTTCTCGCATGTCTCTTTCCACAGACTCTTCTCCAGCGTCACTACTGTTGTTTGAAGCAGGCATACAGGGCAGAGAGGCTCCCTGTTAGAATTAGAGACTCAGGTTCCCAGACAGTCTCCTCACCCTGAAGTCGAACAAAGCTCTGCCTGCCTTTACAGGGTGCCTGGGACTCCTGAAGTCAGGTTCCAATTACGGGTGGCCTTGACCTGGCTATTACAGATGCTAAGAATACCACAGAAATTCCTAAGTCAAGGTCATTACAGGTAATGTGCTCAGGGTTGTCTTTGAAATGGTCTCAGTGAATGGCTTCATTAAGCAGTGTGGTCACTTATGGGGACCATAATTGTGATTAGCTTACTAAATGGTTGCTAAAGCTTCACAACTGTGTGTGTACACACATACACACACCACCACCACCACCACCACCACTATCAGCAGCAACAGCAGTAGCATTATTACACCTTGGCACTCATCTTTGATCAAAGCTAGTTGAACATTACCAATTTCTTACCGGTCACATCAGTTTTGAGAATTAACAGTCACAGAAACACGAAACAAGGGAAGAAAATCTTTAGCCTGTGAAGATATTCTGACTCATACACAGGGGAAAAGTTCCCTGTATTTAACAGCTGTTCTTCTGACCAGTTAGCTTCAGTGAGTGCCTGTTGCAGTGTGGGCCAACAGTCTGGCATTCTAGATTCTCCCCTGGCTTCTCCATCAACTTCAACATTGCCTGGATCACATTTATCAAGCTTCTTCAGGATGAAGTGGCGATATCATTTGTGACTACTTGACATCTATGAACTGTCAAATCCAGACCGCTTGCATTCTGGGCTCCTTTATAGTATAATACAGAGTAGCTTGAAAGAAGGGACAGTTATTTCTCAAAGTGCTGGAGGCCAAAAGGGCAAATCATGACTCTGGGGCTGGTGAAGACAAACAGCTTAAAACTGTATGTGTGTGTGTGTGTGTGTGTGTGTGTGTGTGTGTAAGACAGAGAGGGGGGAGGGAGGGAGGGAGGAGAGGAGAAAGGAAAGAGAAGCAGACACACAGGAGAGAGGTAGGGAGAGGAAAGAGAATGAGAGAGTCCTCTTTACATGCCATGCTGTTGGCTATATGGGATCAAACAGGGCCTCAGGAAGCTGGTGTCAGAGCCTCACAGTGGGTGTGAAGGTGTCACCACCGCAAAGAGGCTTCAAGCTAGCAGCTGTGTCATTGCTGTCCTGTCCCTCCTCCCACTTCCATTATACATGAGGTAACTACTCTGCTTTGCAAAAAAAAAAAAAAAAGAATTAGTACCAGGCATGCTAAATCACTCCTGTCCCTGGGAATTCTGGAAGAGCCCGAGGCTCCCAAGAGAGATTCCCATGTGGTTTGTATTCACATCAATCTCTCTGTCTATTTCTGGACAAATTACACTTTTACCTTTTTGATTAAGAGAATAGAATCATTTCTGATGCATTAAGAAGTCTTAGGGATGCAAGCTCACTAATAATGACAGGGAAGTGACCAGTTGTGGCTGGAGTGCTCAGCCCTGGAGTGTCTGCAGGGAGCATCCCTGAGACTCCCTGGAGAGGAGATTCTGGGTGTGAAAGAATCAGGGTGGGTCTTCACAATAGTCACAAATAATACCTTGGTGTGACTCTAACTAAGGAAGTGAAAGATCTGTATGACAAGAACTTCAAGTCTCTGAAGAAAGAAATTGAAGATCTCAGAAGACGGAAAGATCTCCCATGCTCATGGATTGGCAGGATTAATATAGTAAAAATGGATATCCTGCTGAAATCAATCTACAGATTCAATGCAATCTCTATCAAAATTCCAACTCAATTCTTCACTGAGTTAGAAGGGGCAATTTGCAAATTTATCTGGAATAACAAAAAACCTAGGATAGCAAAAACTATTCTCAACAATAAAAGAACCTCTAGGGGAATCACCATGCCTGACCTCAAGCTGTACTACAGAGCAATTGTGATAAAAACTGCATGGTACTGGTACAGCGACAGACAGGTAGATCAATGGAATAGAATTGAAGATCCAGAAATGAATCCACACACATATGGTCACTTGATCTTTGACAAAGGAGCTAAATCCACCCAGTGGAAAAAAGACAGCTTTTCAACAAATGGTGCTGGCACAACTGGCGGTTATCATGTAGAAGAATGAGAATTGGTCCTTTCTTATCTCCTTGTACAAAACTCAAGTCTAAGTGGATCAAGGAACTCCACATAAAACCAGAGACATTGAAATTTATAGAGGAGAAAGTGGGGAAAACCCTTGAAGATATGGGCACAGGGGAAAAATTCCTAAACAGAACAGCAATGGCCTGTGCTGTAAGATCAAGAATCGACAAATGGGACCTCATAAAATTGCAAAGCTTCTGTAGGGCAAAAAATACTGTCAATAAGACAAAAAGGCCACCAACAGATTGGGAAAGAATTTTTACCAATCCTAAATCTGATAGGGGACTAATATCCAATATATACAAAGAGCTCAAGAAGCTGAACTCCAGAAATTCAAATAACCCCATTAAAAATGGGGTACAGAGCTAAAGAAAGAATTCTCAACCGAGGAACTCCGAAGGGCTGAGAAGCACTTGAAAAAATGTTCAACATCCTTAATCATCAGGGAAATGCAAATCAAGACAACCCTGCGATTCCACCTCACACCAGTCAGAATGGCTAAGATTAAAAACTCAGGTGACAGCAGATGCTGGGGAGGATGTGGAGAAAGAGGAACACTCCTCCCTTGGTGGTGGGATTGCAAGCTTGTACAACCACTCTGGAAATCAGTCTGGCGGTTCCTCAAAAAACTGGACATAGTACTACCAGTAGATCCAGCAATACCTCTCCTGGGCATATATCCAGAAGATGTTCAAACTAGTAATAAGGACACATGTCCTACTATGTTCATAGCAGCCCTACTTATAATAGCCAGAAGCTGGAAAGAACCCAGATGTCCCTCAGCAGAGGAATGGATACAGAAAATGTGGTACATTTACACAATAGAGTACTACTCAGCTATTAAGAACAATGAGTTTATGAAATTCTTGGGCAAATGGATGTATCTGGAGGATATCATCCTGAGTGAGGTAACCCAATCCCAAAAGAAGTCACTTGATATGCACTCACTGGTAAGTGGATATTAGATCAGAAACCTAGAATACCCAAGATACAACTTCCCAAACACAAGAAAATCAAGAAGGAAGACCAACTCGTGGATACTTCATTCCTCCCTAGAATAGGGAATAAAATATCCATGGAAGAAGTTGCAGAGACAAAGTTTGGAGCTAAGAAGAAAGGATGGACCATCCAGAGACTGTCCCATCTGGGGTCCATCCCATAATCAGCCACCAAACGCAGACACTATTGTATATGCCAGCAAGATTTTGCTGAAAGGACCTTGATATAGCTGTCTCCTGTGAGGCTTTGCCAGTGCCTGGCAAATACAGAAGTGGATGCTCACAGTCATCTATAGGATGGAACACAGGGCCCCCAATGTAAGAGCTAGAGAAAATACCCAAGAGCTAAAGGGGTCTGCAACTCTATAGGTGGAACAACAATATGAACTAACCAGTACCCCCCAGAGCTGTGTCTCTAGCTGCATATGTAGCAGAAGATGGCCTAGTTGGCCATCATTGGGAAGAGAGGTCCCTTGGTCTAGCAAACTTTATATGCCCCAGTACAGGAGAAAGCCAGGGCCAAGAAGTGGGAGTGAGTGGGTAGGGGAGCAGGGTTGGGGGAGGTTATAGGGGACTTTCAGGATAGCATTTGAAATGTAAATGAAGAAAATATCTAATAAAAACAAAACAACACAAAAAAGGAATAGGATGAGTTATGATTCAGCTGTGAGGAGGACTGTCCTCTGCTAGGCTCCCAGACAGACAAGGCAGAAAACATGGCACCGGGTGAGAAAATCCAGATGCAGCTAACTCTAGATCAGGAACCCTATCCAGCTATCCAGAGCTGTGTATGATGGAGATAAACATGGGGTCTCCTGCCTAGAGACTGAACATTGTCAAATTATACAGTGACTGCATGTTGTAATCACATGCAGGACAGCACACTGCCAGTTAAGAGGCAGGCTCCGGGGTGTCATCACCTAAGCAGGGTGCACCCTGGTTTTTCAGGTCCAGCAGGTCTCTGATGGTCAGATATCATGGCAGGAATCGCTGAAGAATCCAGACTGGGAGGGGTCAAGAGCGCCACAAAAGACCTACAGAGCCAACTAACCTGAACCCATGGGGGCATCACAGAGACTGAACCACCTACCAAAGAGCACACATAGACTGGACCTAGTCCCCCTGCACATATATAGCAGATGTGCAGCTTGGTCTTCATCCTGGTCCCTAACAGTTGGAGCAGGGGTTAACTCTTACTTGGACTCTTGTTGCCTGCCATTGGATCCCTTTTCCCTAGTTGGGCTGCCTCGCCTGGCCTCAGTAGAAGAGGATACACTCTTAGTTCTCATGAGAAGGTGTCAGGGCCAGGTTGGTACTAAGAAGGGGTGGCCTCTCCTGCTCAGAGAACAGCAAAGGTGAAGGAGATGAAACTGAAAGGAGAGGAGGGAGGGGGGCTGCGATCAGGATGTAAAGTGAATAAATAAATTAATATGAACAAAAAAGAATCCAGGCTGGATGGCCACAGTCACCTAGGACTGAAGCATTGGACCCTCCTATGACCACCTGGGGCTGAGGTAATCTGTATTTGGTGCCATTTAATAGTGCTAGGCCTGGAGCAATTGCATGAGCAATCAGGTCCTTGTGCGACCATGTGCGTGGTTCCTCTGATGGTTCACGCCTTCCTTGCACCTTGTCTGGGGAACTCTGTCTTTGGAGGATGTTTCTGATGCTTTCTCTAAGCTCCCTGAAGATGAAACAAAACTTATACCCCTTCGTGAGGGGTCCACATCCTTCATCTCCCTCTTTTTTTCTACGGGGAGCACCTTTCCTTCTAGGACCCCCTGAATGATCTCACCTAGAGGAACAAAGGTCCTCTCTGGATGCAGGAATGGATGAGTTTCAGACCCCTGCAGTTCCTGCAGGTTGTCTAAGATGACCCCAGATATCAGTCAATGCCAGATAGGACCTGAAGCCCCACATATGGGCTGTACTTAACCTCAGATATATTCACGTGGAAATATCAGCTCACTATAGCGGGCTTGTGGCTGAGCCTGGGATGAAAGAGGTACAGCTCTACCCTGAAGCAAGACACTAGCTTCTCTGTCTGCCTTAGGGCTACCTTGTCTTCATGTCCTTGTCATCTGGGGCATCCTCACCTCCCATATCAGCCTTCCCCATGGTTGCTGGGGAGCACCAAGTGCCCAGATTTCTCTCTTTCTCTCTCTCTCTCTCTCTCTCTCTCTCTCTCTCTCTCTCTTGGTTTTTCGAGACAGGGTTTCTCTGTGTAGCCCTGGCTGTCCTAGAACTCACTCTGTAGACCAGGCTGGCCTCGAACCCAGAAATCCACCTGCCTCTGCCTCCCAAGTGCTGGGATTAAAGGTGTGCGCCACCACCGCCCGGCCGATTTCTCTCTTTATACAGACAACAGCCACGGGGCAGCAGTGCTCCTTTGCAAGCTTTATCTGAACTTGACCCCATGACCCCATTTCAGGCTCACAGGTGCTGAGCCTTATGACTTAGCATCTTCAGGGGACAAAAGTCTACCCACCCTCTGCAGAAATATTCCGTATGAGTTTTCATTCAGTTCAGCTCATACAAAGGGGTGGTGGGGGTGTGTTTACCATGGAGGAAACGGAGTTCTAGAATACCTCATCTCCCAACCAGACCATCTGCTGAAGTCTCTCTTGTGCTAACCAGTCCCCTGCACAGCTAATGTTGAGCTAAGCCAGGCAGCCACAGCCACAGCTATGAGGGCACCAGTGTCACAGGACTTCATTTCTCTGGGAAGTAGGACTGACTGAGGTTGAAAAAGGTTCTGGCTAAAGTCAGGCCATTGCACAATTTTCTCAAAGGTGAATCATCTCTTTATCTTGTCTGCATTGATAACATTAGGACAACTCTATGCATTTATAGATTTTTCCTCTATGGTGGGGAAAGCACATCACTCAACATACCATCCTCTCTTCCAGCATTGTTTTCGGGTAATTTCATAAAGTCACTGTGGTCCCGGAGGGCTCAGTCAGGCTCAGAGGCTGGAAAGAGATCAACCTGACCACCAGCCAGGCATCTCACCCTGATCCTCTGGACCCCAGGACACGCTGTGCTCACAGACACACAGGAGCTTTCTCCCTCTACTGTGAATGCTGCTTCTTGTGATGCTGAGGACTCTGTGTTCTGAGAGCAAGCATTCCTAGACAGTGTCTTGTTAAGCGTGCCTCTGTCCATTGGCTGCTTTTCCAGCTCCATCTCAATGAGAGACTCTCCTGCCAGCCCTTACCAGCATAGATCCTCTTTCTTAGATCTTGTTTCTCTTCCAATTTGAGGGCCAGGATCAATAGGATGCTGTGAGGTGGGCTTGCCTCATGTCTTGTTCAGGGGAACAGGCGAGCATCCTTGTGTGTGACTGGTGTAGCCCCCAACCCTTATTTGAACCCCAAGTCAGTGAAGATTTCAATTCAGGAGCATCACAGGATGTTAACCCAATCCCCAGCCAGTAAGGACTCCCATTTAGGAACCCACTGGGATGGTAGATGCTCTCCATCTTCCAGCCTGGGTAGCTGGATCATATTTCAAGAGCCCCATGTTCCACACAGCAATGAGGCAAGCTCTTTAATACCCGAATGAGAAGACCCTGTTCCTATTCTGCTGGAGTGTCACATCTTCCAGAGCCTCTGTCTCCCTCTACTTCTTTTTGTACTTAGCTACTGTGACTTCATCTCTGCACACACCTCGTTCCTCTTATGTGGAATACTGTGGCCTCCCTTCCCCCAGCCTGGAACCTGCTTGCTCAAGGGTGGAGCTACCGGCTCATTCGTCCTGCCACGCCTACTGCTGGAACCTGCCTTTGCCGCCTGGAGGCACACACGTGTTCGTCCTGCTACTGGACCCTGAGTTACTTGGCGGGATATTGGGTTCCCTCCCCCTTCCTTTATAACTGAGTGTCTGAAAATAGTAAAATTGAGCCTTGATCAGAATGTTGTTGTCTTGGCTCCATTGTTTCTTCCGCCCCGTCTAGATTCCTCTCTTTTCAGTTCGAACTGCCATTCTCAGTTGAACCGTTCGTGTTGTGGACTGCGGGCAGGCCGCAACAGAATACTGTTCCCTCAAATAACCACACGGTTCCGACCTTGCTTCCCTGTACTACCTACCTATATACGGCACTGAGTAGTACTACTGAAAGATGCCTATCAGCAAACACTTCTGAGTGTGTCTGGGAGGGAATTCCCAAGACATTAGATCCCAAGGCCTTGGAGTGGTTGACACTAATTCCTGGATGGATTCACAATCTGATGATAACACTGTGAGAGGTGAGGACCCGTTGGGAGCAGTAAGTCACTAGGGGGTGTGTCCTTCAGGCTGGGTCCTGGTTTCCTCCACTTCCTGTATCTTCTTCTCTGCTTTTTGTCTGGCAGGATGTGAGCAGCTGTCCTCCATCACTCACGCCCATTGCCATGATGTACACTGTCCAAATGCATGGGGCTCAGTGGCTATGATTGAGCCCTCAGAAACATGAGCCAATAATTGCTCTGTCCTCTCTTGTTTGTTTGTTTAAGTCAGGGATTTGAACATGGTCACAAGAAAAAAATAACAAACATGGCAGCTATGTTTTCCATAGTTCACCAGTGCCTCTCAAGAGACATGGTTTCTATTCAGATTTGCAGCCGTGCCTGTCTCCTCCTGAAAGCAAAACTCCACAGAACAAAGAATTCTCTTCTCCTCCTCCTCCTCTTCTTCCTCTTCTTCCTTTTCTTCCTCTTCTCCTTCTCCTCCTCCTTCTCCCCTTTCTTCTTCTTCTCCTCCTCCTCCTTCTTCCTCTTCTTCTTCCTTTTCCTCTTCCTCTTTTTCTTCCTTTTCTTCCTCTTCTCCTCCTCCTTTTCCTCCTTCTCCTCCTTCCTCCTCCTTCTTTTCCTTTTTCTCCTCTTCCTCTTCCTTCTCCTCCTTCTTCCTTCTCCTCTTCCCCCCTCTACTTCTTCCTCTTTCTTCTTCTTCTTCTTCTTCTTCTTCTTCTTCTTCTTCTTCTTCTTCTTCTTCTTCTTCTTCTTCTTCTTCTCCTTCTCCTTCTCCTTCTCCTTCTCCTTCTCCTTCTCCTTCTCCTTCTCCTCCTTTTCTTCCTCCTCTTCCTCCTCCTTTTCTTCTCTTCCTCCTTTTCTTCTTCCTCTTCCTCCTCCTTTTCTTCTCCTCTTCCTCTTTCTCTTTCTTCCCCTCCCTGCCCCACTTGCTGTTCTACTCCGAGCACCTGGAACAGCCACTGCTGAAGAACTCTGTGCTACAGACATATGATAAGAGGCAGAAAAACAAACTGCCTACAAGTCCTTCTAGTTTGAGTTTCTGAATATACCTACAGGGCTGTGGCTGTAGCTCAGTGGGTAGAGCACTTGCCTGGCATTCACAGAGCCCTGGGTTCAACCCCTAGCACCTCATAAACCAAGCATGGAGGTGCATACTTGTAACCCAGAACTTGGGAGGCGGAGGAAGGAGGATCATAAGGTCAGAGTCATGCTTGGCTATGCAGTGAGCGTAAGACTAGTCTGGGATACCGAAGATCTGATCATTTGGAGCCTAGCCTTCTCTAAAGGTCTTGGATTAAGGACACAGTGCTTGGTTGCCTTCCTGGGTCTGTACATGTGACCAAAATCCTGGAAGGGGCTCTTGTTTCATGGTTCCGTCTTTGGAAATGAGGCCAGGGCTTGGATCAGACCACAGTCCAAGAGTAATGGGTGGTATGGAGTGACAAGCTGTGTTAAGATCATGAGTCCAGAGTCCCCTCAAAGCTCCAGCTTTGGCTTCGGAGTTCCAACACTTGGAACTGACATGCTAAAGGCCTGCATGCCAACAGCATTCTGATTGGTTGGTGTTACCATCTACTCTGGTCTGATTGGCTGGAGCCTGTATCACTCTGTCAGATTTTGAATATCATTCATTTGTACTCATGTGAGCAGTAAGGTTCAAGTAATCAGCGGATTTTTCTTTGTTGTTTTTAGGGTGCTTTCTAAGTGATTCCCTAGTTTGTTGTAAATAACTCAGTAATGGTGTGTGTGTGTGTGTGTGTGTGTGTGTGTGTGCACAAATGAGAGGTTTATGTGTCTTTTTCAATTGCTCTCAGCTGTACTTTTTGAGATAGGGTCTTTCTGGTCAGAGTTAGGCTGGTTGACCTGTGAGCCCAGCAATCCTCCTGCCTCCACCTCTTCAGTGCTGAGATTACAAGCATACACCTCCACAGCAGTGTTTTATGTAGTGCTGGGAAGGCAAGCACTTTACTAACTGAGCCAGCTCCTTAGCTCTCAGTAAAAATACTTAGTAAAATTGCAAAGAGCTTCATGGGCTTCCTTGGGGCACCTGGACAATCAAGGTAGAAGAGAGTCACCCTTGCCACAGTGACCCCCCAGGGTCCAGGCACCCTCAACGTTTTGCACTGTGGGTATTCATCACAGGGAGTTAAAATCCAGCTTCATTCCTCCACTGTCCTGCAACTTTGTATTTGTGCCAGCTACCACCACTGGAGGAATGCAGAGGTCCCACAGCAAGCCACTTACCCATCCTTTCCAGGGAGTCATGGCTGCTCTCCAAAGGTAGCTGAGCAAATTTCTCTCCTTCCCCGAGGACACATGCTAACACCTCTGCGCGCCTCACAGTCACACAGCAATAATTCCAGGTCCTGGCTCTGTGGGGAAACCCAACTCCCACCTCATTTACTTCCAATTTATTCATGGTACAAAACTGGGGTGCGGGAGGCAAACTTAACTTAGCTGTCAATTTGCTTCTAAGGCAAGATGGAGAATCCATTCTAAAGCGTGCATTTAAAACAAGAAAGCAATTCAATTTTGCTAGGCACCATCTACAAGGTCCGGAGCGGTAACTCAGCTATTAAACAAGTCACCCTCTGGGGTGGCACATAAGAATAAGTTGCATGAACGTCTCCAAGGAAAGTCAGTCGCTTTGCAAGTTTGCTGAGAAGTGCTTGAGAAATACATATTTTATTTCGGCAAAGTTGTGGCAGATTCTTGCACTTCTTAATTATGTGGGCATGGCTGCTAAAAACTGAGGGTGGTTTTCCCATGATCTTACAGTGGGTCCTGCTCTAGTGATGTCATGAGGAAGAAGGAACCAGGGCTGTCTGCTCAGGAAGAGGGAACCAGGGCTGTCTGCTCATAGCCCTCTGACTTGCGTGGGGCACAGAATAGAGAGCATATCTCTATGTGTTCATCCCTAGGACACTTGCCTTTCCAAAGCCATGGGGAAGAGTCTATCTCAGGTCCCTTATACCTAGGAACTGGGATACAAATGATGTGAGCCCTTTGTGGTCTTCCTCTCGTCTTCTCCATATATATTCTCTCTCTCTCTCTCTCTCTCTCTCTCTCTCTCTCTCTCTCTCTCTCTCTCTCTCTCTCTTTCCTCCTCTTCCTTCCCCTCCTATTTCCTCTGTGTGTGTTTGGAAGAACATTTGAACAATAAAGGTGATCAGAGCCAGGCATATGCTGGGCAGTCTTTATGAACTTAACACAGACTGGGAAGTCACTTGGGAAGAGGGAGCCTCAGTTGAGAAAATTACCTCTTTGCATAGGTCTCTGGGCTTTTCTGTGGGGGTGTTTTCTTTATTAATGATTGGTGTGGGAGGGCCCAGCCTACTAGTTGGTGCCATCCCTGGGCAGGTGGTCCTGGGGTGTCTAAGAAAGCAGGCTGGGCAAGCCAAAAGGATCAAGTCAGTCACAAGTCAGAGTAGCATTCATTTGTGGCCACTGTTTAGTTCCTGTGTCCAGGTTCCTGACTGAGTGCCTGCCCTGACTTCTCCTGATGATAGACTGTAAGAAAAAAAAATTCGATGGCTTTTTTTTTTTTTTTTTTTTTTTTGTAGGCAGGGTTTTTCCTGTGTCCTGGAAGCCACTCTGTAGACCAGGCTGGCCTTAAACTTACAGAGACCCACTTATCTCTGCCTCTCGAGTACTGAGATTAAAGGCATGTGGCACCACACGAGCTTGGACAGAGGTTTATCATGGCGGCAGAAGAAAACCACTACACACATTGACCCACAGCTGTCTACTCAGTATTTGAGAAGGAGAAGCAGGAGGCTTTCTACAAGATTCAGGTCAGTCTGATTGCGCCCCAGTGTGATCCCCCACAGACAAATATACAGGCAGACAGACAGACAAGGAGAGCTTTCTACCCCTGTGTGGGTATGCAGATAAAACAGTAATCTATCGAAGGGCAGACTCCCTTTTTCTCTCCCCTCTATCTTTCCTTTTTTCTCTTTCTCAACAATTGAGGTCCAGCAACCCCAGGATAGTGTCTGGGATCCTTAATCACGTGTCAGAGCAGCGCTTGGGCCACACTCTGATGGTCAAACTATGTCTGTGCGAATGCTGTGACATCTCGTGAGGTACTGGCCAGTTAATTGGGGAAACAGACACAAGGGATTCTCCAGCCAGCCACACCCACATTCAACTCTGATGGATAGAAAGAAAGAGCATCTCTGCCAGCAGTGCTAGCATTTCAAAGAGGATGGTACCCAGTGGGAGATGCTTACAGAGTTGTGTGGGCTGGTGATGGCAAGCTGGGAGCCACTACTTGTGGGTAATCAGAGGAGTGGCTTCCCAGGCAACTTTCCCTTGATTTTCTTACAACCACACACCGATTCTTTATCATTTGAGGCTTTGGGCTGTGAGTGAACACAGAAGGGAACAGAAGGGGGTTTTCTGGAATGGACTAAGGTGTGGGTGGGCTCAGGTATGGGGCAGGCTTAGGTGTGGGGAGGGCTCAGGATAGGGTAGGCTCAGGTGTGGGGTGGGCTCGGGTGTGGGTAGGCTTAGGTCCACGTGGGTTTGGATACAGGCTGGGTATCATGGTTGTACCTGGGCAGCAGGGTCTGTCTCACTTGCTTGGGAGATGCCAGCTGGTGTAAGTCAGATGGTTGAAGGCTCCTATACCATGCCAATCAAGAATGGAAGGATCCAGCTGGCCCCGTTTGAGTGATGCCCAGTACTGGCAGTGAGCCAGGTTTCTATACAAGTCACTGGCATGGGATTGAGGAGTTGACAGTTCTATGCTCTACCAGACACTCTGTGTATGGTGGCTCCCAAGGCTCGGGGGAGGGTCAGAGGAACCTCCTGGCTCAACAGTCTGTCAAGACCTTTGGACTGCCCCACCTGTACTTCAGCAAAGGCCAGGAAGCTCCCGTGCCTCATAAAGCTCAAGGGACTCATCTCCTATTTTAGCGTCGACTCCCCACATCTATCCTGAACTCCAGGATCCAACCTGACCATCCCAGGGACAGCCTTAGCATCTGATGCATAAACAACCATTAACACCACCCCCTAGTGGCGGAGGTGGGGAACGGCCCATGGTGTAAACAGACCTTTTCTTTTTGAAAACTTTTGACAATTTCCTACACATGCGCAATTGTACTGTTATTGTATTTACCCCGATCATCACCCTCTATTATCCCTCTCCTACCCCTCCTGACTTTGCAGAAATCCTCCTGACCCCCTTCTTCTTGGTGACCTACCACGCCTAGATGGTTAAGATTTAGTGAAGATGCCACACACTGGATATAGAACACAGAGAAGTCCAGCTGGAGCTTAGCTGGAATCTCTCTCTCTCTCTCTCTCTCTCTCTCTCTCCTCTTTTCTCTTCTCTCTCTCTTTCTCTCTCTCTCTCTCTCTTTGACTTTCTCTCTCTCTCTCTCTCTCTCTCTCTCTCTCTCTCTCTCTCTCTCTCTCTCTCTCCCTGTGACACAGTCTTTACCCAGCTAAAGCAAACTGCAGGTCACACAGCCTACTTAACAAGTGGAGTGTAGTTTATTCCAGGGCTTTGCTGCTTCTCATCCCACTTGGGTGAAACATTGTGTCTCAAGAGGTGTCAAGATTCCCCTCCTATAAAGTACCCAGGACAATGAATTTGAGCAACTTTGTGCGGCTTCACGAGTTTGCTGTAGTCTTAGAAATTCCCATCTCTCAAAGGCTCTCCTGGGCCATTTCCAATTAATCTCTGCTCCAGCCCCAGGCAATCGCTGACTGCTCTGTCTCTGTAGTTCTGCCATTTTTAGAAACGATCCCCAGAATGTCTAATTTTTAAATGCCTAGTTTCCCTACATCTCACTTTTTTTTAAATGTGTGTATGTGTGTGTATGCATGCACGTATGCATGTCAAAGTCAGAGAGCATCAGGTGTCCTTCTTCAGGAAGCCATCTACTTTATTTACTGAGATAGCATCTTTCACTGGCCAAGAACTTGCCAAGTAGAGACTCTACTGGTCTTCCCTGCCCCCAAACCCCTGAGATTACAGGTATGTGCTATCATAGCTGTTTTTGTTGTTGTTTTACTTTGAATTTTTGTTTGTTTAATCCCGTCCTGGATGCAGGCTTAGGTCCTCATGTAAATACTTCACCATTTGCATTCTCTCCCCAGTACCTGTGTGTGTGTGTGTGTGTGTGTGTGTAGTGTGGGTAGGGTGTCCTAGGTAGCCCAGGCTAGCCTTGACTTTGCAGAAATCCCCATGCCTCACCCCGAATAATTGCTGGGGCTATAGTGTGAGTTACCATGCTGAGCCTCACCCCAGTTCTTTAAAGGGGTACCAGCAGTAATTGCTCATTGACAGGCAGAGCTCCACCCTCTGGCTGCACGGAGGCTCACTAACTCTTTCACTTGTACATGCACAGGATAGACAGGTTGTGAGAGCTAGTATGTACTAACAACACCTGCCTGCCCATCATGGAAGGTGACTCAGGACTATGCAGTATGCACAGGGAACACAGGAAGAAACTGCCAAGTCAGTTTCTCATCACCCTTCCAATCTCTTATCCCCAGCACCAGAGCCTGCGTGGTCCTCTTCCTCCATACAGTGGCAACAAGTAGTCTCTTCTGTTTTAGCCTGCCTGTGAGTACCAGGTGGCTGCTTTTCTTTTTTTAATTTTTGAGCTTCGTGTTTGCCCAGAGACTAATAAAACCAAGCCCCTTTACTTCCCAAATATTCCAGATTTAAATTTTGACTCATGTTCATTTTGTGACATTCAGATTCCTTAAGCCATGATGTTAACAGTGGATTTAATTTTTAAAAAAACCACATATTTATTTTGTGTGTCTAGGTGTGTTTTGCCTGCACGTTTGTCTGTGCACCAGGGACATACTTGGGGCTCACATAGGCCAGAAGAGGGCATTGCACCTCCTAGAACTGGAGTTACAGTTGGTTGTTAGCCCTTGTGTGGGTGCTGGGTCCTATTGGAAGAATAGTCAGTGCTGCTAATCACTGAACCATCTCTGCAGTCCCCAGATTTAATCTTTATGTAAAGAGAAATTTTAAAGACTCAGACAATACATGACAAGGGGACATTTTGGTTCACCTATAATGTGATAGGTAGGTAGGTAGGTAGGTAGGTAGGTAGGTAGATAGATAGATAGATAGATAGATAGATAGATAGATAGATAGGCAGGCAGGCAGGCAGGCAGGCAGGCAGGCAGGCAGGCAGGCAGGCAGGCAGGCAGGCAGGCAGGCAGGCAGGCAGAACTCCAGGACAAAACTACTACATATCACTAGTTATTGAAATTTGGGTCTTGCAGGTGCTGTATCTCAGTCCCTTAAAAAAAAATATTTTATTGAGACAGGGTCTCACTAAACTGCCCAGGCTAGTTTTAAACTTTTAATCCTCCTGCCTCAGTTTCCTGAACAGCTGGGATCACAGGTCTGAGTCACTCTTCCTGCCTGTAAAGGGCTTGCTGCAGAAAACATAATGACATATCTTTGTCAGCAGCCATTGGAGTTACTTATTAGAAGTACTCAAGTGTCCACACTTAGATGTTTTTGTGGAAATAGGATCTATTTTCTTCCAGATTTTAAAGTGGTCACCTGTTGCCCACAGCAGCAGACACAATGTTTGGATTTTGCGACTGGGGAGTGTGCAGGCCCTGGCTGCTAAACCCGAGCCCATGCTGTGGTTTCCTAGGGTATTCCCCAGCTCCATCGGCTGCTCTCCCCTGTGAGCTTTTACATTCCCCTTTCTCTTTAAGGAACGTGTCTCCAGGGTGCCTGAGAGACTATGAGGTGCAGACAGACAGCAGCATCCCAAAGCTGCCCCCTCCCCCTCCCCATCCAAAATGGAGTTTGGGATTCAGATTCATGCAAATCTTCCAGGAGTTAGGGGAAACATTTTCCAGCTTCCTGCACCTCAACTCTACTTTACATTTAATTTTGAGCATGAGCAGTAATCCCAGCATAACATCCCCCCATTCCCCTTCCCCTATCTTACAGGGAACCACACTATTTTAGACAAATAAGAGTTCAGGGATAGGAGGAGATCACGCCTCTTTCCTGCAAATGATTAGGGATGAGGAACTAGTTTGTGGGCTCTGTGGCTCCTGAGAACCAGAGATTTCTCTGAGGACTGGTGACGAGGGACCTCCATAATGAGGAGCCGGATGACAGCAGGCAGGCTCTGGCATCTGTGATAACCCATTTATGTTTCTTTAAATTAGCATGCAAGTCATCACATGGCAATTCTGAGCAAAAGGTCTTCAGTCTCCATCCTCCCCAAACTCCTGCTGCTGGTGCTCCCTGTAACCCTCTGTCTCCCTGATGTTTTCGTGTCCCACACTCCTGGTCTTTACCCATAAGCCACTGAGTCCAATTACTGCTGGCCACAAGCTCAGCGGTGTGGGGGAACCCACAGGAGTATAAGCAACCCACCAGTGGCCACATATCCAAGAAGTAACCAACTACCAATAGATCCGCTTATCATTTAGACTTTGTGCTTGCGCTCTCTCTCTCTCTCTCTCTCTCTCTCTCTCTCTCTCTCTCTCTCTCTCTCTCTCTCTCCCTCCCTACCTCTCTCTGTCACACACACACACACACCACACACATTTTCTTTTCTCTCTCCTGTCTGTCTCTGTCCTTTCTGTCTTGTCTGTCTGTCTCTCTGTTTCTGTCTCTCTCTGTCTCTGTCTGTCTGTCTGCCTGTCTCTCTCCCCCTGCCCAGGCTAGGATTCCCATACCCCATATGAAAGAGTGCATGTGTTTTCTGACATTCTAACTTTGTGTTATCTCCACATTACACTTCCCATATCCATCTAGTCTCCTGAAGATTTTGTGAGTTCACACTTTTCCTTGCAAATGAATAAAAACCCTACTGTGTCTAGGTACCACATTTTTATTACCCATCCATCTGTTGATGGATATCTAGACTGATTCCACGTCCTGGATACTGTGGGCAGCTCAGCAGTGGACACAGATGAGTGATGTCTTAGGGTAGGATGTGGAGTCCTCTGCGCACATGCCTGGGAGTGATGGAGCTGGGTCATGTGGGAGCTCCAGCTTTAATGGGGGTAGGGGGCGTTCTCCCAACTGAGTTCCACAATGGCTGTATTAATGCATCCCCCCATTAGCGACTAAAAACTCCTCTCTCCGCACACCATCTCTGGCATTTGTTCTTAGATTTCTTCATGCCAGCCACTCTGACTGGGCTAAGGGAGTATCTCAAAAGAGTTTAAATTTACATTTCCCCAATGATGTTCTCTTTAAAAAAATACTCATTGCCCATTTGCATTTCTTACTCTAAAGGATGTTCATTTCATTAGCCAATTTGTTGATGGCAGGGTTCGTTTGGAGGGAGAGAGATGTTTAAAATTTTCAGTTCTTTTAAAATTCTGGATATTTGTGCCTCTGTCTGAATTATAGCTGGCAAAGATTTTCTCCCATTCTGTGGGCTGTTTACTCTGTTGGCAGTTTTTTTTTCCCTGTATAATCTTTTAAATTTCATGCTGCCCCATGTGTAGATCTTGGGGCTGGTTACTGTGCTGTTGGACTTCCAAGAAGAAAGTTCTCACCTCCACCCATGTCTTGAAGAACATGACTTATGTTTTCTTCTACCAGTTTCCGTGTTTCAGGTTTTAGATCGGAGTCTTCAATTCACTTTAAGATGACTTTTGTATAAGGTGAAAGATATACTTCTAATTTCATTTGTTCCCCTTGCAGGTGGATATCAGATTTGCCAGCACCATTTGTTGAATAGGTTTTTCCACATTGTATGCTTCTGATGCCTTTGTCAAATATTAGCTGACGCAGCTTTGTTGGCTTATCTGTCTCTGGATGCTCTCTTTTGTCTCATTGACCAGTCTGTTTTTAGGCCAGTGCCAGGAAATCTTTGACAATATAGCTCTGTAGTGTAAGTTTAGGTCAGGTATTGTGACCCCCCTCTCATGCACTTTGGATCACTAGATTCTCCCTTGTCTCTGCTTGGCTGGCCCCAAGGGAGAAAACAGCCTATGCCTGGAAACCAGGTCACCTGACTCTCCAGGCAGAGTCTGTCACCTGCTAGGGATATATCCGTGCACAGTAACATGTCCATTTCAGCTTATAATTCTCAGCTCTAATGGCCTAATCAAGGGTATTGTAAGCACTCTCAGTGCTCCAGCATCTTGTCTGGAGATGAGGAAGTGGCAAGTCTACAGGCTGCAGGTCTGCAATGAATGTGTGGAGGGGATGCTTTCAGCAAAGGCTCATGGGAGAATCCTGCCTTGCCTGTTCCAGCTGTTACTGTTAGTCAGAAACCCTTGGATCGTGGATATGTTCCTTCAATGCCTGTGTTTTGGGGACAATTTAAAGAGTCTTACAAGCATATGTTGGGTTGGGTTTAGGGCTCACCATTACCTCATGTGGTCTTGCCTTGCCCCTTGGTTTTGTCTTAGCCAGGAAGACCTGATTTGCACATAAGTCACAGCCACAGGTGGCATGGGTTAGGACTCGGACACATCTCTGAAGTACATAACCCCCAACTAAGGCAGCAAATCTTGCAAGATGCTGGGAGAGACTGTCTGTGACTGTTCTGCTATTATGGAGGGATATATTATATATATATATATATGTTGTATTATATATTATATATATTATAGAGGAATATGGAATATGAACCACCCAGGTAGTTTGCCTGTGGCTGGAATGAGGGGGTGTCGTGTAGGACAGGAATTCAGGAAACTCCCTCTACAGGATGGATTCTGGCCAGGGGCTGTTTTATGGATGCTGACCCTCAGACCCTTTTGTGCTTTTCTGTATATTGATTTAACCTCATGTTCTCTGAGAGTGGGGCACTTAACATGTACACTGGGCATGTTATCATCTCTCCTTCCCTCTCCCCTCTTCCCTTTTCTCCCCTCTCCCCTTGTCTTTCTCCTTCATCCTCATCCTCCTTATCCTCTTCTTCCCCTTTCCTCTTCCTTCCTTCTCTCCTCCCCCTCCCCCTCCTCTCACTCCTCCTCCTCCTCCTCCTCACTCCTTTCTCCCCCTTTTATCTTTGAAACAAGATGGAATTCCTATGGCACATGTCTAGCCAGTGCTCCTTAGAGGATTTACAGAGCTGGGCAGCCATCTCTACAATGAGCGCAGGCACATTTTATCATCCCGTAGCTATTCTGCCTCCTCTGGTGGTCACCAGGTCCTCCCCAGGCTGGGCTGTCCCTAAGTTGTTCTCTGTTATCGGTGGATTTGCTGATCGCTTTTGAGTAGGATGCTGGTTTTGAAGCTCAGCCTTGCTCTAGCACATGACTGTACTTCTTCTTCTTCTCCCCCCCCTCCCCATCCTGCAGGATGATTGCAGTGCTCTTGAGTGGAGTGGTACAATTACCGGATGGGAATCATAAACCAAAGCGGCTGTATCACTGAGCGCTTCCTACGATCCAAGCTCTGCTCTAATTACATATTATCTCAATGGAGATGCCTTCCGAGGTCGGACAGGAAAAACAAATGGATCCAGTGGACTAGGGGGGAAGCCATTGCAAGGGCTGGTTCAGTCCTGGCCCAAGGAGGGTGGCGTGCAGCCTCCACTCAGAAATTCTGATGCTTGCCTGGGGGGGGGGGGGTCACCAGACACTCTGTGACCTTCAAGAGAAGCCAGGGTCAGGTGTGGTGGCTCATACTGTGAATCCCAGCGGAGGCAGGCAGATCTCTTGAGCTTGAGGCCAGTCTGGTCTATACAGTGAGTTCAAGGACAATCAGGACTGCACTCTTCCAATTGGTAATTATGGACTACAGAATTCATCTTAAGGCAATTTAGGCAGAGAATGACTTCTGGATAGCTACCTTCATTCCTACAGCGAAGGTTTAGGGTAACCACACCACGTCACACACATCTCTCGAATAACCTCAGAGTCCAAGGGGAAACCAAGGTGGCCAACTCACTCAGGTTCACATAGGTTGTCCTGGTCTTCAAACCAAAAGCCCTGTATCCCAGGAAGATCCTCGGTGCTGAGCAAACTGGAATGGTCCTGTGAGGTCACAGTTGAGGATCTCATGCCTGAGGTATTCTGGCCGCTCACTTGTGGATTATCAACTTGGAGTGAATATTTGAACACACAAAGGAAAGGAGTTGGTGTTTTCAATCCATTGAAATATTCTCTAGGGCACCAGCTCTCAACATTATGGCCTTTTTGGGGGTCAAATGACCCTTTCACAAGGGTCACATGTCAGATACCCTGCATATCAGGCATTTACATTATGATTGATAGAGGTAGCAAAATTAGCTATGAAGTAGCAATGAAAATAATTTTATGGGTGGGTGGGGGTTATCACAACATGAAGAAGTATATTAAAGGGTCACAGCATTAAAAAGGGTAAGAACCACTGCTCTGGGGTCAAAGACGCCATTTTGTCTCCTCACTAATCAGATTTGAGTTTTGACTGTTCTCAAAGATGATATCACCACTAACGACCATGACTCCTGTCACAGGAACAGTTATCAACACCACTGATTCCGTCCACCCTGTCACGATCATTGTCACCACAGGCACATCAGCATCATCACCAACATCATCACCACCATCATCACCATCACCATGGTCACTACCACACTCATATCACTGTTACCAGCACCACTACCATCATTAATACTTTTGATTTCATAAAGATACTAAAGTGGGCAGTTCTAATCTCCAGATATCATGCTTGCTAGTTTCTACTCTGACTCTCTGATTAGGCATTCCAGGATCACGTAGGCACAGTCCTGTGATGATGATGATGATGATGATGGTGATGGAGAGGGTGGTGATGATGTCTCTGAGTAGGACTATCTGCAACAGACAGACAAAGCTTGCAACAAAAGAATCATTAGGTACCATGGATCTATAAAGGCACTGCCTAACTCACAGAATCTTGAACTTATGTGAGAGAAGTAGGTGTGTTCAGCCTGTGATCCATTGGAGGGCTAGGAGGGGCACCTAAGCTGTGAATTACCCTCCTCTATGCTGTGCTGAAGGAGCAAATCCCTTGCTGGCTGTGTTGTGCTGGAAGCTTCCAAAGGTTTTTGGGAAAAAGAAGGCGTTCTCACGTTTCCCACGGTGCCTCCGTAGGATCCGCATTTTAGAAATAATCTCAATTAAAAACCCCAAATTAGGGGCGACATATTTTCGCTCTCTGACTCTTATAGTTCCACCACGCCTGTCTAGATGTGCCTGGCCACAGAGAAATTAGGTCACACAGAAGCAAATATTTATGGTAAACTTGGCAACCGTCCCTGCAGGGAATTTCCACTTTGCCAACTGTGGAGTTGGATGGGGGACCCTGTGTTCAACCATAGTGTTGTCAGGAGCAGAGAGAGAGCTGGGGAGAGAACGGAGACTTGGCTTCAACAAGGCTGTGGTATAACATGACACTGTCAGGACTGTTCATTCAGCCTCTTGGTTAATCCCAGCTGCTGAGTCTGAGGAAAGACACTGAAGTCACAGCTAGGTCAAGCCCCGGCAAGGCCCTGACCAGCTTATGCTTTTGACCCATTGGCTTTACTTCCCTGAGCCTCAACTTTCCCAGCTGAAAAATGGGAGTAACACACCACACCTGGGGGAAACCAAGGGATCATCTACAGATGCTGTGAAGGGGCTCACACCCGTCATTATCCATATGTGGGGGGTGTAGGATGCAGGAAGAATGTCCACCAACTGAGGCATATAAACAAAAGAATGAGAGACGTCTGTGCCCCATACGTTCTGCACCAATATGAAAACAACTGCAATGTCCCCAACAGCTGGATGAAGAAAATCTGGTCCAAGGGTACAAAATACTATTCAGCCATGAAAATGGAAACACTGACATGGATGAGCTCGAGGGATGCAGTGCTACTCCAACAGAGCAGATGTAGAAGATCCGATTCATGGATGGACCTAGTATGGCCCCCATGCAGAAGAGGAGGGAGATGTGATTGATAGAGACGCTGGGGAGGGGTGAGAAGAATATCAACCAGTGGCTGTGAGGCTCCAAATATGCTCCAATTATGCATATTAGGTGTGTGTTTGTAGCTAACCACAGGATACTGTGGGTATACCTAAGACTTTGTTAAGAGGACATCCTGAGCTGGGGAAGTGGCTGACTCAGCAAAGTGCCTGCCTCACAACCACAAGGACCTGAGCTCAAATCCCAGAACTCACTTTAAAAATCTGGGCATGATGGCACACTTTTTTTTTTTTTTTTGAGACAATGTCTTACTACATAGCCCTGGTTGGCCTGGATCATGCTTTGTAGACCACACTGGCCTTGAACTCATGCCAATATGCCTGCCTCTGCCTCTTGAGTATAGAGTTTAGAATTATGACAGCAGTGGCACACAATTTTAATCCCAGGAAGTGCAAAAAGGGAAGATCTCAGGGGCAGGGGCTGTTGTGATCCAGCCTGGCCTTCTTAGTGAGTTCCAAGCCAATGAGAGAGCCTGCCTTAAGCAATGAGGTACACAGTTGCCCAGGAATGAACCTTGAGGCTGATCTCTGGCTTCCACATGCAAGAATTCACTTGTATACACAAGTGCACACATGAATAAGCACACATAACATACACACTTAGGGGACACTTCATGTTAAGTGTTCTGTGTGTGCACAAGCACAAACTTTCAAAATCAAAAGAACAAAGTCACTACATCTTATCCTACGACAAAACATCTGGGGTGGTCAACTTAATAGAAGGGAAGGTTGACTTCTATGCTTGGTTTCAGAGATCATAGCCCCTCCCTCCCTCCCAC
Source organism: Mus caroli (assembly GCF_978045245.1). Classification (NCBI taxonomy): domain Eukaryota; kingdom Metazoa; phylum Chordata; class Mammalia; order Rodentia; family Muridae; genus Mus; species Mus caroli. The sequence goes on along the minus strand of NW_028227259.1, from coordinate 131,665,520 downwards.
CCTCCCTCCTATTCTCCTTTCCTTCCTTCCTCCCTCCCTCCCTTCCTTCCTTCCTCCCCCTCCCCTTTCCCCCCTTTCTCTCTTCTTTCTGTCTGTCATTTTTAAATAGCCCATTTCTTTTGCCCCAGGCGGAAGCAGGATTTTGACAAGAGTACCTGGCTTTAAGAACCTATTCACTTCACAGTGGCTAGTAGGCAAAGTGAAATATGGGTGATGTGTATGGTGGGTTGTCACAGTCCTTTTCAGGAAGACTCTCATGTCTGGCCAATGACCTAACATCCTTCCAGTCGGTTCCGCCTCTTAGAGCAGTGGCTCTCAACCTTCCTAATGCTGACACCCTTTAATACAGTCCCTCATGTTGTGTTGGCCCCAACCATAAAATTATTTCTTTGCTACATTATAACTGTAATTTTGCAGTCGTTATGAATCACCATGTAAACATCCGATATTCAAGATATCAGATGTGCAACTCCTGTGGGGGCTGCGACCCACAGGTTGGGAACTGCCGTTTTAGAGGTTCCATTGCTCCCAACAGTACCATGGCTGGGAAACATGCCACAGGAGAGCCTTCATCCAAGCCATATGCAGACAAGAGTTCCGGGAGACAGGGACATGTTTAGTACCTTGACTGTGGCAATATGTCCAAATTTATCGACTTGTGGACAGTTTTCACTTATTCACTGTAACTTAGCAACGTTATTTTTTAAACAATGGTGGTGAGAAAATCTGAATAAGTCCCATGTCTTAGTTACAGTGTCTATTGCTGTGAAGAGACAGCATGACCACGGCAACTCTTACAAAGGAAAACATTCAATAGGGGCTGGCTTACAGGTTCAGAGGTTTAGTTCATTATCACGGCAAGAAGCATGGCAGCACGCAGGCAGGCATGGTGCTTCAGAGGTAGCTGAGAGTTCTACATCTGGTCCACAGGCAGCAAGAAGAGAGATTGACAGCAGGGCCTGGCTTGAGCTTCTGATGTCCCAGTGTCACACTTTCTTCAAGAAGGCCACACCTACTAATAGTGCCGCTCCCTATGAGCCTTATGGGGGCCATTTCATTCCAACCATCACATCCCATGCAGCTGGTGGAGTGAAAGACTAAGTGGGGCTTGCCTTGTTTGGGGATGGGGTGGGAGAGTGTGGAGGACGACAGGTCCGGGGTTGGGGGTGGGTTCTGAGTTACAGTGGTGGGTTTGGGACTTCCACCCTCAGCTTCAATCTTTGCCAACATTGGCCGGGAGCCAGGAATGACCATCAGAGTAAAACTTCAGAGCGGAGTAGGATTCAGGGTGTGCCCTGGCTTCTGCCGGTCTCCTGAGAGGCAGCACCAACCTCAGCGGCGGCCCAGGGCCTTTCCATCATTGGACAGCATCTCATGGAGGCTGTGGGTGACCTGGGGTTAGTGCAAGCGAAGTCGGAGGATTGTGTGTGACTTGGTGGCGGGGGACCACTCAAAGTGAAGGAGGAACCCGCCTGCCCACATGTTTGGAAGGCAAAAAGAACAATTCTCCATAAAATAAATAAATGTCCTGATTTTGACCTTTTAAAACTCCTTGACAATACCCAAATTGGGGGTGGGTGGGTGGGGGGAGATCTTGTGTTTCATCTAACTGTTCTTGTATTATGTTCTAGGGCAAAATACCAGGTTTAATTCTCATTAAAATCTGTACCCACTTAAGGTTCTCAGGAATAAAATTCTATTATCCATTCTCTTTGGTTTCTCCTTTCAAGAATGCTTGGTATGCTGGGGCTCTACACAGCAGGGCTTCTGTGTCGCTGAGAACTTCTCCCCTCCCCTCCCCTCAGGACCTGTACAGTGCTTTAGCTTAGCAGCTTGGCTTCTGGACTCTGAATACCATGCACACACTGTCTGAGGTAACACCTCTACAGCCTTAGAAGTAAATTTTAGGTCTGCTTGCAACACAGGGTGTCAAATCCTGTGTAGTGGATGTCTTATTTCTGTGGCAGACTGCACATCTGGCCCTGTGGTGGGGGGTGGGCTTGGGCATCCACTTGGGAAAGGGATTGCGCATGGATTATACATTGGCTCCCTGATCAACCTGGCTTTTAAAAAAGCTTTATCGTATACATATGAGTATTGTGCCAGCATTTCTCCCCCAACGCTGTCCTTCTAAAGCCCCTTCAGAAGGAGAGAAAGTGAAGAAAGACGCTGAGTCTTAAGCCACTAATGGTGCAGAGAAAGCGGAAGGTTTAAAGCATCTCGGTTGGTTGCTAAATCCCAAAATGTTATAAAGGTGAATAAGTGCTACACTGCTTCTCTCTAATGAAAGGTGTGTGTGTGTGTGTGTACATGTGTGTGTACGTGTGTGTGTACGTGTGTGTGTGTGTGTGTGTAGTCTTTCTGTATGTGTGGTGTGTCTGTATGCATAGGTGTGTTTGTATGTATGTATAGGTGGTGTGTGAGTGTCTGTATAGGTGTGGTGTATGCATGTGTGTGTGGTAAGTTTGTTGGTTGTGTATTTTTGTGGTGTCTCTTTGTGTGTATGTAGGTGTGTGGTGTGTCTGTGAAAGCCTCTATATCTCCTTAAATGTGTGTGCCCATTCTTGTGTTTTCGAGTGTGTATGTAAGCCGGAGGTTGATTCTCCTGTTTCTGCCTCCCTGGTGCTGGTTTTACCATGACAGACTGCCCTGCCCACCTTCATGGTTCTGGGAATCTAAACTCAGTTTCTCGTGTTTGCACAGAAAGCTCCTTTTCTACCTTGCCTATCTTGCAATCTCTTCAAATAGTTATCCATCCATCCATCCATCCATCCACGCATCCATCCATCCACGCATCCATCCATCCACCATTTTGTGGTAGTTTGCGTGAGGAATGCCCCCTCTAGGAGGCTCATATGTATGAACACTTGGTCCCCAGTAGGTGGCGCTGTTTGGAAAGGCTATGGAACCTCTAGGACAGCGGTTCTCAATCTTCCTAACTCTATGACCTTTTACAGTTCTTCATGTTGTGCTGACCCCCAGCCATAAAAGTATTTTCGTTGCTACTTTATAATTGTAATTTCGCTACTGTTATGAATCGTAATGTAAATATCTGTGTTTTCTGATCGTCTTAGGTGACCCTTGTGAAAGGTCATTCAACTTCAAAGGGGTCATGAGCCACACGTCGAGAAGCCAACTTCCTGGAGAAGTGTGTAGCTGAGGGCAAGCTTTGAATGTTCACAGCCTCACCTATTTCCAGTTCTTTCTCTCTCCCTCCCCTCCCCTCCCTCTCCCCCATCCCTCCCCCTCCCCTTTCCTCTTTCTCCCTCTCCCTTTCCCCTCTCTCCCTCCCCCTCCCTTTCCCTCCCTCTTCCCTCCCCTTCCCTTTCCCCTCTCCTTCCCCTCCCCTTTACTCCTTCTCCCTCTCCCTTTCCCCTCTCTCCCTCCCGCTCCCTTTCCCTCTTCCTCTCTCTCAGCTGCACATTTTGTGGTTGAGATGCGATCCCTCAGCTGCCATCTCTGGCTGCTTGCTGCCCTGCCTCCTTTCCATTACGGACTCTCCCTCTGGAACCATAAATCCAAGCAAACTCTTTTTCTCCACTTTTGGATATGATATTTTATCACAGCAACAAAATAGGAACTAATAAAAAAAATGACCTCCCCCACCCTGCCACCTGACCATTGACTCCTCCAATAGCGTCTCACTAAGCACTCACTTTACCAAGCTTGGTTCAGGATGGTACAGAGCGATCCTTTCCCCTCCCGGGGAAATTCAAATAATGAATGCAGAAGTGCAATTCAATTCTCTATCAGTCTACGAAAGAAATGGCAGGCCGGGTGAAGGGTGACTGGGATGTAAGATGTTGAGGTAGACCCGAGACAACGTAAGCAGAGACTTGATTAGCATGAAGAAGAGCACTGCCCGGACAGTGGGAAGAGGCTTTGGGCACAGCAAACAGTGAATGTAAAGACTGGTTCCATCCTGACTTTTTCGAATATACTTCATTAATGAGCACCAGCCACCAGCATCAGGGACTGTCCTAATCCAAAAGGGCCACAGCTCAACATCGTTACATTTTCAAAGCCACAATTGCCAAACAAGGTCAGGCTGGCTCTGGGCCGGGAATAAAGAAGGAGCTAGACTGCAATGGACTCTCTTCGGAGGATGAAATATGCAAGCCATCCCTGACCAGGTATTTCTGACTGCCACCCTGGACTCCCTCTGAAGCCAAAGATCGGAATTCTGTGAGTGCAGGACCCACATTATTGTGGGTGCAGTGCAGTCAGTACATTTGCCAGATTCCCGGTTGGTGGGTCATGGTCAGTGAGGTAGGAGAGAGTCTCAACAGAAGGCTTAAGCTCCTTACAGCACACCACGCTGGGACCCTTTAATACAGTTCCTCACGGTGTGGTGACCCCCAACCATAACATTATTTTCACTGCTATTTCATAACTGGAACTTTGCTACTGTTATGAATCGTGATGTAAATAACTGACATGTAGGATATCTGATATGTGACCCCGGTACAAGAGTTATTTGACCACCCCCAAAAGGGTCGGGACCCACAGGTTGAGAACCCCTGCCCTAGAGGCACCACCTCAGTAGTCCACATATTCAAATCCCTTTGAGTAGCTACTGAGTAACACTTTATTTTTAGTTTGCTCTTAACTGGAGATTATGATGTTGTCACAGAAAGCCCAAGGACATAACTCCAGGTTCCTGCTTTGTGAACAGGTCAGGGGAAATGACTTCATCTTGAGTCTACATTGATAAAACAATGATGACCTGAAGACTCATCAAAACTCCAAGTAAACTGGCCGGCACCAGGAAATCCAACTGAAACACCTCTGTCCCGGGAAGGCAACTCCTTGCTCCTGTCAAATGAGAGCTTTCACTTGAGTAGGCCTAAAAGTGCTTCTAATTTTTAAAAAAAATTCATTTTTTTTTTGTTTTTTGTTTTTAAAGATAGAGTCCTACTATGTAGCTCCAAGAGACCTGGAACCTACTTGTTTTAGACCAGGCTGGCCTTGAACTTTGCTTTCTGAGCGCTGGGATTAAGGGTATATGCCATCACGCCTGATTCAAAGTTGGGGTATTCCTCTCCCATTTTAAAAAATTGTAGAAAGACAATTTGGGACAATAGATCTATTTATATTCATCCAGCTACTGGTAAAGAACCATCTCTCCTATGAAAGATATCCCCATGTGGGCAGCCCCACCAACATGCGAGGTTATACCCAGCATGAAACACTCCCAGTATGGGAGTTCCATTAGTCCCAGTGGATTTTACTGAAAGTCTACAGCCCCTTACCCCTCTCCCAAAGAAATGAGCCCACTGAGTCCTTGCCTGACCTCTGCTCCTGATCAACAACCTTAGATAGATATTTGTTTTTACATAGAAGAAATGATCACCCCCAGATGTATTTGACAGCCCAAGGACTTCACCAATTTCATGCTACCAATACACAGACCTGGTATGCTCTTGGTCCTTCCTAGACTCATACCTCTGCCCCAAGCCTGATGAGGGTATGAGGAGGGTACCAGGTAGGGAGAGGATGCTGTTGGGAAGGATGCTGATGGGAAGGGCAGTCCATAGCTGTCTGGAGATGGTGCTGTGTAGGCTGCATTGGGACCAGCTGCTGCATGGGATGAACAGGCTTCTGCTTGACTGGGCTCTTACAGACCTAAGTGTGCAGCCTGCTCAGTGCTTGGAGGGAGTCAGATGCTGAGGCCTGATGGTGCAGTCTGCCAGTGGCTCTTCCTATCCACAGCTTTCTCTCTACACTGAGTAAAGGGCTTGAGAAGAAATGGTGCTGAGGCGAGAACTTCCTTGAGAAAAAAATTCCTCTTTCATAGTCCCACTCACCCACCGGACTTTTCCCCACATGTATGGGGGTGTCCCTTGAGGTCAGAAGAGGATGCTGGATCTGGAGTTACAAGCAGTTATGGGCCACACATTGTGAGTGTGAACCGAGCTGGGATTCTCTGTAAGAACAGCAAGTGCTTTAAACCTCTGAGCCATTTCTCCAGCCCTTATTCAATGTTTTCAAAGGCCTAAGCAGCTGTCAACCAGCAATAGGGGTCTTGCTTCATGGTGTTTGCTTTTTATTTATTTATTTTTATTTCTTTAAAAAAATTCTTAGCTAGTCCTGTCATTTCTAGATACTTGGGATTCTGAGGCAGGAGGAGGGCAAGTTGGGGGCTTGACTGAACTATAGAATGGGGACAAGGGCAATCTGGGTAACAGTGAGACCATGTCTCAAAGTAGAAGGATGGATTGTAGCTCAGTGGTGAGGGTGTTGCGGAGCGTGCATGGGGTCATAGGTTTAATCCCAGCGAAAAAAATTGAAATAGAATTTCTCATTTTTGAGTGAAGCTCTACATCCTGCTCCTACTTACTATCAATAAAGGTTTGTTTGTCTGTTTTTGCTTTTTGGGGGGCTGGTTACAAATGTACTTAATCTTATTTTAGTTATTTAAAAAAAACACTTTCTGATATGGTTATCTGTTTTCTTCATAAAGAACTGAATCCCCAAAACATTTTGTTACTTTCAAACGCTCATACCAAAACACAGTTTTTAAGTGCCTCTGAGCCATTTCATCTAAAACCCTTTTGTTAGCGCATCTCCTTATTCAGTTTTGGAGAGAAGATCTGACCATGTCGCCTAGGCTGGTTTTGAACTCAGAATCAATCCTCCTGCCCTCAAGCTGAGAACTGGGATTATAGGTGTGCCTATTCACACCCCACTGATGCCTGTTCCCGAATCTCTAGGCTCTGCTGCACAACTGAAATCCAGTTGTACGTTACAGAGAAGTACCACACGGGTGGACGTCTGAGCCTAGAGACCACATGCAAGCTGCACGCACACGGGTCCTGTGGATATGGCATCGGCGTTGTCTGTGACGATGGCATGAGGCCAATCGGAATTCACTCGAGGTAAAATTTGCAGACAAAAAGATTCGGGGTGTGACATTAGAAGTGATTTCAACTTGTCTTAAAAGCACTGTAAAATCACAATAACCACAACAATGACGTCTCATTTCAAGAAGGACTCATGTGTTGACAATGGACTGGAATAATATCTTATGTCTTTATAATGGTTTTGCTTTTCAAAGCATTTGAATGTCTTATCGTTCTGAAATAGTCAGGATAAGAATTGGGTGCTTATGTTCCGTAATGGATGTTGGCATGAATTCTAGGATGCAGATTTGAAAAAAAAAATTGCCACAGGTCACACGGTAAATATTTTAAAGTTCTTGAGCACACAAACAAAACTGTTTAAAATGTAGACTTGAAAACGGACTTCAAGGTCAGTTATCAGATGGAGGGTTACCTGGGGTTACGGTACACATTCAAAGCCAAGAATGAACCAGGCAAAGTGGTGCACACCTATAAGTTTAGTACTGTGGAGTCTGAGGCAGGGGGATTGAGCCTTTGAAGTGAGTCTGGATTGTATAGTGAGTTCAAAGCCAGCTGATTCTCCTCGGAGACCCTTGCAGCTCAGAGACCATGTGATTAACAACTGTGCAAAGCTTGGATTTAATCCACAGCATCCCAAAACTAATGCTGGCACTAAAGCAATCATTCTTTGCCTTCTCCAAGCTATGGAATCCTGGAGCAGATGACATGTAAGCTAATGTCTGTTGTGTCTGGCTAGCATCTATCTCCCACTGTATAGTGAGAGACAGGTTTTTCCATGATACACCACGTCTGCCTATTCTGAGGTCTACTGTGCACCTGCCCTGGGGGACATAGCTCTAGGCCTGGCAAGTGGAGCATAGCATTCTCTCTGACTTCCATGAATGGCTGAGGGGGAACCCACACAAGCCAGGCTAATGCTTCCAAAGATTTACTCTTTTTTATTTTTTTTAAAGTGTGTGTGTGTGTGTGTGTGTGTGTGTTTGCGCACGTACACGCACGCACACACATATATACATGCAGTGCCTTCAGAAATCAGAAGAGGGCGTCAGATCCCCTAAACTGGAGTTATAGGCAGCTGGGGCTAGAAACTGAACTCGGGTCCTTTGAAAGCACAGAATAAGCTTTCTTAATTAGACAGCCATCTCTCTACTCCAATGCTACTAAGCCAGAGCTTTCCAGGGGTGGGGGGTGGGTGTGGGTGTGGGAAGGAATTTCTGAATGATTGGCAGTGAGGTCTCGTCCTTTCTGCTGTGACAACACAATTGTGGCTCCTACCATGGGCCACTTGCCAGTCTAACAGAGGGTAAGATACCCAAGGCCTGGAGCATCCAAGGTGTGGTTTACAGACCAGCACCAATAATCTTTCCTAGAAGGTCTTTAAAAGGCTCCAGGTAGATCTTCTAAACCACACAACGCACACACACACACACAGAGGAGTCTGAAAAACATTTGAAGTTCAGATTGGTTTTATCTCTTACATAAGCTGAAGAATCCTGAACAATCCATTTCCCATAATCTCTTATTAATCCAGTTAAATAGGATGCTTGCTGATAAGTGCTCATCAGTGAGAATGGTGGATGCTCAATACATAATTTATAATCCTGCCCCACGGTAGGAGGGATGGAGAGCACGAGGTCCTGTAAATCCAGTGTGGGCCCATCCACTGTACACAGTCTGCTGACTCCTTGACTATTGCGAGAGCCTCGTCCATGGTCCAAGGGAAATGGGGTGAAGAAGTTGCCTACAAGGAACAGAGAGGGGCTAGAAGCGCCCCCTTGTGGGGGGAGCTGCATAGTACAGGGGCCCCTGCCGTCTTAGTTCCCTTTCTGTTGCTCTAAGAAAAACATCCTTAACAGAAAGGGCTTAGAGCATAAAGGACTTCTTTGGCTTACACTTCCAGGTTATAGCACATCATTAAGAGGACGTCAAGGCAGGGACCGAGGCTGTATCCACATCCACGGTCAAGAGCAGAGAGGAGAGAATTCACATGCTGCCTGCCTGCCCATGGGATGGACGGGCAGCCCGTTTTCGTCATCCTTACACAGTCCATGAAATGGCGCCGCTCACATTCAGGGTGGGTCTTTCCACCGCAACTGACCATCGAGATAATCCCCTCAGACACACCCACCGGCCCCAACCTGATCCAGGTAATTCTTTATTCAGACTCCCTTCCCAGGTGATTCCAGTTTGTGTCAAGTTGAGAGTTAAAACCTACTAGCATATTTTCCCATTCACATCATGCCATACAATCACGAATAACCTGGGTTCACTCAGGTCTCTGAGATCTGTGGTCACTCGTTGCGGCAGGCCTAGCCCAGCGCATCCTGACCAAGAAACATGGCACCCTAAAGTTTCTAAAAATGGGAGCAGGAAAAGGAGAGCTGAAGCGGTTTAAAACAGAAGCAAGCAACAAGGGCTTTGGTATGGAGACGCAGCTAGTACCATGACGCATTATCTGGGAAACTTAGCCAATGAAAGGTGATGTTGCCAATCCTAGGGTGGAGAAAGAAAAGTCACTTATGTATCAAATAATCAAATAATTGTAGCAATGACCTGGGAAAGAGGAAGCACACAGTAGAACTCAAGGGCTATCATGGCATCGTGACTTGCCATAGCAAGGGGGACGGAAGCACACAGTAGAACTCAAAGGCTATCATGGCATCGTGACTTACCATAGCAAGGGGGACGATGGCAACTAGGTCCTTCTGGCTGATGAAGATCTCCGACACAGCAATGTCCGTGGTCCCCTTCCTCGGGTACTCCACCTGCCATGTGATAGGCTGTGTCCCCGAGAGGCTGCTGAAGCTGGCGATTTCAAAATTCATCTGCATGACCTCGCTGAATAAATTGCTGCTCCTGGAAGGGAATGGAAGGAAACAGCTTTAATGTGATGTTGTTTGAAGGTTCCTTCTCTCCCTTTACCCCAATCCCACAATTGGGGTGCTCGGAACGAGGGGAGGAGGGAACCACCTCTCAGGAACAGACCCTGGCACTTGAAGCATGACGTCACTTTTAAGCTAGAGAGTGGGGAGCTGGGACAGAACAGCACCCACAAGCTACAGATCTGGACTAAATTCTTAAATATTGAACATTGATCACTGTGTGGAGGGATGAGGTCTTTGAATTGTTTTTGAGATAAGGGCTCATTACATATCTATAGCTTTTGAGGAGTTTACTCTGTAGACCAGGGTAGCCACAAACTTGTAGAAATCTCCAATCCTGAGTGCTGGGATTAGTGTGCACCATCACACGCAGATAACGCTTGTTGCTTTTGTGCTCAAGTGGGGACTTGCCATAAACATGTACTTTGAAGTCAGATCCATGGAGCTGGAATGTAGCTCACCTGGAAGAGTTGATGTACATGCTATCCTGGCATGTACAAAGCCACTGGTTCAGTTCCTAGCTCTCTGTCCACCAGGCATGATGATCACACCTGTGATCCCAGAATGTGGGAAGCTGAGGCCAGGGGATTGGAGTTCACAGTCATCCTGGCTACACTATGATTTCAAAGCTAACCTGGAATACATAAGATCTTGTCGTTTGGACTCTGCCATGCATGTGAGCCTGATTCATCCAGCTCTGTATATCATATCCTCACTCAGAATCCGTCCCTACTAGATGTTCCCTTATATGCATTGTGCTGGAAGATGGCAGCAAAGAAAAGGAGGCAGTCTATCTGGTGAGCATCTGCTTTGGGGAGATTAAGAACATCCACATATAATAATAATAATAATAATTAATAATAATAATAATGGCTGGAGAGATGGCTCAGAGGTTAAGAGCACTGACTGCTCTTCCAGAAGGCCTGAGTTCAATTCCCAGCAACCACATGGTGGCTCACAACCATCTCTATTGGGATCTGATGCCTTCTTCTGGTGTGTCTGAAGAAAGCTATGGTGTACTCATAGAAATAATAAATAAATAATGAAAGAACATTCGCATAGCAGGGGAGTATGGTGATGCTGGAGTTAGGAAGAGAGAGATATAAGCACTTAGGTAACACCAGAGAGTGTCAGAAACCACAACTTGATAAATCAATGTTGGGGGGCTGGAGAGATGGCTCAGTGGCTAAGAGCACTGACTGCTCTTCCGAAGGTCCTGAGTTCAAATCCCAGCAACCACATGGTGACTCACAACCATCTGTAATGACATCTGATGCCATCTCCTGGTGTGTCTTACATATAAAAATAAATAATAAATAAAACTTAAAAAAATGCCAAACTGCAAAATGCTAAAATAATAATAATAATAATAATAATAACAATAATCAATGTTGGGGATTTACAGATGTAACCCTTGAAAGAAAACTCAAAATTGTCTTGAAAAAATAAAAGTAAGTTAATACCCCCAATAGTCACAACAAATTCCAGACCATTGAAAACCCAACTTCCCAAACCTCTTGGACTCATCTGCAAGAAAACGGAGCCTCAGAGTGAGCTAAAAGCAAAAGGGAGTTTAACTTCCCAGCCTGGAAGTTCAGTGCCCATGGAAGCAAAGAGACTCACGGAATAAAGAAATAAAATTCTGAATGGGGAAGCCTTTCTCAGGAGAACAGTACAATGTGATCACCGGCTGTGTTTCACTCCTGCTTCGAGCGTTGTCGGGAACCCAAACAAATCTTTCCCATGCTGCTCACCCAGTGAGCTCTCCGTGGTGCTGAGGTTTATCGAGTCGCTTTGCAGGCTCCCCCTTGAGTTAACTGAGGAAGTGGGGACTGAAAAAGTGTCTCAGTGTGAGCCAGTGGCTCCCATTCAGAGCTAGGTGGGAGGATATCTGATCAGCTGAGATGCAACATGGGAGTGCAGAGAAAGGCCCTGGCTTCCCCTGCTGTTGTCTGTAGTTAGTAAGCAAGACAGAACTCTGAACTCAGGACCAGAGAGCAGCAGGAAGGAGGAGCTTGTGAAGTCTGCCCTGTGGGAAAGGACAGCACATTTGGATTTGACTCCAAGATTCAGCTTTAAAGATAAGCAAACAGGAGGGCTTGAGAGACGGGTGAGTGGTTAAGAGAATTGGTTGCTCTTACAGAAGACCTTGGTTCAGTTCTTAGCACCCACGTGGCGGCTCTCAATCATCTGTTCCAGGGGATCTGACATCCTTTTTTGGCCACTGTGGGTACCAGGTACACATATGCAGGCAAAACCTTCATATACATAAAATAAAAATCTTAAAAAATTAAGAAAAAAAAAGGCTAAAGGGATGACTTTGTAAGTAAAGAGCTAGCCATACAAGCATGGAGCCTTGATTCCCAGCACTGATGTAAAACAGCTGGGTATAATAGTGCACACCTGCTGTGGCATACATAGTGCTTGGGAGACAGAAAGAGGAGAGTCCCTGTTGGTAACTGGCTAGGGAGCCTAACTAAATTGATGCGCCTTAGGTCCCAGTGAGTGACTCTATTGTAGAAAACAAGGGAGATGGGAGATTAAGAGAGGTTCAGACATTACAAGTATGTAACTGCTCTCACAGAAGATTCAAGCTTTGTTTCCAGCATGCATGCTATATGGCTTACAACTGCCTGCAACTTCAGTTCCACAAGATCTATGTTTTGGTCTTCATGGGCATTTCTAGACATGTGCACATCCTTATAAACACACACACACACACACACACATGTGTATAATTAAAATAAAGTAAATCTATAGGGACTAAAAGGATGACTCAGAGTCTTGGAATATGGAATACTTTTGCAGAGGACCTGAGTTCAAGTCTCAAGCCTCACATGAGGCCTCTGCCCTCCTTGGGCACCCATACTAACATATTCATGTCTCCCACAGAGATTTACAAAATAGTAAGTGTTTAAGCAAAAGCAACAGCAAAATAAAGTGGTTATCCAAGAGGAAACTGATGGATAAGAGTGGAGGTTGTCCTCTGGCCTCCATGTGCACATACACATGCACACACATCTGCACACACCTATATTCCCTCACACGAATACAGACATGCAGACACACACACAGACACACACACTGAAACAAGCAAACAGATGACCTTTTACTTCTATCTCCTACCCCAAAAACTAAAGACCTAGAGGAGCAGGTAACTACATGGGGATGCAAAGGAAAGAGAGCCTTACCCTGTACTTTATGTAAATGACAATATCATTGTTTACAGGATCCAAAACCTAAAAGGAACCTGAGCTTTCCTGCCCTCTGATACAGGCTACAGCCCCACTAATGATTTAAGTACCCTAGAAGTTGGGAGGAAAGCAATGGATACCCAGGTGTGCTCTCAACAAAGACAATGGAAACGTCAAGAGTGGACATTCAGAAATTAGAATGGAGATGGTGACAAAGGGTCAAGTTCAACACTGCAGCTGTGCATAGAAAGCTTTCCTTGTGGGCACCAGCTTCTCCACTTCCTTTCCCTCCATCTCTCAGTGCTTGTGCAGAGATAGGATAGGTGGATGGTACAACCACAGGTTCTGGAACTGAACTATGGCTTCTCTGTGGAGTTGAAGGGAGATCTCAGGTAAGGTGCTTGACCCATTAGCTCTCAACCTGGGAGGACCAGAGTGAGTAAACTGAAAGGCTGTATACAATTCTGGTATCTATGCTTGCCCATCAGAGTTCTTGGAATTCTGATATCCAGCAGAGTTCTTGGCTTTACCAGGGTGGGCTGGGGCTTGGACACAGATTCCTGCGGATCTCCGATGACTAGACTGTTCGGTGACATTTAAAAACTTCTGAATCATTCCAGGGCTCTGGTCTGTGGGATGGTGCCACTCACATTCAGGGCAGGTCTTCACTTCTCAGTGCAACATGTCTGGACATGTCCCTAGAGATGCATCCAGATGTGTCTCCCAGGTGATTGAGTTAACATTCAATTCTGACCACCACAGGGGCTTCTGGGTGGCACCAAATGCAATGCGGGGAATGAGTAGAGTCGCACACTGCTCCACACACTGGAGAGAGATTGAAAACCCCCCTTTTGTGTTTGTTGCCTGAAGTTAAACTCAGCACATGCATTTTATTGAGTCAACCTTCTGAGCCTTGGGCTGGGGCCCTGTGATGGTTTGTATATGCTTAGCCCAGGGAAGTGGCACTACTAGGAGGTATGGCCTTGTTGGAGGAAGTGTGTCACTGTGGGCATGGGCAATGAGACCCTCCTAACCACATGGAAACCAGTCTTCTAGCAGCCTTCAGATGAAGATGTAGAATTCTCGGCTCCTCCTGCACCATGCCTGTCTGGAAGCTGCCATGTTCCCATCTTGATGATAATGGACTGAACCTCTGAATCTGTAAGCTAGCCCCAATTATATGCTGTCCTTATAAGAGTTGCCTTGGTCATGGTGTCTGTTCACAGCAGTAAAACCCTAACTAAGATGAACCCACAATCCTTTCATCTCCCCAGTCCTGACAATAGAACTCTCTTCCCTCTTATGCTTTCTTACTCTCTTTCTCCATCTGGCTGCCTCCACCACTCAGGCACCCCAGGTGTGCTTCCGCTCAGGCCTTCTGTAATTATTCCCATCCACATCACTTATCATCAACCTATCCTGCTGCCCACAGCTCACCCACTGATGCCATTGAACCCCTGTGGCTTGGAACTCACACGACCCAGTGTACATTTATCTGCACTTGGGGGTTCAATATCCACATCTCCCTTCACCAATTCATGCTCCCTAGTAGCAGGGCTATGGAATCCTTCTATTACCTTCAAATGACACATTACCGTGCTGACCCACCAGAGGGACGCAGTAAATGTTTGCTAAATGAATAATAGATGAGCGACTGCCTGGCTTCCTGATATTCACACTTTTCCTTCCAGTAGTCAGGTTAATATTAATTTCTACACAGGAGGGGGAAGAGTCTCAATTTTCTTAGGAAGGACGGTGGAGGCAGGCTTTGGAGCTATCAGCTTCTCCAGAAGGGTTGAACCCATTCCAAGAGGAAAAAAAAATAGCAAAAAGCAGGGTCTGTTGGAGACCTTCCAGAGAAGACACGCTCCGAGGTCCACTCTTAAAACTTTGCCTTTCCCAAATATCACAGAGGACAGACGCTGGATCTGCTCCAAAGCTTGGCTATTGAATTTTACGCCTGCTAAGCTCTGCTAAGTACATAATGAGGAGTCTGAATTAACTATGCAAAAGTGTAATTTACAGTTAATGTTTGTAATTGATGAGTTGCGGGTCTCTGTGGTGGCGCTAACTGCTGAGAGGAACGGGCCCTGAGGGGGATGAAGAAAAGTTTCTTAGTTCTAGAACAGAAGGCTTCCTCTCTACTCATTTCTCACCAGTCAGCCATCCATCAAGTATTCAGAAGAGTAGATCCCTGCCAGGCACTCTTTGAAAACACCCAGAAGTAATCACTGTAGCTGACGGTGGGTGGGGAAGTGCCATGGAGACCTCCCAGATACCTGCTGTCCACTGTCCAGTTACTCGGCTAAAGTCACAGGGAAGAGAGTGGCCCAACCAATGTATATTAACACGCCGTGAGGCTCCTTTCTTGTCCCAGGATTCTCTTTGACATCTGCTGCAGTGACATTTTCTAAGCAGCCGGGACTCAGCTGGGGCTGAGAAGTGTGGTGGTTTAAACAAGGTATGTCCTCACTCCTACCTCCCAGATGTGCCCATCTGAACACTTGGCTTTGAGCAGGGGATTCTGTTTTGGGGAGCTTGTGGGATTTGGAAGAGTTTAGTCTTCATCAGAGGTAGTGGATTTCTGGGGATGGTGAGCCTTGAGCTTAATAGCTTGACCCTGCTTCTTGTCTGGTCACTGCTTGTTGACTGACAGCCACGATGGAATCAGCTGCCACGATCTCCCATTGCAAAATGGCCCCTGTTCTGTCTTGCCTGTATCCCCCTAAGACCATGAGCTAGAATAAACTTGAGAGAAACTGTCTGTACAGAGCCTGAAGGGAGGGAATGGTGAGTTTTTGACTTCTCCATGTTCTGTCTGGCTAGTAGGTCTAACCTGAAGCTCGATGCCCTCTCTGCTACTTGTCAGAAAAGCATGCCAAGGAGAGAGATGAGAGGGTGGAGATGGCTCAGCTGGTAAGGTGTTTGCTTTGCACACAGGGACCTGAGTTCAGGTCTCTGAACATATGGACAAAAGCCAGGTGTGATGAAATGTGCTCATAAGCCCAGGGCTAGGGAGGCAGAAACAGGCTGATCTCTGGGGCTCACTGGCAGGCACCAATTAACTGATTCAGAGTGCTCTGGGACCCTGTGAGTATGGGCAGCACATTAGGAGTGACATCTATGGTTGTCCTTTAATCTCCACACATATAAATGACCACACACATACACACACACACACACACACACACACACACAGAGAGAGAGAGAGAGAGAGAGAGAGAGAGAGAGAGAGAGAGAGAGCGAGAGAGAGAGAGAGAGAGAGAGGACAGGTGACAATGATCTCTGCATTAGGGGACACTGGCTAACCAGCCTGACTTGAAGATTTTGGGGTTTGTTTGTTTGTTTGTTTTAATAGGGTCTCATTGTGAGCTCTGGCTGTCCTGGAACTCACTATGTAGACCACACTGGCCTTAAACTCACAGAGCTCTACCGCTTCTGCCTCTCAAGTGCTGGGGTTAAAGACATGCTCCACCACACCTGGTGGCTTGTCCTTTCTTTATCTTTGAGGCCCCCCTTTGTAAGCATCAGCTATGGAAAATAACCAGATAGCCTCAGGGCTGTGTATTAACACTCTGTATATCGGTCACATCCATCCCACCCTACACCTGGTAAGCTGAGGTGTGGTGAAGTGACTTTGGGAAGAAATCTCTGCCTCTCAGGTCTCCAGAGAGCCACAGTGTACTCCCCAAACTGTGAGCATCCCCAAGCTCTGACACCAGATTCCCAGCTCCGAAGGTATCAGCTGCCTTAAACAATTACCCACTGCCAGACCCTGTGTGAGAATCAGGTATCAAGAAAAAAACAGGCAGCCAATGGAGAAGTAGACACAGGACTCAATGGTCGTCCCCACTCTCCTTCATGGACTAATGGGCTCACTCAAAAAAAGAGTGCCCCTTGGGCAGCAGCCCCTCCAACCTCAGACGCCGCACCCATAGCCTAGTGTTCCCAGAGCATCTGTGACAGAGAGAGATGTGGAACGTGAAAGCTGTAGTTGCTTAGCTGAGGCTGTCCAACGGGACTTCCAATTTAGAAAAAGCCTTTCTTAGGTGTCTTAGAAGCAGCTGGAACGGAGAGAAAAGAGGCTGAAATGAACCAGATCCTTTGAGAAATCAGTTTAAAGGCTGTAATTTTGGCTCAGAGTAAACTCTGTTTAGGGGGACTCCTCATCTGCAGGCTGTGGGGAATTGGATAATGCTGTGTGTTCACACTGGAGATGGGAAACATCATCCTGCCGAAAAATGGTTTTGGGTCCCAGGGTCCTCCTCGTGCTGAAGTGTTACAAAGCAGCCATGACAGCTGGGCCTTTGTGCTCTCTGTGTCTGGGAGGAACAGCAGTGGTGGCTCCTCTAGGAGCCCGGCTGGGAGGTCTCTGGCTCCCTTCATCTGCAATCGGCAGTATGTAGTCTCTGAAGAGATATTAAGTGTACATCTGTAATGTGTGAGGAGACAGAAGAGCAGCAAATCGGATGGCTGTGTTTCAGCTGGAGGCAGTAGGGGAGACTCGCTGTCAACAGAGCAGCTAGCTTCCTGAGCAAGCATCCTGGGCACTGGCCCTTCTGCCTGACCTTCCCAGCCGCAGAGGCTGCTGGGAGTGGGTAACATCAAGCAGGAAGAAAGAACTCAAGCAGAGGAGGAACCCACAGAGGCAACCCAGCCTGTGACAGCAGGTTTTGCCTCTCACCTGGCCCCACGGCTTCTCTTGTCTTGTTTCCTTAACTGGTCTCAGAACAATATTTTAGGATTAGACAAAGAAACTGTGTATCTTTAATGTTTCAGTATCAGCAAAGGGAGCCTGGGCTCTGAGTCCACCAGACAGGCAGTGGTGGGGAAAACAGATGGAGAAAGACAGAAACAGAGATGGAGAAGAGAGAGAGACGGAGATGGACACACATGCACACACCACACACACATACACACACACACACACACCCAAAGTATGGGTGGGTGGGTGGGAGAAGTGAGAATCCAAATGTCCTGAAGTAGCGTAGGGGGTAGAAGGTTTTGTGTTAGCACGCATTCACATCCATGAATGGTTGTGGGCCATCCATTCATAATATTGCTAAGGGTACTGGAAACTGGATTAAGTAAGCGAGAGCTATGAACCAGTATTGATGGTGCACACGTGTTGGGCATTCAATTCCTCTCAGTACCCAGAGCCCTTGAAACAGTCATATGAAGAAGAACCAGCATCATGGAGAGGCAAATCCCTGTCTCAAGGACCAAGGCTCCTGAAGCACAAATCTTCAAAATCCAGTCTCAAATCCAGATCTCCCTGACCACCTTCCAGATGGACGTCAAACACAACAAGGGTAAAACGCAGATGCTGTTCCTTCGTGTAATTTTGCTTTTGGTTTCTGAGACAGTTACGCATATAGCTCAGGCTGGCCTCAAATTTCTTAACTAGATGAGGCCAGCCTTGAACTCACGACCTTCCTGATTTCACCTCCTACGTGCTGGAATGGCAGATGAGTTAATGACTGGAATGCTGGGAAAGTGTCTCTATGCCAAGATCTATAGGTGTAGGTGTAGGGGTGTGTGTGTGTGTGTGTGTGTGTGTGTGTGTGTGTGTGTGTGTTGGGGTTGGTTGGGAGAGCCAAGAGAGGAAGAAATGGGGAGGAGAGAAAGAGAAAGGAGTGAAAGAAAGACAAATTAAGAAAGGATCCAGAAGGCAGAGGGGTGTGAAAACCCCACGTAGCTGTGGCTGTCCCAGAGGCCGGAGGACTTGGATTCTTAAGTCAAACCTCCCCATGGTTTTAGCAGACAGGACATTCTACAGAATTAAACAAGTAGAGGCTGTTGGGAATGAAAACTGATACAGCCATTTTCTAAAGAGGCCAATTTGTTTTCAGCCAAGCAGACTATGGGACCTAACAGCTGCCTATGGAAGAATGAGTAAAGGACTCACAGGGCCCTACCACTGATTGCTAACCTATTGGCAACTAACAGATTTTGAGAGTGGGGGAGACATAATATTCAGTTGTTTCACTCTTTGCTTTGGTTTTCCCTCTCTCTCTCTCTCTCTCTCTCTCTCTCTCTCTCATTTATTATTATCCATTTAACAGGCACTTTTGTATCAGTACACTGAGTTGAACACAAGACTCGGGGCCAAGAAATGCACTCACAAGATCTTAGCCAAGAACACTTCTCACCAGGGCTCACCAGAAGCATCTCGAGAAAACTGAGACGAAGTTCTTTCTCATTCTGGGAAATTGATGTAATTAGTACTGGTATCTATCTATCTATCTATCTATCTATCTATCTATCTATCTATCTAATGGAAGTGAATACACTGCCGCTGTCTTCAGACACACCAAAAGAGGGAATCAGATCCCCATTCCAGATAGTTGTGAGCCACCATGTGGTTGCTGGGAATTGAACTCAGGACCTCTTGGAAGAGTAGTCAGTGCTCCTAACCGCTGAGCCATCTCTCCAGCCCATTACTGCTTTTGTATACATGACCCAAGTATAGCCATCTCTTGAGGTCTGTATTCACAGGCTGAAGTCCCATCCCCTAAGGTGATGGATAGGGGTGGGTATTGGGAGGGTTAGGTCCTGAGGATTGGGCCCTCATGAGAAAGGACCTAGAAAGCTACATGCTCATCTGCCCTGGGTGGTTAGAATGAGAGACTGGTCCAGGAGGAAGAAACTGTTTCTAGAGACCCCAAGTGTGCTGAGACCCTGATCTTGTCCTTCAAGCTGTCGACTGGGAACATCTCCCCCCATCCCCCGCCCTGTCACTCAGGAGCCTCTCAGACAATTTCGTTATAGCAGCTAGAGTGGGTTGAGGCCTTATCTTCCAACGTGCTTTTTGTGATGATGCCTCCTGTCTTATTTGGCCTCTGATAACCCATAGCAGGTACAGTCACGATGAGAACAGAATCTGAATGTAACCGCAGATGACATGTCCTCACCCTGAGAAATCCACTGTCCTGTTACAGTTTTGGCACAAGGAATACCCACAACGACTAAGGTGCTGAAGGCTTGATTCTTACTGCAGCGGTGGTCAGAGGTGAGCCGTGAGCATGAGCTCTCTAACCAAGTCACGGAGTGGAGCCAAGGATAATTTTAAGGAGTTTCTGAGTGGCAGTGGAAACTTGTGGAGACAGGGCCAAGAGCGAGGAAGTCACGAATGGGGGTGTATCCTTGAAGGGTGAATCTTGTCTGCAGCTAATCTATCCTTAAAGGGTGGATTCCTATGTCTTTCTGCTTCCTGGCAACCAGAAAGCTATCCACTTCCTATACCACATGACCTGCCGTCTCAAGATCCTTCTTCATCTCAAACCCAGAGGAACAGAGCCAGCTGACCAAGAACCAAACCAAAATAACCTTTCTTTTTCCTCCTCCTCCTCCTTCTTCCTCTTCCTCCTCCTTCTTCCTCCTCCTTCTTCCTCTTCCTCCTTCTCTTCCTCCTCTTCTCTTTCTCCTCCTCCTCCTCCCCCTCCTCCTCCCCTTCTTCCTCCTCCTCCTTCTCCTCCTCTTCTTTTAAGATTTTATGTATATGAATACACCATAGCTGTTTCCAGACACCCCAGAAGAGGGCGTCAGACCCCTTTACAGATGGTTGTCAGTCATCATATAGTTGCTGGGAATTGAACTCATGACCTTTGGAAGAACAGTCAGTGCTCTTAACTGCTGAGTCATCTCTCCAGCCTCAACCTTTCTCTTCCATAACTCCCTATCATAAGCATTCCATTCCCATGATGGAGAAACTGCAGTGAATGACACCATTCTGTTTCCTCAGTGTGTATACACAAAGTCCAGGGTGTGAGAGAGAGTCGACCTCAACCTGTGGTCCCTGGGCCCTTGGGTCCACTTCCTCCCTACTCATGATAACTTTGACATCTCAGCGGAACAGCAACTCCCTAGAAGAGGTACAGGGAGAAGTCACACCCAAACCTGGAAGGGGGAATCCCTTTCAAGTAGCAAGTGGGAGCCCCAGGGATGCAGGAGGGCCCTGAAGACACTAACTGGGTTTAGCTCCAGATACTTTGAACCGAGAAGACTAGAGGCAGACCCAAAGCCGAAGACACAGAGCATGGGCTGCGGGCTATTTCCTTTCCAGTTAGTGATGTGATTGCCTGTGGCTTTTAGGAGAGACATGACTCCACTGTCAGCTTGGTTGCCCGGTCGATATTGGCCTCAGTTTCTTTTGACAAAAGGCATGATGGGTTTTCTTAAAAGAAAAAGAGAGTGGGGAGGGAAGTTGAGTAGATGGGGAAGACAAACCTTGCGCATCACTCAGGAGTCTTTAGACACACGCAGCAGTTTGGAGGTTTGATTTGTTTATGTAACGGTGGAAAAGTACAAGGGCCAAGGCCCATCTCTCCCTGTAGCTAGTAGTCATTTCTAACCGTAACAGAACAAAAAAAAATCCTGGTCTCTGCAAAGTAGGTCACAGATTGCTAAATATATTCTGCTAAATATATCTTCCTAATATGTATTGTGTACTTATAAAAACTATATTTATATAAATATATACCATAAATCACATGTAAGCATATAGCATACATTTACTGTGCGCGGCTCTAGCAGATATATTTGGGTATGGTAATTATTTAGCATTTCTTTTGACATTTCAGACAGTTTTAAATGTAGCACACTCAAATGGTAACAAAGAAAAAACCTGCAAACACCACACAAAACAAGAGGGTGAGAATTAAGCCTCCCTCCCGCTCTCGATATTTATCTTCTCAAATCTTCTTTCGTAGCTTTCCAGAGGTCAACTCTGTGTTTGCAAACATAGTCTTCTTATTTCCTTTGTGATTTTTGTATGTGGTGTGCGTGCGTGCGTGTGTTTATGTTTGGAGGTGTGCAGGTGCACGTGTGTGCGTGGTGTATGCATGTGGTTTCTCAGGGTCTCCCTCAACTGTATTGTCTCCACTGTGTTTATGGAGGTAGATCTCTCACTGAGGTAGGGCCTCAATTTAGCTAGTCTATTTAAGCAGATTACTATAAGAGATGTGTGTGACCTTAAGGAAAGACCTGTTACAAGCTATGGGGAAGTGGGGAAAGCTCTATATTGGGATTCCCTGGCACACAACAATTGTTACCATCATAAAAGATTCCTAAGGAATAATGCTTGCAAAACAAGGAAAACTACCGCAGCTCCTAGTGTCAGGGTCAGATGGACAAGGAAGACCCTGAGCTCTCTTTTATGTTAATTTGACCCAAGCTAGAGTCGTCTGAAAGGACGGGACCTCAACTGAGAAAATGGCTCTATAGGATCTGGCTGGAGGGCCTGTTTTAAATTAGTGATCAATGGGAAAGGGCACAGCTCCTTGTGTCTGGTGCTGCCCCTGGGCTGGTGGTCCTGGGTTCTATAAGAAATCAGGTGGAGCAAGCCAGTAAGCAACACCCCTCCATGACCTCTGCACCAGCTCCTGTCTCCAGGTTCTTGCTTTGTTTGAGTTCTTGTTCTGACTTCCTCTGGTGATGGATCACAATGCGGAAGGGTAAGCTAGATAAACTCTTTCCTGTCCAACTTACTTTTGGTCACAGTGTTTCATCACAGCAATAGAAATCCTAACTACTAAGACAGAGTCCAAAGAAAAAGTCATGAAAACAATATATACAAAGGGCAAATGAGACAGATACAGAAGCGTATGAGTCAAGGAGGTGGGGTGAGGCTGCCTCTGCTAGATTGTCCCCTGGTCTTCACATTCATCAGCACACATATGTGCATATATCTGTGCACACATGCAGAAATCTTTCCCACATTCTCATACACGTTTGTCTCCCCAAGAGGTACTTACTGAGGCCTGAGAACACCCCTCCTCACTCCGTGCCCACTCTGGCTGGGTTATACAGTTTGCTGGGGATCTACATGCAAGGTTTGTCTTTTCATGCCTGAGTCTGTGCTTAGACCCCCCTCACTCTCCCAGCCTTTGCTCAGTGGCATAAAACAGTCAGCTACACATCACAGCAGTTTCATCTCTCTGGGCGCATGAGTCAAACATTTGCTTTCTCCGTTTGCTCCTTTATAGTCTGGCACCATGCGGACGCCCTGAACCATCACCCTCGTGCCAGCACAGCAAAGAGCGGATGAGAAGTCGGCAAATTCGACATCAAGCTGCCTGGCTCTGAAATATGCTCCAGCTGGGTCTCAAATGCGTTTAATATCCCGGTCTGTCGTTATAATGGCCAGCTCTGCATTTTAAAGACTAGGAAACAGGTTCTGATTCACGGAGCCTGGGGCTTTGTAACCGCTGGGATGAGAATCGAGAATCGATCGGCTTCAAAGGAAAGAGAAAGTGAGCTGTGAAGGATTGCGGAGCGCACGGATGCCATGTGGCATCCGTAAGTGATGCTAGATGTACTTCTCCGTGATGGAGGCGGAGGCCTCTTAGGTCCTTGCTGCTGATCTATGCCATGTGTTTAAGGATTCACTGCATTTAGAAACACACTGAGATTTGGAAATTAAATATTCCTTGGTCAGTATGTACTTTAGGGAGAGAAGACAGAGGGAGAGGAGGAAGAGGGAGGAGGAAGAAGAGGAAGCGGAGGAGGGAGAAGAGGAGGAAGAGGAGAATGGTGAGGAGGAGGGAGACAAGAGAGAGGAAGATGGTGAGGAAGAGAGGGTGGGGAGGGAGAGAAGGAGGAGGGTGAGAGGAGGGAAAGGAAGAAGATGGTAAGAAGGAGGATGAGGAGGATTCCCAGAATGAGAATCCAGCTAAGTCCTGACAGAAGCTGGTACTGCCTGTGAACCATCCTGCAGCTTTGAAGATCACATGTGGTCATTTTGCATGTGCCCAGATCCAAGGGTAGACTTCACCCCAAGGTCTCCCACCGGCCTGGAACTCACCAAGGGGACTAGACAAGTTGGCCAGCAAGCTCCAGGAACCTTCACATCTCTGTCCCCCTCAGTGCTGGGTTCATAACTGTGCATCATCGTGCTGGATTTACAAGGTTCTGGGGATTGAATTCGGGTCTCACGCTTGCAAAGCAAGTACCTTATGGAATGACCTATCTACACAACAGCCTATGATTGTCAAATTTTGAAGCAGTATGTGAGTATGCCCACCGACATGCCATTAATGGTAGGCTTTTGATGGGGGTAGAGTTGACTCAGCCTTAAGGACCAGTTTGATACATGCATCATTGACATGCTAGGCTCCAGGTACTAACGTTAGAGAACAGTGCCAACTGAGGGACCCTGGGGGTGCATCTACCCAGGCACTGATGCCATCTGGGGTTGAGGTCCTCAGGGCATCCCCTGCTGGTGGGACTACATAGCACCTCTTGCCAGGACATACCACAAGGGTATCCTTGTCTCTGGTGGTATTTATGGCTTGACATGTTACACCTAACAGACTTCAGGACATTGGTTTGATGGTTATTAGGCAAGCATTTTCAATAGCTATCTACTAATACCCCTAAATATAAAAGTCCCCTGGTCACTTTGAATCACACACACACACACACATCTTCATGCTTATTCTTACAATCATAACTGTTTATTTCTTTAAAGACAAAACTCTAATTTCCCATACCCAGGTAAGCTGTTTTAGACAATGTTTTTCAAGAGATTTATTTATTTATTTATTTTGGTTTCTTCAAGACAGGCTTCCTCTGTGAAGCCCTAGCTGCCCTAGAACTGGCTCCATAGACCAGGCTAGCCCCAAACTCACAGAGATCCCCCTGCCTCTGCCTCCTGAGTGCTAGGATTAAGGGCGTGCACCACTACCACCTGGTCCTCAAAGATTTATTTTTAAGTGTATGCGTGTGTGTCTGTGTGGGGAATATGCACCTGAGTTCAGTTACTTTTAGAGGCCAGAAGAGGGCATCAGATCCCTTACTGGAGCTGGAATTACAGGTAGTTGTAAGTACTGAGAACCAAGTTACAGTCCTCTGCAAGAGCAGCAAACATTCTTAACTACTGAACTATTTTTCTAGCCCTGTAGGTAAAACTTAGCAGCAGAAAAAGGTCTATTTAACCAATGGTTTGCATCTGATTCATAGAGAAAGAAGTTGGTCCTTAATGTGTTGGCAAGTTTGAATGTGTAAGAAATAGCTAGAGGGGCATAAAGAGCAAAGATAGTTGTATGTGTGTGTGTGTGTGTGTGTGTGTGGTCCAGACAACTCAGACCTGGGGAGAGATGGTCTGGCAAGAAAAGTACCCAGAAAAACATGTTGACATGTCCTCTGGGCACAGAACGCAGGGCAATCAGCTACTGTCTGATGGGCATTTTCTGCAGTGGGTGGCTGTTGAGGTGAGGTGACTTTAAGTGGATCAGCCTAGGGTTGGGGGGTTGGTGCTTGGCCTACATCCAAAGCGTGAGCGATATTGTGATTTCCAATGCATCTGTCTGTTTACACAAAAGAGGATGGAGATGAGGGGTCTCTCGGGGGCACTTGGAGGCAAGGAGAAAGCCATTTAGGGCGACTCATCTCCACGGGCAGAGAGAGGTGGGCCCCGGGCCAAGCGTTTAATTGCACTTATTTATATGGCTGCTTTCTATTTGTGGCAGCTGATGCTGGGCTTTTTGTTCGCCTATGACATCAAGTTTCCTCTTGAAATATATTTATTTAAGGAGGAAAACAAACGGGTTGGCTTCAGTGTAGGATACTAACTCTGGGAGACCGGGGCTGGAGACTGTAGCAGACGTCATGAGGGATGGTTTCCTGTGGGGTCTCTGCACAGTAAGATGGTGTGTCCAACTTTCTCCGGGGTGGTCAGAGTGGTGGTAAGAGAAGGCAAGTAAGTGGCTGACTACTTAGAGAGTCAGAGGACTCATCTCATGTCCTTGGGGGGAAAGTGAGAGGCCATGATGTTCTCTGTGACCCCATGATGGATCATCAACTTTTTAAAAGGTCAGTGGCCACA
The DNA here is from genome assembly GCF_978045245.1 of Mus caroli. Lineage (NCBI taxonomy): Eukaryota > Metazoa > Chordata > Mammalia > Rodentia > Muridae > Mus > Mus caroli. The sequence continues at coordinate 131,639,755 of NW_028227259.1, read as the reverse complement.
TTAGGAGTGCCAGGCTCGAGTGGACGATGGTTAATAAGGGCAAGAGGTGCCAGGGGTGAACACAGCTCTCTCCCTTTCAGGACTAGTTTGATTCTGAGAGGGTCATTTCTCACCTCAGTGGGAGAGGGCTCCTGGGAGCTGGGATGGATGTGAGGTCTCTACAACTTCCGAGCAGGTGTGGTGCCTGGGACTTTGAGCCAGTCACGGTCACAGGAGTCTGGATGTAAATCCTAGTGATGAGCCCCTAACTCTTACTTTGTCAGACTTTCTCCCAACAGCAGGGGAGAGCTTTGGCTCTGTCTTCCCAGACACTGGGCTATAGCTAACTCTATGGAGTAAATCCTGACCGTAAATTATCCCAAAGGGACCTAAGAAGAGACTTGGGAAGCCTACACAGTCATGAGTTCACATGCTCTGGCACCCACAGAGTATATATATGAGAGTACCATCATAGACTTTGAGCTGGACCAGCACACAATGGGGCATCTTCGGCGTATCACTTGGGAAATACACCTCCAGGCTTGTCTTTCAGGGTGCTTTCAGAGAGGATTAACTGACAAGAGAAGACCTACCTTAAATGTGGACAGTACCATTCCACAGGCAGGGTCCTCATTGAAACAACAAAAGTCAAGCCCCCCCATTCATCTCCGTGTCTGCTTCCTGACTGTCCATGCAATGCGCTAACCATCACCTCCTCCTCCGGCTACGGTGATGGACTGTGTCCCACGATAAACCTTCCTTTCTCTTAAGTTGCTTTTGTCAGGTCAGTTTGTTACAGCGATGAGGAGACACTGTTACTCCCATGGATGGACCCTCCCCTGGTCTTTGCTTACAGCCCTGCCTACTGCAGATCTCCGACAGCCGCCTCCGCCGTCCTCATCACAGATCCGCTCCCACACACTTCACATGCAAGGGGAACAGAAGTGATTTCTTTCCCCATCTGTGTGGAAAAGTCAGTTGCTACCTATTTATAAATTTGTTTCTAGACCCGTCTATATGTCTTCAGTTTAGGTTCTCCTTTGAATGGTTATAACGTGTGCAACACACACGTGCAGTGCCCTCAGAGACCAGAAGAGGGCGCCAGATCCCCCGTGGCTAGAGTTACAGGTGGTTGTGAGTTGCCTGTGATGTGGACGCTGGGAACCAAACTCAGGTTGTCTAGAGGAGCAGTGTGAACTCTTAACTGCTGGGCCACAGAGCAATGGCTTTCATACAACTTCGCTTTTGTTAATTTACCTGCACAGATCCCGCCTTCCTCCCTTACCCTCCTCCCACTGCTCGGGTCCTCTCCTTAGGAGGCTGCACTCAGCTTTCACACCGCGTATGCGGTCTCCTGCCCCTCCCCGCCCCCAGCTGTATAGTTCAATCAAGCCGTGCTTTGGCTGTGACTTTATTTTTAGAATTGTTTCGCAAGGTATACATGTGCTGGGGGAACTGCCAGACTGTCATCCGTGTTCAAGAAAGATTAGAAAGGATTTGTGCGTGGAGATGTACGTGGGAGAGAATCCTCCTGGGATGCCCGCGCCTTGTTTTAACACTGGCTCCATCCGAGGCTCTCTCTTCTCTACCCTCTCACTCCTTGTAAAAGATAAGAAAGATTTTCAGTGAACTGAGCCAAGTGGGTGGGACTGACTCCCTGCTCCCTGATTTTACCTCACAGGATGAAAGAACTGGTACCCAGGATAGGAAAATCTGCCTCCTACCAGACCTGGGCTAGGAGAGGCCACACTGCTCCTGGCAGAGATGTCCCATCTCCCAGCAACCCCCAACAAAGATCTTTAAAATGTCAGTGATAGTCCATTCCTGTCTCCTCTAGCCACAGACAGGGTCATGGGATCATTCTTCTTTGAAAGGCAAATCTTGCATCCATCCTCCCAGTGGGTATGGGAGGCAGGCCGGTCCACAGAGACAGAAAAGAACAGCGTGTGTGAGTGAGGGCGCGCAGTGTTTAATGAGGGCCGAGTGTCACTTTGGGAAAGGAGAAGGCTAGAGACGGATGTGTCTACAGTGATACAATTTCCCTCCACGCACTCTTAAGTGGGGTTAAAAATGTTAAGTTTTATATTACATATATTTTACCATAATAAAAAATTCCATTAACAAGGCACTCTCATTTATATAGCTTTGACAGAGGGCAAGGGGAGATTGTGTCCGTTACAGCACTTTTTTGCTGAACAGGCCAGAAAAGCAGCCTCAGACTGGATTAACTGGGGATGAGCTGTGCCTTCTGACCAAATCAGTAGGCTGAAAGGCAGGCGAACTCAGAGATGGAGAGTTGGAGGCCCTGGCAAGGCCAATTAAACTCTTTAAGTTTCCATTCCACCCTGCCTAGAACAGACCTCTCTCCCTAGGATTGTCTGCTTTAGCCTAAAAGTTGCCCCCCACCCCCCAACAGCTCTGACTATCATGTCTGCCGATAAAGCCAGAGGGGCAACCTTGGGTACCAAAGGTCAGACTAATTGGCCAGCAAGCTCCAGGGATCCTGGCTACAGGTCTAAAGAGAGTTTTACTTTTCTTATTGGAAGAGACAGCCAAGGCAGGTCATTACCTGGCGTCTTAAGCCACACCTCTTCTCTCTTGGAACTCAGGCACAGCCACTGCCTTCTGTGTAAGAGAAGTCACCAGCTAAAGAGGGCTGGCTGAGCAGAACAAAAGATGAGAGAGTCTGGATCCCTGATGGCTTTTTAGGGCCACCAAGTCAACCTCAGCCCAGCTCTGCCTTCTGTGTGTTCCAGACCAGATCAAGGGAAGCCTGTCTCCTTAAGGCACTGTAATCTGGTTCCTGTGAAATCAGCCAGGACTTCAATTAGGGCAGCAAACACAGATATAAAACAGATGTAAAGATGAGAAAAATCAACCCAGTTCTGACATAGGGTCTAGCTTGAGCCTGTCACAACAAGATTTGTGAAGGTCCCCAAACATGCTCTAGTGTTGTTAGCTATTTGGAAAGGAAGTTGACATCAGAACACACTTCCTGTATTATTACCATGAGCCGGGGGCAATGGAAGAAAGTGGCCAGCTCTTTGTTTGACATGACTGCGAGTCTGTGGTGTGTGTGCCTGGGTTTGGGGTATCATCATTCTTCATTCCTGTGTCTTCTTTCCTCCTCTCTCTCCCCCTATTTTTTTGGGAGGGGTTGGTGATGGGGGGCTTTACAACAAGAAACTAACTAACCCCAGCAGCAGATGCTGGGTAATTCATTCTCTTCCGTGCTTCCCCTTTTAAATACAGTCACAGTAGATCTTCCGTTTCCCTTCCCACTTCTCATGTGGGCAAGATGATCAGAAAAGGACATCAAAGCTGATCAAAGAGACGGTGGAGCAGAAAAACGCTCACCCCAGGACTCCTCGGGCTGGCGACTCCATCGCATCTGAAGTTGGTTTTTTATTTTATTGAATGTCTCTCTCCGCCCCGCCCCCTTCTTTTATGATTTTGGCAACAGCAGTAATACAATCAAGGCTCTGTTGAGGCAGCTGTGTAAGCAACTCCCCCCGCGCCCCCCCCCCATTTAACTAAAGACAATGAAAAATTAATCTGGGCCCAGCGCAAATAAGTTTCTACGGAGACAATGAAACCCTCGGACTTTATCCTCCCTCCTCTGCAGATGTTTGCCGACCCTCTTTATTTACCAGACTGTTAGTTGGGTTTTACAGCCCCCTCCATGCAGGGCACCTTCAGGGGAGCTGCCTTCCTGTCATCTGGCTAACAAACGGTCTCTGGTATAAATGAAGATAGATCACTTATCTTCCTTCCAACTTGCTCCTTTTTCATTCCAGCACAGCAAATCACCATCTGAGGCTTTCAAAGTGTGGTCTGCAGAGCACTTCACTGGGGTCAGTGGGGGAGAGCTCTTTCTACTGGGCTCCTTAGTGTTTTTAACATCTGGCTTTTTAAAGAGACAGTATTAAAGAACACACTTGCACCTGTTGTAGCAGATGAACAATAAAGAATTTGGTCTGAGTGCCCACGAGGAACTCTCCCTGTCAATCAAGTCACTCCTATCTCCCTCTTTCTGACAAGATTCACCATTGTCCCTTTCCACACCCCACTCAGCATCCCAGGGCCATGGTAACAACTTCAGGCTGTGTCCAAAACCAGCCCCTCTGCCTGGAATGTTCTACCCACAGAGCCTATCACACATCACTGATTCCAAAAGGATTTGACCAACTGCCAAGACGGAATCCAGATGCTCTTCCTGTCCCTGCTTCAAAGCCCCTCATGACCATCATGGAGATGTGTTAGAGAAGGCTTGGTGCACACAGCACACACCACTCAGAAGGGACTGCAAGGCACAGAGAAGGTGGCCTCTGGTGAATGAGGAAGGTGCACAGAAGCACCCTTGGATGCAGTTCCCTCTGCTCCCAGTGTTTTCAGGGCCGAATGCCTCAGGTCCCCAGAGATATGGAAGAACTGGCTGTGCGGGCTGGCGGGGAGATACAGAGCTGATCTTTGTGCTTCCTAAATACTCGTTGAGCTGGACTGGATTGGGAGATGAGTGCAACAGCCTCGATTCCCCCCAGTTTCTAAGAGGGTGGTCCTAGAAGCAACACCAACAGCTCCAGGTTAGAGAGACAGCTCAGCAGCACTTCCTGTTCTAGTAAACTTCCTGGTTCCCAGCACTCATGTATGCAGCTCACAACTGCCTGTAACTCAGCCCCAGGGAGATCTTCTGGCATCCATGTGCACTGGCACTGGCACTGGCACTGGCACACAGGTATCATAATATGTATCCAGACACACAGGCATTGGGATGAATAAAACTAAACCTTGAAATACCAAGCAAAGGAGAGATGATTGGATGGTGAACACTGACTCCTCATCCAGAGGACCTGGGTTCGATTCCCAGCACCCACAATGGCAGCTTGCAACTCTCTGTAACTCCAGTTCTGATGCCCTCTCCCAGCCTGCAAAGGCACGAGGCAAATGGGTGGTTTGCATAACATGCTAACAAAAACACTCAAACATGAAACAAGTAGAAGTAAGTTAAAAACGAACAAGCAAACACTGCCGACCCTAACACTAAATTCTCATATAAACACTCACTTCAGAGGCCACCAAAGAACCACACTAATTTGAACCCTTAGCCTGGATGCAAAATCTGGCCACTAACCCCTAACATAATGCACAATCCTGAACCCCAACCCTGATCCTTGACTGTCATCTAAGCCCTAATTTCTAGCAATAATCCTAAAATTAATATCTATCTTACTCCAGACACTAGCCCTACCCCGATGTCACCCTTAACCCTAATCCCTAACCATAATCTAAATCCAAATCCCTAATTGTAATCTTAACCCAAATTCTTAACAATAATCCTAAAATGAATACTTAACCCTACTCCAGCTCTAACCCTACCCCAACTTCACCTCAACTTTAACCCTAATCCTAACCCCAACTACAACCCTAGCCCCTAACCTTAGCCTTAACTCTAACACTAGTCCTTAACCCTTAACCCAAATCCTTACCCTAACCAAAACTCAACCCTAACCCCAGCTTTCACCTCCAACTCCAGCCCAACCTCTAAGCCGTAAACCCTAACGCTAACCCTCAGCGACACAAAGGCTTGGATGTTTCTGGTGCTCTTTAAAGCACTATGCATCTCTCGCAGCAGTCTGGTGTCGCTGTGATTCCTATTCTCCATCCACAGATGAGAGAAGTTAGACAGAGAAGCCAGCAAACTACCAGAGTTCCTCAGGAGGCAGGAATGCTGGGGTCTGCACACTGGCAGGCTGGCTTCTGAGCAGAAGGGATGAGGAACTAGACCTATGGCTATTCCCCCTCCTATTCCTGGCTAGGAGAGTCCACCGTAGAAAACAATCTTAAGGAAAACCAACCACACCCTGCAACTCATCCCCAGGGCATCTCGGAAATGCCATCTTAGTTTGGGACCTGCCAGGCTGAGAAGAACAAACACAACACCCCAGCCCAGGTCACCTCCAATGGTGGCAGCGACGTAGGGCTAACAATATCACACATTTCAGAGACTAATAGAAACACTTGGTATATTTAAACAAAACAGACAAAGAAAGGTGCATTCAGGCTTAAAGGGTCATGGAGTTCCTTAGGGGAGCACACAAAAAGCCAAGTAAGTTGCCAGACAGATGTGCCTAAAGCATCAATTATCTTTCTCTGTAGTTGACTCTCGGTTTTCTGTCAGTGGGATTTTCCACAGGATCCTTCCTTAATCTAAAATTCCAAGAGGCCAGAAGTTCAGAGACGCTTTGAAAATTTCCAAGCATTCAGATTATATTCACATTCTCATGTTGTTTTTGTAGGGTCCAATTGTGGCAGAAAATGCATGTTTTGGGGTTTTACAAAGAGGAATCTCCCAAACAGACCACAGTGTCTTAGGTCTTAGGAGTATGGAGAACAACACCAGCTACCTCTAACCTGCTGGTTGGTTGTGGGTAAGCCCCCTTCAGGGTCCTTGCTTCTGCTTTCTCCACTACTCTCTCCTGCCTCAGGGGTTTACTGAGATGGCTTTGCAAGGAGGCAGCTATAGGAAACACTTTACAAGTTGTAACATTCCATAAAGATATGAGGACTTTTTTTTTTTTTTTCCATTTTATTTCTGGCATGTGTATGTCTATGTATGTTTGCCATGTGCATGCAATGCCTATACGGGCCAGAAGAGGGCGACAAATACCCTAGAACTGGCGTTAGGGATGGTTATGCGCTACTGTGAGAAATCTGGGAATAGAACCCAAATCCTCTGGAAGAGCAGCTAGTGCTCTTAATTGCTGATCCATCACTCCAGCCCTCCCCCCCCCCCCAGCCTCCCAAGTCATGAGGGGTTTTATGCCTCACATTTGCCTGCTTTTATTTGGAGTTTTCCACAACAAAGAGTTTCATACCTGGGGAGTTTGTATTGCTATATACAAAGTACTTGTCTCCTTTCTCCAGGTCTCTCCAAGGATGAGAGTGTGGTACCTGAAAGGCGTTGGGACCTTCTAGGAATGTCAAGTGGGAAGGAATCTGTCTCCAGGATGTCACTGTTATTGGAGGGGTCCCATCCCTTGTGGCTGTTGGACTGGTTCTTTTAGCTCCTCCTGTGCTGTTGGCTACAGACCCTCTACTTTTTGCCAGGCCGGCTGTGCCAACATGCAAGCCAGGAAGACAATGGGCTTCTAGCAACACATAAGCACAGTCTTTGTTGCCTAATCACAGAGGCGACACATGCAGTAATACTGATTAAAAGCAAGCCACCGGCTCAGTTCACAATGACGAGAGTAGATTACATAAGGCCAGGGACCCAGGTGGGAGGATGAGGGGAGCAAACCTCGGCTTTCCTAATTGCACTTTGACGACTGGCCAAGCATTTGAACACACCAGTCATTTGCTCTTGACAGCAACCTCAGGGAGCGGGAAAACAACACCTCTCTCTTAGAGGCAAAGAAACTGAAGCTATGACAAACGCTGGCATAAACTCCACATTGTGGATCCTGTCTCAACCACCCAGCTATGTTGAAACTTTTTATTTTTTTTAAAAAATATACTTATTTTATATGTATGAGTGGTTTCCCTGCATGTATGTATGTATGTATGTATGTATGTATGTATGTGAGCCATGTGCATGTAGTACCCATAGAAGACCGTGTCAGATCTCCTAGAGCAGCAGCTGTAGATAGCGTGAGTCTCCATGTAGATGCTGGGAATCGAACCCGAGTCCTCTGCAAGAACAGCGAGTTGTTCTTAACCACCCAGCTACTTCTCCAGCGCTAAATCATTTTCTTATGAGACTCGGGACCCCACGGCTCGGGAATGATGAGACTTGGGCCCTTGATGATGAGACTGGAGTTCCTATGGAGAATAAGCCCTTTACAGCTGTCAGTCGGGGTGGATGCCATCAGACAGGCAGCCAAACAACTCTAAGAGAACTGCTTGCTTTCAATATTGGTGTTTGGAGGCAGGGTCTCCCTGTGTAGCCCAGGCTGGTGCAAAACTCAAGATCCCCTTGCCTCTGCCTCCTCAATGTTGGGATTTTGGGTGTGTGATGCAATTTGCTTGGTTTAGTCAGACAGTGGGTTAACATGTGCCATACCTGACCTTTGATCTTCCAGCCTCCAACACTGAGAAGCGAATGTCGTGTTTATCTAGCAGCTCAGTGGAAGGTATCAGGAAATGTAACAGACACCGAGCCTCTTCCGCTAATATCCAGGACTCAGTGTTATACTTTTTTATTTTTTATTTTTTGGTCTATAAATATTTTATCTTATTTCTCTCATTTTATTAGCTCTTGGAAATTTTTATACAATGTATTTTGATCACATTCATGTCTCATCTCAATTCCTTCCATAGCCACTCCCTGCTTCCCTATCCACCTAACTTTGTGTCATTAAAAAAAAAATTATTGAATACAATTCATGCTACCCACATACTCTTGCCTATGTGGTCCTCATTGGAGTATGGTCAACCTTCCAGGGGTCCGTATCCTTAAAGAAAACCCACCTTCATTCTCCTAGTAACTGTCGGTTGCCAACAGCTCCGGAGCTAGCGGTGGGACTTTGTGCCCGCCTCTCTGCTCCATGCTGGGATTTTAAGGAGTCTCCCACCGTAGTAATAACACGCCCATTTGATAGAATGTGTGATGGTTACTACTGTCTGTCAGTTTGACAGAATCTACATGCGCCCAGAGGCATGTCTATGGGCTGTGGATTTAGCTCGTCTTGCCTGTCGGTGGCAGCATCCCAGGACCGAACCAAAACAAACAAACAAACAAAAGACAAAAACCCAAAACAAACAAACAAACAAAAAACAAAAACCCCAAAACAAACAAACAAAAAAAAACAGACAGTGATGTCCTTCGCACCAGCATCATCTCTATCAGCTTCCTGACTGCAGATGCTATGTGACCACCTTAGCCCTGCCCCTGCCACCACAGTGAAAGCTTCCCTACTGACACCATGGCTTCCCTACTGTGATAGACTGTGCCCACTGGGAGCCAGAATCAACCTTCTCTGCCATTGCTTCTGTAAGGTGTTATGTCATCGCACATAGCAATAAGTTAAGTAATCAATACGAACAGGGACCATGGGGAATTAACAGTGACCATTCTCAAGATCATAAGACAAATGGGAGCTTGTTCTATCACCACCTGCCTGGCCCGGAAAGGGCACAGAACACGCCAGGAAAGCAGGGGCTTTGCCCCGCAAAGAGAGGAGGTCTGGGGGTTGCACAGCCGTTCCTGTCATTATTACCAGGAGCACAAAAGAGCTCTTGGCCTTAGTGTCACGACTGTCCTACCACACCAAGCCACTCTAGTGCTGGCTAGAACTGCTATGCCAAGTGCCTGAAACATCTGGAAGAATCCGCTCTTTGTAGAGGAGCCCGCGTTTTCACGACATGTATACCCTGTATGCGCCTGTGGTGTGTGCGTTTATATATGCCTGTACGGTTTGTTAGTTTCTGCATAGGCATGGTGGCATGTGCATGTCAGGCCTATAGTTGAGATCAAGGATCAATCACCCTTCATCACTTTTCTACCTTTCTACCTGAGTCCCTGAGGCAAGGTCTCTCAATCAAACCCAGAGCTCACTGATATGACTAGGCTTACTCTGGGGACCTCTTTCTTGCCCCTGTTTCTACCTTCCGAGGTTGGAATTAGAGGTAGCTTGCCACACCTACCCTCCCAGCATGCACATGGGTTTCCTGGGGGATCCTAACTCTGGTCCTCACATTTGTACTTTAACTGATGAGCCAGCTGTCTTCTCTAGGCTCACCCCTCGTCCCTGCCCACTGACATTTTACTGGCTGGGCCTCAGTGGACTCCCTCGGATTCCAGTCTCACCTTCAATCCTGGTGATCCTCTGCCTCACAGGGCCCACCTTCTACGTTAAGACTCACTATTATTAGAGCCCTGCTTGGAAGACACCCTTAGCTCTTCCTCCTTTGTAGTGTGCTCTTGATGGCTTGGGCTGTGACAATCAAATATCAAAGCCGACATCTCCCAGCCTCTCTTACAGGGAGGTGTGGCCATGGGCATGTTCTGCTCATGAGAAATGATAGGTGCAGGTTCAATGTCCCTTTAGAAGAGGAGGCAGGTTTTCTGTTTCACCAAGGTTAATCCCAGGGGCTGGAGTTCTCAGTAGGGGATAAGCCATTGTGGGTGGAAGTGGGTGTAGCTACACTTTGGGGGTGATGGAGGGACAAAGCAGGAGTCTGAGCACTCAGCATCTTTGCTGAGTAAAGCTTCCAGTGAAAGAGGGAGGGGGAGGGGGAGAGAAGTGGGGGGGGGCTTGCTCTATCTGTCACAGAAACATCCCTTTTACTAATAAAAGAAACCACCTCCGTCTATATAGTGAGCACCTTGGTCCCTGATAGCCGCCTCCCTGTGTGGAAAGTAGGAATACACGCCCCAGCAGCCCACAAAGGACGGGGGTGACTTGCCTTTATCCTTACTTAAGCACCAGCGCATCCTCCCAGGGTAGAAAATTAAGGACATGATGGATGAGTTGTCTCTGCCATTTAGCTGGCCTAATTTATACACTGCTGGTGAGAAAATGCTGCACTTGAGACAGAACAAGTGCGGAATAGTAAGGACCACTTATGAAGAATTAATGTGATCCCTGGGAACAAAAGGGGAGAGTTATCCAACTACCCGGGGAAAGGCACCAATGGCTTTGCCATTGATAACAAAAACCAGTTACTCAGTCTTTGAGAAGGGTGTGAGGTCTGACAGACCTGACTGATTCAAAGTTATTCAAATATCCTCTCTGCTGGGAGTGTGTCTTCCCACACTGCTTTAATTGTTTCTTTTGAATGAGTTGTTAGCTTTTCTTCTGAACAAAAGATTCAAAGCCTTTCCCACCTGAGGGAGTCTGGGTGTCGCTTCAGAAGACTTGGAATGAGGTGGCAAGGCGATGGAATGAGATCGCATGGGCGCATGGCGATGGCGATTAGGAAGTGGGTGCCTGAGGTCCCTGATCTATGGTGACCAGACTCTGAGGAGTATAGAGACCAGAAGATCATATACACAGCCAGTCTTTATGTTTTTAATGTATCTAAATGGCCACCCTTGTCTTCTCCATTTCCCAACTAGACATTTGGCCAGTGAGCTTTTGTTCATAAGCATGATGGTGCCACCTCCCTGTTGGTGACATTTTAAAGGTTAGGAAGCACTCCCTTCCCTGCCTCTGCCTGGCCAACCCTGATCTTTGGTTGCTGTTGTTACCCTTGGATCACGGCAACAGAGATGGATCCTGTGTGTTAGCGCACACGATGCTCCCGACTGGTTCCTGAGCACATGAGAGCAGAAGTCTAGCTGCCAAGGGCAGTGCAGGAGGGAGCCAGACCGCACTGGGTTTGCAGTGCAGAACAGATTCTCTTTAATTCATACCACTTTAAGCACGGCCTTGCTTACAAGCAATTGACCCGGATTCAAGTAATACCCTCCTTTATTGGACTTAATAACACACAGCACTTCTCTAGCGAACTTGCTTCTCAAATCACCTTCTGTCTTTCTGGAGACCGATCAATGTCACGAGGGTGAGTGAGTGTGCAGGCCAGTCACATGAGCTTCAATATCCCCAGGGTTTGCCAGACACTCCATCATGGGTTGATAAATGAATGCGGATGTAAAGATTCCAGCCTCACTTTGAGGTTTTCATAAAAAGCAAGTGTCACAAGAAGGCACCTTCCTATGAGGATCTAGCATATTCAAAATCAACACATGAAGACTCTTTAGGGTCTGAGGTTTGGGGGAGCAGCTATATCCTGCAGGCTTCTGAATCCCAGGGGGTTGCCTTGCAGAGAGATAAGAATGGTTGAGAACCGTACGTCCCTGTGTATGGCAAGTTTCAAGGTTGACAAAGCTTTGTGGCTTTTGTCACCTGAAATAATATCTTAATAACTTGTCTGAATGTCCTACAGAGCCCAGGGGCCCCATAGTTTCTAACTAAAGGCCAGGGTGATAGCTCAGTCTATAAAGTGCTTTGTGTGTAAGTAGGGGGATTTGAGTTCAACCCTCCCCCCCCAGAAGCCAGAGCCACATGAGTAAATCCAACCAACCAACCAACCAACCAACCAACCAACCAAAAAACAAACAAACAAACAAACAAAAACAAAAACCAAAACCAAACAAAAAAACAAAACTCAAAATTGGGCTTCCCAGTGTGCTTTGGTAATCTCAGTCCTGGGGAAGCAGAGATGAGAGAGCAAAATGTAGAGCCGAGCAGCTACTGAAACTCTACCAAGAGTTAAGGACCATCCTGAGGGCCCGGAAACAGTTCTGTGTGCACAAGCACTAGCTGAGCAAGTCTGATGGGGGCAGATGGAGGCAAGTCTGATAGGGGCAGATGGCCCCATAGTGGGAGACTCTAGAACTTTAAGGAGGCAGGGCTTAGGTCCGTTACTAGTGATAGGGCCTTTGAAGAAAATAGGCCAGCCCTGGCTCCGCTCTCATCATTTGCTCCCTGTCTGTCATGATACGAGATGCTCTGGCCACAGGAATGCACCAAGATCCCTGCCATACCTTCTTGGTCATGATGGACTCAAAGGGCTCTTTCCTCTTCTCACTTGGTTCCATCAGACACTATGTCATATTGACATGGAAGTAACACACGGCCTCAGATGAGAATCCCCCTCTGGGGTTCTAGGTAAGCTAATCTATAAGGGAGGGCAGATCAACCATCAACCAGTTCTAAAATATTTTGCATATCAGGGCCTGGAAAAACAGGTTCCCCAAGCCCTTTTCTACAGTTAATTATAGACGAGAGAAGAGTTTGACAGCTTGATAACTTGACACAAGTCAGCTCAGGGCAGATGCTGAGAGGGACCAACTTAATACCTTGTGTGTCAGTGCACACAGGGAACCACTTGCCACACCGAGTCAGGAATGGAGAGACTAAATGTTTCATTCTAGCCATGGGGCTCGGGCCCAGCGGGCAAAGCATTTGGGCCCTTGGTGTAAGAAGACAGGCCCAATAGCATCTCATCCTGAAGGAGTGGGAGAAGGACTTGGAATAAGATAGAGGTGGGGAGGCATTAAAACAGACACAGCAACCATTAGCATTAATATGACTCTGACAAGCATGTAATCCTGAGTTCCCAGAGTCTCGGGTATATGTTGCTGTGCCACAACACTCCTCCCCCCACACTCTAGAGGACTAAAACTAAAGCAATCATTTCATTCTCGTGTGGTTTCAGTGAATCAGACATTCTAGAAAGGTGTGGCTGGGTTGTTTTGGGTTGGGGAATCTCCTCCTATCCTCCTAAGCCCTTGTATGCTCACATAAGGGGCTGAGGTAATGAGAGTGGAGCTAGTTGATGTCACCTTTCCCTTTACGAAACTCAGGGTTCCTCCCTGGAGTCTGTCCACAGAATCTGGCTGGACTCCCTCCTCACATGGCAGCCACAGAATCATCAGACTGCCTGGATGGGGGCTTTCCGTTCTGTTCTGGCCCAGGGACAGAAGTCATACAGTGTCACTTCTGTTGAGGAATATTAGCCAATCAGAAAGCTCACTTGGTTCCAATGGGAGGGGACTAGACATGGCCTCCCAATAAGGAGGGAGAAGAAAGGTGTGTGAGCTGGCAACAGGGACTGTGTATACTTCACAAAAACGCAGCCAGTCCATGGCCTTGAAGTCACTATGAGGCTGTGGATGATGGATCTCAGATCTCCCAGCCTCCACCTTCCAAGTGCTGAGCTCATAGGCATGCGCCATAATGCCCTGTTTATGTGTGGTGCATGCTAGGTGAGCTCTCTACCCACAGAGTCACATTCTCAAGCCTGTCGTTTGGAAGCAGGTGATGCTAACACTCCATATTCACAGGCGACAGTGTGATCATGTGCCAGGCTACAGGGGCCCAGGCTATGGGCATTGCCTTCTGTCCCTAGTATCTTTGTAAAAACATCCGATTTAATGAAGGAAATTAATTTCCTTTATTGAAGTGAGACTTGTCCAAAAGGTGAACCATGGGGTTTACACAGCACCAACCTTTGAGAAATCTCTGTGATACCTTCAGATATCAGACATCAGTCTGAGATGCTGACTGTGCTGTGAAATACCACACCGTGAGGGGGTACCCTTGGTGGGCCCATGCCAGGGTGTGGCCCTGAGAAATGACGCCATGCAACAGACCTAGTGTGAAAGGGGTTTACTTGGGAGAGGAGGGGGTGAGAAGTGAGGGCCTGGGGAAGGGATAGAGGCAGACAAATGGACATGTAGATAGACAGACAGACAGGAGCAGAGCCATGAGGGTGGAAGAGAGGGAGCAGAGAACAGAAAGAGGGGATGGTGGGAAGAGAGTGAGAGAGGGAGCCAGAGAGAGTGAGAGGGGCAGAGAGAGAGAGAGAGAGAGAGAGAGAGAAGAGAAGAGAAGAGAAGAGAAGAGAAGAGAAGAGAAGAGAAGAGAAGAGAAGAGAAGAGAAGAGAAGAGAAGAGGAGAGAGCAAAAGCTACTCAGGTTCTTTTATATGCAGCATACACCTGTTGCCACTGTGCTGTGGCATATGGCATTGGCAGGTCATGATGTAAGGAGTTGCTAGGTCCGTGAGAGCAGGCCAGTGGAAGCACCTGTCTGTTAACAGACTGGCCCTCCGGAAACTAGGATTCTTTCATATCTTTCACTTCCCCCCAGGTCCCACACTCAGGTGTCTCTAGCAAATCCTCTTAAGGGATTTACTCCCTACAAATGACAGGGCATAACAAACAGCCCCCAGCACCTAAGCTTTCCACAATGCGCCAAACATGCCCAGAGTCTAGGAAACTGATGGTCTAATGTGTGGTTCAAGTAGGAAGGAGAGAAGATTATAGCAAAAAAAATTACACAGTTTGTACATCCACACATGCACCTGTTTTGAAGGTGCACATGAGCCTGCTATACACTTGGGAGTGGCAGGGGGTGGGGTGGGGCACACTTCTTTCTTGGAGAGCCCAGGAGGTACCTACATACCACTGAGATGGAGATTTTAATGTGGTTGTTTGCTGTCTCCGAGAGAGGACTTGGGGTGGGCAATTTCCCTCTGGAGGAAGGGGATTATCTTACTATATCATTCCCTAAGCTGCTATTTACAGTAAGCAGCCCTGAGCTCCTCATACTCCAGCATCCTTCAAAAAACAAATAACCTCCTACAGCTAACTCTAAGGCAGGCAATTGAGACCACTTAGATGAATGCTAATGGGTATTTTACTTACCATTTTCAATGATTTTTGCTTTCTGAAAAGCCCTTCTTGTTTATTACCTGCCTGATTTACATCATCAACCTCCCCCCGCCCCCCAGCATCTAGTCCCTGAAGCTTCATGCTCTTGAGTTAAGAGAACAGGGGTGCCAGCTGCTGCTGCAGGAAGGTGGGAGAAAGACATCAGCTTCGCGCCGTATTCTATGGAGGCACATGGACGTCAGAAGGTCTACCCATAAGATCACCTGATAGCTGACCTGCCACTCAACAGGAGGAAGGGTGGGTAGGACAGAAGAGTACTTCTGTCCCTGGTATTAGCGTATCTGTAAGGCTACAGGTGATTGGGGAAGAGGGAGCAGACATCAGATGCATTTCCCCTTCTTTTGGAAATGAAGGGACGTCTGTATGATTGGTTCTGTTTAGAAAAAGATCCTGTGGTGAAAAAAACAAACAAACAAACAAACAAACAAAAAAACCAAACGGATGGTGGCCCAGCCTTTTAAGCTTATTTTCTCTAAGTCCCTGGCTTGGAAAGAGGAAGTAGTAGTCTTGCTCCAGGATGACTTTTTGAGGCAGTCTCTCCACCTGGAAGTTACAGATAATCAACTTCCTGATGCCAACAGGGCTCTATTGTGGCGGGAGCCTGGCTGCTTTTGCAGAGGGTTTACTAACTGTGGAACCATCTTCCTGTACAAAGAGCCTTTTGTTGAATCCTCTGCGCTATGGTTTTAAAACAGCTAGCTACTGGGTGTGTTGGTATTTACCTGTAACAGCAGGCACCCCCCCCCCCGCCCCTCAGGGAGGAAAGGAGGAAAGGTGAAGGCCAGTGTGAGACCCACAGAGTGAGTCCAAACCAGTCTGGGCTATTTGACTAGATACTGGCTTAAAAAAAGGAAGGAAGGAAGGAAGGAGAAAGAGGAGAGAGAGAGAGAGAGAGAGAGAGAGAGAGAGAGAGAGAGAGAGAGAGAGAGAACAAATGTACAAAGTATGGTAGATTTGATGTGACAATTGCTCTAGAGAAACCTGTTGCTCTGACCACACAGGGCACCATGCATTCCCACCTGGGAAGCTCTGAAAGCCGAAAGGATACACTGCATCATTCAATTTAGGCAGGCGCAGCCTGCTTCCCTCTGCAACACTTCTAGAATGGGAACAGGTAAGTTCTGCCCACCTCCCAGCAGGGCACCGATGACTCTGATGACATCTGTCCATGGTTCTGAAGCTTCAAATGTAGGCTTCCCTTGGGCTGACCCCCTAGCTCTGCAGCTTAGATGATTTGCATGACAGCTAGCTGCCATGAGACATTGTCTCCCATGCCTCCATTTCCAAAGAGGATTGTCATCTCTGACGAAGGGGACACCCAACAGATGGACACATGCCCCGTTTGCATTCTCTTGGGTTCTCGGGGTTGTTCTGGAACAAGCCCTGAACACCCACATCACGGGAACTTCTGTCTGCTTCTCAGCATTCTCTCAGCTGCCAGCCTCTCCCTTGAGCCTGATTCCATTCACTCTCGGGTACCAGGCTCTGCCTTCCCCAGTTTACTCATACTCATATTCCTATCCTACCTGTCTGTCTGTCTGCCTCTGTGTCTCTCTGTGTCTCTCTCTGTCTTTCTGTCTCTCTCTGTCTCTGTCTGTCTCTCTCTCTCTCTGTCTCTCTGTCTGTCTCTGTCTCTCTGTCTCTCCCTCTCTCAAGTCAAGTATATGGCTTTCTGCTGCTAGTGCCATTGAATTGGACCATGACACAGTTTTTATATCTTATTATTTTTAATAAAAGATTTATTAAAAATAATAAAAGATTTATTTTTTAAATTATATGTATATGTGTTGCTATGTGTAGGTATGTACCTTATGTGTGTCCAGGAGACCACAGAGGCCAGAAGAGGGAGTCAGATCCCTTGGTGCTGGAGTTATAGGCATTTGTGAGCTGCCATGTGGGCGCTGGGAAATGAACCCTGGTCATCTGCAAAAGAAGCAAGCACTTCTGTCCGCTAAGCTAGCTCTCCAGCCCTGGTTTTGATATTTTGATTGTATTTGTATCTGATTCCTTTTAGTTGTGCAACTGAGGCATTCCCTCCTCAGATCATTTGTACACGCCAAAGCTACTTTTGAAAGAAAACACTTTCAGTCACTTACTTAAACATTCCGTTTGGGTTCCCTCTCCTTCTAAGCACCCTTATTCTTTATCTACCTGCCTGAGCACGTGCCTTTGGTGGTGGAGGCTGTCAGAAAGATTTAGTGAAACAATGTGCACATTTTTATAAAATGCCGAACCCCAGGGAATACACAGGGGCCTGTCCTGCACATTGCAGAATGCTGAGAAATACACAGACTATTCCCGTGGCTCAAGTGTGGGCTTTTAAGGCACCAGGCTTGCTTGGGCGACAGCTTTTAACAGCAGTGCTTTAACAGCCAAACCTAAAAGGAAACTTCAAGTGCAGACTCAAGCTGCATTATGTCAAGGTGTTCGGCTGGGAACAGGAACATGGCTGGGTCAGGATTCCTGCAGCTGGTATCTCTGACCCAGAGCAGGCGCCAGCTGGATCATGACCTCAGAGGGAGGGGTTATACCTTCCAGCAACTAAGCCCCATTCATTTCAGGGAGTGCTCTCCTGTTCAAGAACTATCTTATGCCCCTGAAGAATGAGCTTATAAAAGATGGTTCAGGGAGTGCTCAGGGCAAAAGCACTTTTCAGATGAAAATTCCACACTGGGAGTCCAGGGGAGCCAGCTTCTCTCTTTCTTTCTGTTACCTGGGGGTCATTCTTCCAGGTCAGAGAGAGCACTTGCCTAATTGATCCCTAGCCACTTGGGCAGGACTATCCTGGACACCGAGGTCTGAACAATGGCTCAGAACTGGGAAGGGAGATGAAAGGGAAATGCAAGAATGCAGAAAGGAGCAGGAGAGTGAGTTCTAATTCAAGGCCACTGCTGTCTGCCCACACCCACACCCT
This sequence comes from Mus caroli, assembly GCF_978045245.1. NCBI lineage: Eukaryota > Metazoa > Chordata > Mammalia > Rodentia > Muridae > Mus > Mus caroli. Next base: position 131,621,679 of record NW_028227259.1, on the reverse strand, counting down.
TAGTCTTTCTGCCACAGCCTTAGTGGCCTCTGCCTCATGCCTGGCTCACTTAAGAGTCACATGGCTCTGATGGGGAAAGAGATGCACCTAGTGTTAACTGCTGTGTTGGTCTAAGTATGAAAGATTCTCTTATAGGTTGTTAGTGGAGTTTGCCTAAGAGCACAGATGCTCAAGATGAAAAAAAAAAATAAAAAAAATAAAAGGCTTGGGGGTGGGGATCTATCCATAACGTAAAGAGAATACACTCAGATGTGTGTGTAGCCCAGGTACAAGCCATCTTCCTGGGTGTGGGGAATTCTGGCAGATGGCTTTGAGTCCCTGAATCCTCCAGTTCTTTGGGGGGAGGTTTTGAGTTAGGGAGAGAGGCCTCTATGCTATCTTTGTGAGTTTCCCAAGCAAGCTTTCTCTCTCAACTTTTTTTCCAGAGAGGCCACTTCCCTAGGGGAGGCAGGAGGGGGCTCTTTTGACTCTGAGTCTCAGGCTGGGCTAGCTAGAAGCAAACTCTGGGTTGGGGAGTCATTTGAAAGTAGTGAATTAACAGGGAATTTTCTTTCCCTGTTCGGGGAGAAAATAGAAAGCAAGAGAGAAGAAAATGGTCCCAACACAGGAAAGAGGTCCAGCAAGGGCTGTTTTCAAAATCCCAGCTTCCAGCCAGTTCATGTAGGGAGCTCACAACAGTGTCCTGAAATGTCTGGTGTTGTCCAAGTGTGACAGCAGAGCTGGGCTTTTGCACCACACCTGACCTCACAGGTAGGGCAACTGAGGAAGAAAAAGCCCCAGGTTTCTTCCAGTGATTGGCAAGAGTGGGCTAAAGGTATCCTTCAGCCCAGAACCATGCTCCAATGAAAGTACCATAGGATATGAAAGCAACTGGGTTGTTGGGGACTAGATTGTGACACACAGAACACCTCTGTCCCCAGCTCCATTCATATACTGAAGCCCCATACCCTGCTGTGGCTATATTTGGAAACCAGACATTTATGGAAGTAATTAAGTCTAAAGGAGATCCTGGGAAGGCCATAACCTGATGAGAGTGGATGTACTAAATCCAATTTTGACTTAGCATGAGCTGTCATGCTAGAGACCTGTTGTAGATGGGAGATGACTGGACATGCAGAGAACATGGAAGGAATAGCATTAAGTAAGTCGCCACAAATATCCCTTCTTCACTCAAACACCACCAAGCCTCATCATAAGCTGACCACAGGAGTGTGGCCTGTCACATGTCAGTGCTGGGTCCATCTTTGGGATAGGCTTCCAGAGTCAAACTCCAGTCAGTCAGTTAGTCAGTCAGTCAGTCACTCTGCCTGTCTGTCTGTCTCTTTGTTTCTCTCTGACTCTGTCTGTCTCTGTCTCTCTGTATCTCTCTCTGTCTCTGTACAAATTGTCAAGGGACAATTTGTAAGGGATCCCTTCTCTTCTTTTATCATTGAATTCTGGGTATTAAACCCAGATTGTCAGGATTTGCAGCAAATGCCTTTACCCGTGATGCCATCATTGGATCCACCTTGCTTTTCTTTCTTTCTTTTTTTTTTAATTCTTTTTTTTAAAAAGATTTATTTATTTATTATATGTAAGTACACTGTAGCTGTCTTCAGACACTCCAGAAGAGGGCACCAGATCTCGTTACGGATGGTTGTTAGCCACCATGTGGTTGCTGGGATTTGAACTCTGGACCTTTGGAATAGCAGTCGGGTGCTCTTACCCACTGAGCCATCTCACCAGCCCCCACCTTGCTTTTCGAACATGAGTCTCTCACTGGCGTGGGCTCCTCAGTAAGTCTAGGTAGGCTGACTGGCTGGGAAGCTTCAGGGAGCACTGGAATTATAAGAGCAGACCACCATGCCTAACTTTTTATATGGGTTTGAGGGGACTGAACTCAGTCCCTCTGTGCGTACACAGCAAGCCCTCTGCTCATGGGCCCTCTCCTTAGCCCCAGCAAATCCTCTTTTATGAGCTGGAACTCCAGGATGTAAGCAAGCTCTAGAAATACAGCTGCAGCTTCCACGGCTCCAAACGGGCAGCTTTCCTAATTGTTGACACTCACGAGGGACATTTAGAGAGCCAAAGGCAAGACGCAAAGCACTCTCAGTGTCTCCAACTGCCACCAGCCAGCATCCCACAGAGAGGCTCCTGCAGGCAGCCACAAATCACGAAGCTGGGGTGTGTGTGTGTGTGTGTGTGTGTGTGCACTCTGTGCCAACAGAATCCTTAGATAATTGGCTGAGTTTGTCCTTGAAGCAAGAATGCTTGGTACACATGTCCTGATGAGGGCTGTCTGCTTCTGCCAGGTTGATCAGGGAGGCCAGTTCCCATGACCAGGGCAGCTTCAGGCATGGGAGAGCTATTCCTGTCCGTCTTCCTCAGAGGCTTGGGGAGCTTCCCTGGTGAGGACTGTGGATTCTGAAACAGATGACCTGAGCACAGACCCCTGCCCCAGATGTCCCCTTCTAGCATTTCAGGGACTGTAAGTGTGCTGCAGGCTCTTTGCAGCAGGAAGTTCCATGGACATCTCTGTGAATGGTGATTATGCTACCAAGCAGGGTGAGCAGCTCCATGGGTAAAGTGGAGCTGGACTGGGGTACAGTTGTTAGGAGGGTTTACCCTGGATAGCTTAGTGGGGGTCTGATAACATCACAGTGTGCCTGGAGGTCAAGGTAGGAGGTAGTAGACTTGGAGATCTGCTCATAGAACAGAAACTATCTAGGACAGCTCAGAAAAGAGATGACTGGCCGAGGCTGGCTCTGTGGGTGTGGCTCAGCCACAGTCAAGGAAACAGGATTGCAGGTTCCCAAAGACAAGGCAAGGGACTCTCCCGGGAGCTCTTCTGCTACCTGTGTCGATTCCCAGTGAAGCTGCTTGCATTCTGAACTCAAGAATTTTCAGGTGATCAGCTTAAGTCATTTCAAGTGACTCTTAAGTGCATCTCAGGTGAAATTTTCCAGCCATAAGAAACAAACACCCAAAGCAATGTAGAGGCAGAATGGGTGACAGAGGCCACACCTCCCCATGTCCTAGAAAGCTGGCCCACCAGCCACTCTCATGAGGAGTTTTCTCAATCGAAGTTCTCTCCTCTCAGATGACCCTGCCCCATGGCTTGCTCCAAGTTGACAAAGGGTCAAATGAAGTCAAGCTCAATGGGGAGCAGAGAGGAGGATCCTTCCCTGTACACCTGTCCCCCACCAGGATGCTTTAGACCCTGAACTGCACTTGGTTGGATGCCTGCCATGAGACTAGGGTGTGCAGACACTCAGAGGCTATAAGGATACACTGCCGGGGCTGGGAGGTGACTCAGTTGGTAATGTAGCACAAGAGTCTAGGTTTGATCCCCTGGTGGAACCATGTGGGGAATAAGGGTGGGTGTGGTGGCTTGTGCCTGCCATTGGGAATAAGAAGATTGGCAGATTGCTGTCCAGTCAGCTATTTGACCAGTGAGAAACACTGTCTTAAACAAGGTGGATGGTACCTGAGGAACAAGAGCCAAGGTCATCTTCTGACTTAGATACACACACACACACACACACACACACACACACACACACACGCGCACACACCATATACATGTTTCACTGTCTTAAGGTCTAAGACCTGTGCTGATTTGCTGTACAGTGATAGACAAATCCAACATTTTGTGTGATCTGCCAGGAGCTGCCTCAAGAGTGCCACACACTCTGGGTACTTGAGATCAGGTAGGATTCTGACTCAGGGGTACCTACCTACCCAGCACAGAGTGGAGAGCCTCCCAGGGCCTCCTAAGTGTCTAAGCAAGGGATGGGTCTGAAAGGGGAGACGTATCGGTGTCGCCCAGAGATCAGGTTCCCCTGCAGCAGGTGGTAGTTTCATGATATGTGCTAGGCCCTGATGTATAAACACTGTTCCTGAAGCTGAGTGACAGCTGTTGTGAGGTCCTGGCTGTCACAGTCTGGGATGGGTGTTTGAGCAACTGATGATACTGGCTCTTCCATAGCAAGGGTTCTGAAGGGGGGCAGATCACTTAGGGAAACTGAGAGCAAGCAGGCCTAGCCAGGTTCCCTCCACCACATACACCTGCTTGTGACGACCCAGAATCAGACTGGTGGCAGTACACCTGTCATAAAAAAAAAATAAATAAAAAGAAGAAGCTATCCTGAAAATGGCTACATAGAAATCTGTCCAAGCCATTCAGAGAGGGGCTGGAGCGATGGTACCATTGTTACAGGCACTGACTGTCCTTACAGAGGACATGGCACTCACTTGATGACTTGCAACCGCCTGTAACTACAGCTCCAGGGGATCCGACACCCTTTCCTGGCCTCTGTGGGTACCAGGTACAGATGTGAAGCACCCCTTTCACATAATTCTAAAAAAATAATAGTTGAAAACAAAATCCCTCTGAAGAACCAAACTGGGAAAAACAGGTACACTCTGTACTCTTCCAGGGACACAGCAGCCTCCAGCCAGGGTTCTCAGAAGCCCCAAAACACACAGGGCTGACTGCGTGTCTCTTTATAGAGTATTCTACAAATGTCTCATCTCCCTTTCGTGGATTCTCAGGCTGTGCCTGACACAAAGAACTATTTACACGTGTAAGTTCACTATCTGTTAATTAACAAGCCTGCCTTCATTTACTTAAATGTCTATAATGATTATATTTTACACAAAGCCAATTGGGAAAATTTCATGTGTCTTCTGACCTCCCCTATAACTAAGGGCCCAGGCACACATTTCTTTCTGGTCACTCCTCCAACCCCTATCTCCAGGTCAAAGACAGAGACACTGAGATGTGCTTAACAATTCTTCCAGGGGTCACGAGCCACCATGGGGATGGCTGGGGCAGAAACCAGGAGCTGTTCAGCAGGACAGCTGTCTTTCATGGTTGGGTGTTAAAGGAGGGTCCTGCAGAGAGTTCCATGGGTCTAAGAATCGAGTGCGCATAAACAAAAGTGGAGAAGCTTCCTGTAGTAGCTCTATCAGGAAACTTGGGAGCATCCTTGTATGTAGGGTAAGCATTAGGATGAAATAGTTGTCTTCTAGAAGTACTTTGACCTCAAAGAAATCATTGTAGAAAAAGGACTGTTTTCTGTTACCCATAGTTGTCTTTCTCGAAGAACTCTACAGCCTGTGCACGACGACTTTGGTCACAAGACAGCCCTGGCACCCCAGGAACGTCTTGCATTATTGAATACTGCAAACTGTAGAAAGCAAGGACTCAAGTTGTAGAGGTGTGGCATTTTCCTTCAGGAACCATATAGATTAGACCAGGGGTTTGGGGACGAGGAACTTGATGTACCCCTCAGGTTAAAACAACTTTTGTGTAACAATTACTAACTAGGCTTTTGGTTGGCTGCTCAACACCCAGTCCACAGAGGCTGGCTCTCCCTGCGGCCAGCCAGGTGTTTAACTCATTCTTGAGTGACCCTCTCTCTTTGATCAACTCTCGAGACTCAGAACACTGACAAACGGCAGCATTTTAAGGGTCAATTAAGACATGTCCCATAACTGAACCTTTCTTCTCTAAATCTGTTTCTTTAGGAAAACACACTGAGAGAACAGGTCTAGAGAGCCCAGACAAGGGAACACGCTTCTGATGGACAAAACAAAACAAAGCAAAACAGACAACGCTGTGTGTACAAGGAAATATCACAAAGTACTCCATTCATATGTATGATTGACACCCACCATTCAAAAATTAAAACTCCAACAGTGGAGATGCCAGCCGTACTGAAGTCAGGTCCACCTACCTGTGGACAGCTCTCAGGAACCTGTCAACCTCTGTGGCTGTGTTTTACTGACCTAAGCAAAAACTAAATGTGTCAGAGAAACAGCTGGGGTACCAAATTTAGAAAGGGTTTCAATTGTTCATAAGGGAATTCTATGTCACTCAGGTTGGCAAAGCAATTCTTTTCTTAAGCGATGGCATGGGAGCCGGCACTGAGAAACCAGGCTGTTCCAGTGAGGACACACACAAGTCGGTTTGAGCATCTCTTAAGGAACTATTTGAGCCCATACTAAATGCTACCAGGATGCTGATGTGAGAACCATCTTCCTTACACACTCAAGACCGTTTGCATCAAGTATACAATGTATTCTGAGCATAGTCCCCTCTCCCCAACATCCTCCCCTTTCTATCCTTCTCATTCCCTACAGATGAGCAGAAAGCCATTCTTCTAGATATGTTTTTCATAATGATTAAAACTCTTCTACCAGCAATCACAAAGATGGGATCAAGCATAATATGCATGATGAGGTAGAGGGTTCATTGTGTTGGGCAATTATTGTTAACTTGACACAAACCAGAGTCACCTGGGGAGAGGGACTTCAGTTGAGTGATTGCTTCCTTAAGATTGGCTACATTGTGGGGGCATTTTCTTGACTGATGATCCCAGTCCATTATGGGTGGTAGTACATCTGGGCACGGTGACCCTGGATGCTATAAGAAACAGGCTGAGCAAGCTTGGGGAGCAAGCCAGTAAGCAGCATCCCTCCATGGCCTTTGCATCAGCTCCTGCCTCCAGCTTCCTGCCCTGTTTGAGTTCCTGCCCTGACTTCCCTCACTGATGGACTGTAACCTGTAGGCCAGAAACCTTCTCCTTTCTCAGTTTGGTTTTGGTCATGGTCTTTATCATGGCAACAGGAGCCCAAGCTAGAAAAGCCATTTCAATTTTCTGTTTTCCATGGATAGTAGAGAGAGATTTTATGTGGAAGGAAGCTCACTGGTTAGCATTATCTAGGAGAATCAAATCTGGAAACAACCTTGGCTCTTCAAAATCACAGTATGCTGACTGGCATTCGGTTAAAGGCTTGTGGTGAAGTATGATGTAGCTGTTATCCCTGTTTTAAAGATGTACTTAAAGTCAAAATGAAATGTTTCCTATGCAGATGAAAACAAAAAGCACCTTAAAACTCCCAGTGGATATTAGGATCCCAAACCTCTGAGGTAATTAACTTACTTCTGCGTGTGGAGATTATGTATATGAGACCCTGGAAGGAGATGAGCCCACATTTTAGCAGCTGCTAGCGGGATGCCTTCAAGTGACTTGAATTTTGTTTTCCAAAACAGTTAAGTGTAGTGTTCTTCATAGCCATGAAACCACTCTCTTGAGGGGTAATCCACAGTGTCTATGGTGAGTCTCTGGGAGACTCCTCTTAGCCTCACAATTTGCCATCTCCTTCCCTTATTCTCAATGGTGACTAAATCTAATCTGTATGCAGAGGGAATATTTTGTCACAGCATCCTCTGATAAGCCAAGGAGGGCGACAAAGCGCAGGGTGTGTGTGTGTGTGTGTGTGTGTGTGTGTGTGATGTCATTTCTGTTCCAATGCTCAAAGATCACAAGGCTGGTGCCTACCCATGCTGACAACCATCAGTCATCCGATACTCCTGTGGGCATTAGGTCCTGGGTTTAACATCTGGACCACCGATAGTCTCTGGACCAGCAATGGTCCATGTGAAGCCAGACAAAGCTCAATGCAAAACCAGACTGCTCTGGAGGTGTTACTCACCTATTGCGTGCCCCAGGGCCCAGGCGCTGGCAGGCCACCGAGGTGGTGGTGTGCTTCCCTCCGTTGCCCACCTCTTGCCTCACATCCCACTGCCGAGGCTCGCTGGTCTGCGCGGTCAGAATGTTCACCCCCTTCTTCACCTTGGCTCTGTGGATGGAGGGAGAGAAAAAGGGTCACAGTGTTAGAATTGAGCTTTCAGAGAGCCCACTCGGATGCCGCTATCAAAATGCATGGGGCTGTGCCCCTGCTAGGACCACACATGGAGGTGAAAGGGATCCCCCCCTCCCCCCACCCAAGGCTAAGGGACCGTGGAACTTGCAGGAATATCCTAGGGCATTCTCTAAATTGCACAAGAAATTTTTTTGTTTTGTTTTTTTCAAGACAGGGTTTCTCCGAGTAGTCCTGGCTATCCTAGAACTCACTCTGTAGACCAGGCTGGCCTAGAACTCAAACATCTGCCTGCCTCTGCCTCCCAAGTGCTGGGATTAAAGGCATGAGCCACCACTGCCCGGCACACAAAAAATTTTTATGTGATCCCAGGCATATAGATCTACCAAGAAGGTAAAGAAAACATTTACTGGTAATAAGTTTGTTTGTTTGTTTGTGGGTAATACACATGAGTTCAGTGTCCATGGAGGCCAGAAGGAGGCATCATATCCCCTGGAGCTGGAGTTAGAGGTGCTTGTGAGTCACCATGTGGATGCTGGAAGCTGAACCAACTCAGGGTCCTCTACAAGAGCAGCCAATGCTCTTAACCATGGGGCCATGTCTCTAGCCCCTAAGAATGGAGCTTAAAGAAAGACTTGGGTAAGAGGTAAAAACCAAGGGAATGAAGACATGGCAGGGAATAACTCAGAAAGTGACATGGAAATTTAACAGCGCTGTGGTGGAGAACCCAGTACTACTGTTTATGAATTAGGTCAAGAAACTTCTAAAAGAGCAGGCAATTTCAGACTAGAAGTGACTGGAAGATTTTATATACAATGGATGATAACAGGCCATATGACCAGTGCATATTTAAACACAAGGTGTACAGAGGGGAGCCTCAGCAAAAAAGCATTGTCCTGGTTAGCTTTACCCGACAACTTGACGCAGTCTGGAGTCATCTAGGAGCCTCCGTTGAGAACTGGAAGGATCAGATTGACCCATGGACATATCTGTGAGGGACTCTACTGTTAGTTGTTGTAGAAGAGTCTAGCCCACTGTGGGAAGCACCATTCCCTACACAGGGCTCCAGAGTCACATAAGAAACCTGGTTGAGCATGAGCCTGCCAGCCCACAGCCAGCATCCCCCAGGGTTCCCGTCATGTTTCTTTGTCTGTGACATGAGCACCTTGGTCATGTGTGGAATGGCAAGCAGGGCTGCTATCAAGCTCCTGCCTTGAGTTCCTTCAAAGGTGGACTGTGATTTGGGATTGTAAGTTACATAAACCCCTTTTTCTCTAAAAGTTGGTTTTAGTCAGGGTGTTTTGTCACAGACACAGAAGAGAAACAAGGACAAGAATCAAGCATCAGAGGAGAATCGGGAGTCCATGGCAGCCTCATGGATGCGACTGGAATAGCAGAAGCAACTTCTGACCAAAGCTCTGTCCCCACCCACTTACAGACTCAATGTCCTCACCACATTAGTCTTCAAAACATTTATCCTCTATGCCCATGCTTGGGAAACCACAGGGGAGTTGCTCCAGCCAATCAGGGAGGAAGTGATGGATACAGGGAACAAAGTCTGGACTTGAACAGAGAGACAGACACCCAGTGCACGGACAGCCTGAGACTCCCACCAGCAATGCTGTGGGACTTCTCATAGAAATGTGAAGAAATATCTGTTCACCCCAGATAGGGTACCCATGACAAAGAAAAGATTCCTCACTGGTGAGTGTACTGGGGTGATTGACAGGAGCATCTCTGACTCAAAAGCAGCTTCAATCACCCCTTCTCCCAGCACACCACTCGCAGGTAGCTCCACTCAAGAGTCTCTTCTTCTCTGGAGGCTGTTAGTGCTTTATAAAACTTGGGGACCAGCTTTGTGACTCTTTTATCTTTCTAGCTTCCCAAGCCAGGAAAGTTTCTTAGGTTTCTTCCTCAAGGAGGCAAGATTTCAGCATGCAGGGAGTCGAACAGCCAACAGTGAGGTTTCTAATGATGTCTGCCTGTGATCTAAATGAGTACATCCTGAGATGTGACCAACGAGCAAAAGAGTTTGGGAACGGGGGTGAGCTGGACATACAAGGAAACAAGAAAAGAAAAACCAATAAAACTCAGGGCTGGAGAGGTGGCTTGGTGATTAAGAGCATGGACTGCTCTTGTAAAGGATCCAAGTTCATTTTCCAGTACCCATATGGTAGCTCATAACTGCTTGTAACTCTAGCTTCAGGGAATCCAACTGGTACATACATACTCACACGCACATGCATGCACACATTAACACTCTCACACACATAAAGGTACTTTTAGTTTTATATTAAGTCACTACACGGTGGACATTGTGACTTAACATTGTGGCTTAACTTGACAACGTAAGGACATTGACAAGTTCAAAGAGATGAGGATGCATTTGGTGAACAATATTTAAAGGCACACTAGCATGGGGAAGCCCCATCTTTCCTAGCAGAGATACTGACAACTCTTGGGCGTTCAAGGTCCTGGCACTCATGTGTGCTGCTACAAAGGAAGGCTTCCTGCTGTGTGACTTGGCTGGGAAATGGTTTGGTTGCATTTGAACTTTGAGAGTCCAGATTTTAGCAAGGCTACAGTCATTTCTTCCCCATTGGAGTTCACATGCACTTGAAGAACCTGGTCGGTCTTTGTGGTGGGTAGTTCCATATCCGAGAGAGCTGGAGAGCTAGCCACTGAGGTGGGGAAGGCCAAGAGCCGTAAGGGTTTCTGGTGGACAGAGATCACTTTCTTTGGTGAGAACAATGGGTGTTTTGATCTATTCCATGCATTGAACAGGGGAGACGGCAGCCTGGATTCCAGAACTGGAAATTTGCAAGTAGAGTCAGCACTGGAGATAAAAAAATGAGTCACTCATCCTTAGGGATACCTAGCATCGAGGTAAGAAGTGGAGGTGAAGTGGCCAGACAGAGGCTGGCTTTTCCTGCACGGGTGTGTGGATGGGAGACATAGCAGACTAGGACGGAGATCTCCACTCTAGTCACCTGCCTGTGTTTCTCTGCCCCATGCGTAGCATGTATCCTGGTCTCATATGCCCCGATTTATGGGCCTGATTTTGCTGGCCACTGACATTCCAAGCTATCATTTGTTATTTGTGATGCCTGTGCTGAGTCCTGAGCTTCTCAGCACAGGCTGGAGGCTGGGGTGTCTCAGGGTACGATCTAGCTGTGGATCTCCTCTTGGTGGCACTCCCAGCTTCACCGCAGGTGCCCAGGCAGAGCCCACACATCCATCCTGCACGTTCCCAGCCAGCGATCTCGCTCAGTTCTAGCTGGTTAAAAACAATAGCTTTACCCGTCTTTTCCCAATATGTAATAAGGGGTGATTAAGTGTTCTTAGAGAAAAATCAATGCTCGGTACACATTTTGAACACTGAAAGGCTAATTTCCACCCGCGAGGTATCTCCCTCTGGCCATTTGTAACCTCCTCATGTAATGCTGTCTCCTGAAGCTGCTGAGTTCTTCTGGGATGAGTGAGCCTCTTATGAGGCATGAGGGAGTTTTTGGGTGCCACTCAGTCTTGGATCCTGGGTACCTAGATTTTAAACCTAGGAGAGTATGTCAGAAGGTACAACCGTATAATCAGATGCTGTTTGCAGTATACTGTCCACCCCAGTTAGCATATGTTGGAGTCCTAGGGTGCAGTCTCATTCACAAAGGGTCCTGCGGTGGTTGTGGTGGCGGTGGTGGTGGTGGTGGTGGTTACACATGATGATTAAGCTGTTAAAACTCTTGCAACACAAGCATGAGGACTGGGGTTTGGAGCCAAAGAAACACAAGTAAATACTAGGTGGGGGTGGCCACCTCTTACAACTCCAGCCTGGGAAGGCTGAGACAGAGGTGGGTGGCAAGGGGTCTGAGGTATCAAGGCTAGCCATTATTGGCGATCTCTTGGTTTGATTGAGAGATCCTTATCTCAGTGAATAAGATGGAAGATGGAGTGAACTGATTTCAACTTCTCTGGTTTGCACATGTATGTACACATGCATGCATAGATACCCACATACATATGTCCACACATATACATGTATAAACACATGCGAAAGGGGTAAAGGGTCATTGTGGACATAACCGAGTTAAAATGAGGTCACAGAGGTGGTCCAGACTGCATCCACCATCAGGAACCAAGGAATGTGAAATACAGATGCTCAGTCCCTTCTCTCCCTTTTATGCAGAACATGGGCTAGAATCACTCACATTCAGAGTGCGTTTCCCTCCATCAGTTAACCTCGTCTAGAAGTAACCTTACAGGCATGCCCAGCGGTCTGCCTCCTAAGTGAGCCATCCTGCCAAGATGACAATATTAGCCATTACAGCTTTTGCTATACACCCCCTCCCCAATGGAGACATCAGCCAATACCTTTGTTTTACTTCCCTATGTAGCAGAAGAGAAGACATTCACAAGGTGTCATCAGCTCACGTGCGGCACTATGCCACGGCTGCCCCAGAGAACCGGCACAGTTGCCAGCAGGTGAGGAGAGAAGCAAGCCACCACTTGCAGCTGCTCACCCAGCCTGGCTCCTGGGAGACCTAAGGCCGTAGCCCTGGCAAGGCAGAAGCAGCGGTTTAGAGTCTGAGGGTCTCATTGTTATCAGTCGGAGCTTCCCCCCATTCTGGCTCCAGGTGCTGTCACCTCTGGCTTCTTATGCCTGGTGGTAGCTGTAGCTAAGGAGGGAAGGGGAGCCCTTTGCAGTGGCACATACTGCCCTCCTGCAAGAAGACACATGCGTTCATATCCACAGCCTGCCACTAACCTAGAAGAGATCCTGTGAAGCTGACCAGCTGGGATGGGGGGAGCTGGCGGTGGGGTTTCAATAGTTTAGAACATTATGAAGGACCAGGTACATGTGCTCATGAATTAGTGCTGGTGTCCCCATAGCTTTTTGAGCTCAGTAAACTCATAGTGGTCAAGCAGGTGTCAGAGGCTGGTGCTCAGGGAAGGTCCCTCCCTCCCTCCCTCCCTCCCTCCCTCCCTCCCTCCCTCCCTCCCTCCCTCTCTCTTTCTCTGACACACACACACACACACACACACACACACACACACACACAGCCAGACTCCTCCAGGTTCTCTGCAAGCAAAGGCTTCAATTTGTTGGTGCATCACATCCCCTGTGAGTGCATTTATTTGGTACTTTCCTTTAGATCAACCATCTCTCTGCTTGCTATAGAAAAGTCATTTCACAAAGGAACCCCGTCTAGTTACCTACAGAGTAATAAAAAATGTTATGTGAACGCACACGGAAGTGAATATGTGACAGGACCAATAAGAAAAACATATTCATAGATCTTATAAGTTAATATGTCTGGCCACTAGTGTGCTCACACTCTCAGGCAGGAAGCAAAAGATTCTAAAATGCAGACGTTTGTGACTATAGCTTGCTACAGACAATTTTTCTTCCCTTTTTTTTCTCCCTCTCTTTCTCTTTCTCTCTCTTTCCTTTCCCTCCCTCCTCCTTCCCTTCTTTTCAAGACAGTGTCTCAGACTGTGATCCAAGCTAGCCCGGAATTTCAGCAATTCTCCTGCCTCAACGTCTCAAGTGCTGGGGTTACAGACACCCTCGCCACAGTTTTGTGGGATATGAAGTCACAGAGCATGCGCACACATGGTCACGGTTTGCTCTCAGCAGTGGGGGCTGCTTCTCCAATCTCCGTCTCTCACTAGGAGCCCCATGAACACAGTTGCTCTATACAACCTGCCATGCTCTGAGCTGGTGCTGAGTGTCCTGGGTGGGGAGAAGGCCCTTTCCTAAGCCAGGACCTATGCCCTCACCTACTCTGTCGACTTCTTTGATCTTCCTTAAATTGTCTGATGGGGTAGAATGTTCAGGATTGTATCAGGACCCAAGATGGAGAAAATGAGTCTGAGCCTTGTTCTAAGACATGAGATGTCCCCTGCTCATGCCTGCATTTCCTCAAAGAAGCCAGCGCATTTATGCATGCACAGATGGTCATGTGTGCATTATGTAGGCACGGTGTATGAATGTGTGCATTATGTAGGCATGGTGTATTAATGAGCCATGTGTGTCATATGTGTGCACACTGCTATGTGTGCATGCACATGTATGCACAAATGATATGCATAATAGGTGTACCTGTGTGTGTGTGTGCATCTACATACATGCTTGTGCATACAGGCATAAACCTGTATGTGCACGGAGCCACTGAACCCAGGCTCTTTTTCCTGCCTGTGGGATCAGCGACTCAGTCCCTGCCAGCCAGCCTGTCTGAACACGTGCTCCCCGCCTATCAGGTGAAAACAGGTGCAGCCAGAGGCATTTCCTACTAAGTATCTTCCTGTGCCTTGATAAGCTTATCCACTGTTGGTCCTTTGGGCCATTGCCTGTGACGTGCCTGCATTTGCTTATATCTGGAGTTAACGGTGACTTCTTTATCAGCAGGTCTTTCCATCTCTGAGGCAAAGCTGGCGCTGGAGAGCAGCAGGGCTCCTGGCACAGCTAAGCTCCATTGCTTCGGGCCCTTAGCACTGGGTCCCCCATCTCCTTTGCAGACTCTGGTATAAGATGTTCATTAGCATGCACCACTGCACAGCTTCCGCAGGCTTACTCCTCAGACTTCCACTCTGCTCAGGCTAAACAGCACGAAACAGGCACCTGCTGCACGCTAGAGTTTTAGCATTTTGCAAGCTAGTTGTTCGACCAAATCTTTATCCAGCTAAAAACCAAATACACGTAGGGTTGCATAATTTAAAAAAAAAAAAAAGGAGCTGGGCCTCAGGGCATACATAGCATGTAATCTCAGGTACCTGGGAGCCTGAGGCAGGAGGATCATAAGCTGCCTGGGCTACAAAAGGAGTTCAAAGCCAGCCAGGACAACTTGGAGAGATCCCGTCTCACAAAGAAATTACAAAAGAGGTTAAGAGTTGGCTTAGTGGTTCAGAGCACATTTTAATCTTTAGAGGACTCAGTATTCCCAGTGTCCATACCAGGCAGCTCACACGTACCTACGGGTAACTCCAGATCCAAGGGATCTTTCGCCCTCTTCTGGCCTTTGTCGGTACTGCACTCATGTGTATATGATAAATATATAATATAAATCAGAAATGATACAAAAAGGCCTTGGGCTGAAGCTCAACCATAGTGGCTTTGCCTCACATGTGCTAGGCACTGGGTTCTATCCCTAAAACCACATGCGGAAAAGGTAGGAGACTCAACCCGTCACTACTGGTATCCACTTGCTATTACCTATCACCATGAGGTCATATCTGTCGATGTATGTATATGAAGGCTATACTACACTACACAGTAGCAAATTAAATAGCATCCCTTCCAACTTCTGCATCTGGTGGCATCAGTCACACTGGTACCTGAATTTACACTCAGCCACCGGCAGAGATGACAAATGGAGATGTTTCTTCAGAGTGTCCCTTGCTGGCCGTTAGCCGTCACACCATAGGACCAGCTGACTTGGTCTGCATTAGAGGACAGTTTATACACAAATATGTTCTCAGAGTCCCATATCCACTCTCCCAACCCCTGACCTCTGACCCTGCCACTGCCTTTCTTACTCCCATCTTGTGTCTCAGAGGCAGGTTTCTGAGCCTCACTTGTGTCCCATCCCTCCTACTTCCGCCCAGTGGAATGCGGTCAATTTACAGATGAAAGGGCATGCTGGGAAGATTTACTAAGCAACACAGTTATTTGCCCTTTATCATTGCTTCAGAATCAAATCATCTCCCAGAACAAGAACGCTGCAAATCAAAATTGAATTAAAACTAAGAGAATGTTCACACAATTGGCTCAAACTCATCAAAAAACAAAAAAAAAATCCCACAGAGCATTGCTCTTACACCCTTGTATATCATCTCGCTATGAATGGTGTCTCTTCCATTTCTCCCAAAACAGCTTTGTTTTCAGATGCCCATTAATTTACCTTATAGGATATGAGTCTGTGGGTCTGTCTGCTTGTGTTCCTGAATTATCCCTGACTTTTCTTCCTTTAAATTATAGACGCAGAGACCTACAGCCAAACATCAGGCCAATCTTGGGGAACACTGCAGAAAAAGGGGAGGAAGGATTGAAGGAGCCAGAGGGGTCTATGACACCACAGAAAAACCCAGACACAGAATTAAGCCAACCTGAGCCTGCTGGGAATCACAAAGAGAACCTCCAACCACGGAACCTGCATAGGACTGATCTACGCCCTCTGCACATATGTAACAGCTGTGTAGCTTGGTTTTCATGTGGGACTCCTAACAGCGGGAACAGGGGCTATCTCTGACTCTGTTGCCTGACTTTGGGATCCTTTCCCCCAACTGGGCCTCAGTAGAAGATGATGCATCTAGTCTTACTGCACTTGATATGCCAAGGCTGTTTGATAGCTATGGGAGCCCTCCCCTACTCTGAAGAGGAAGGAAGGAGGAGTGACCATGAAGGGGAGGTAGGGAGGGAGCGGGGAGGGAGGTTTGAGAGGAGAGTAGGGAGGGGAAACAGCAGTCTGAGTGTAAATTAAATTAAACAATTAATTGATTGAAATAAAAAATTTAAAACAATACATAAGTTAAAGATACCCTTTTGAATTTGTCCTTAAGAATTTCATACCTGGGGGCTGGAGAGATGGCTCAGCAGTTAAGAGCACTGACTGCTCTTCTGAAGGTCCTGAGTTCAATTCCCAGCAACCACATGGTGGCTCACAACCATCCATAACGAGATCTGGCGCCCTCTTCTGGAGTGTCTGAAGGCAGCTACAGTGTACTTACATATAATAAATAAATAAATCTTTAAAAAATTCACACCTGATCATATCATTCCCTGTTTCTCGCCTCCAACTTTCCTATCTCCTGACAAGTCCCTTCTCTACTTCATGCTTTCTCTCTCTCTTTTGTTTTTTTTTTTTTTTTTTTAAAAGACCCACTAAGTCCAATTAATCCTATCCCTATGCACATGCATATGGAGCCATCCACAGGAGCATGGGACAACCTACCAGTACCTCCTTTAAACTGGGGTTATAATAAATAATGCGATTAGATGACGCCTTGCTGGTTAGACCAGGGTACCTGAGTATGGGCTGTGGATGCAGGCAAGCAGAAACGGCACACCTCTGAGGGATGCTGCCCGAGTCCCCATCTGGAATGGCCAGAAGATGTTCAGTTGTGAGGTTGAGAGAACACAAGGGCATCCAGTCCCTCAGCCTGGTCCAGTGAGGGAGCAAGCCGGAGAAATCACTGCACTGTGGAACCCAACATCCAAAGAACGGATTTTCACAGGCTTCACCATCTGCCATGCACCAGTATCTCTGAGTTTGCCTCATTGTAAGCATACACAACAAGAGAGCCAAGAGTTCTGAAGATCTCACCACATCCAATGTATGGCATACCCCAGTGCTGAGCACCAGCATCCGTCTCTCTCTGCTTCCTGAGTGTGGATGCCATGTGACCAACTGCTTCACACTCCTCTGCCAGGCTTTCCCATCCCCCATGACTGACTGTACCCTCAAACCGTGAGCCAAAACCAACCCTCTCTATCCTCAATAGTTCTTGCCGGGTATTTTGTTGCCAGGATGACAAAGCTAATGGCTACTGGATGGCTGGTCTTTGAGCCAGTGATGGCTGGAAATTAATGTCCTGGATTCTGTGCTTTTCCACTGTGGAAGAGAAAACGAGCTAGGGATGATAGATGTATGTGTGTGCATAAACACCACACACACACACACACACACACACACACACACACACACACTGCTACCTTGATGGAAACCACCTTGCTCTCTGGTCGAGAGCCACTGGTACAAGACTGTATTAATAATAAACACCATGGATGGCAAAAGAGCCCATCTGTCAAGTTCCTAATGGCTCCCCAGGTGCCTTCTCACCAGCACCTGCAGCTTTCTTGGGAGATGTGATGGCCGGTCACGGAGGAGCCAGGGCAGGAGGAGGAGGGCTCCTGGGCAGCTGGTGTATCAATATTGGATGAGGCTGACCTACTAATTTGCCCCTGAAGGGATCCTCAAGTCTGCTTACGCAGCTGTCTACTGCACAGCTGTGAAACTTCTCAGTCAAACCTCACAGAAATGGCCGCTCCCGGTGGGCAGCTCCCGGGATGGACAGGCGCTTCATTCCACCTCTCTCTTGACTCTCATAGCCACCGTTCTTGTCACGCTGGGGCTGGGTAGCAGGACACAATGACCTCCCACAGTTGATGGAACACATCTTACCCAGCCCTCTTAGCCTGGTTTGCCTAGCACCAGAATGCCCTCGGCAAGCAAACCAGGGGTGTGTGGGCTATGACGTCTTTTACCTACTTTAAGTGTGGTGGGGGCATTAAAAACAGGTAGCTAGTGGGGACACCTACTTGGGCTCAAGACCAGTCTCTGCTAAGCTCAAACCCTTCGCCCTTTATTCGTGATTTCATGGATCACTGTGATCTGCCTTTGCACACTCCTGCCTGCCTTTTGCTTCGTTTTGCATCTCTGAGTCGTGACAATACAATGTGCCAGAGTTGTGCCTGTGAGTATCTTTCTCTCAGGCAGTTCACTTCTACAGAATGCCTTCTCTCTGTGCTGGCCCAGCTGGCAGCCTCTCCCTCTTCTCAGCTCAGATGTACCTGGGAGGCTCACAAAGAGTGGGATTTGCCTCCTCCCTTCTGTCCTGTGATCCCTATTTTAAATTTATCCACAGCCCTTACCCCGATACCTTGAGTTTTATTAATTCTTCCCAACAAGTCACCCCATTAACATGCAGACCTCATCAGAGCCCAGCATGGTATAACTCTGGGTACAGTTTTAGAGTCCAGATTGAGTCCTCACCAGGGCAAGGTTGGTGTGACCTGTGTAAATCCCCACCCACACTCAATGGCATTAGGGGATGGGCCTTTTAGAAGGGAATCAGGGTATGATTAAGAAACTTCATGAACAGGAATAGTGTCATTAGGAAAGAAACCCTCAGAGAGCCACCATGCTCTTGCCAAGTGAGGACATAGCCAGAACCTACCATCTATGAATACGGAAGCGGCCCACACCAGTCACCAAGTCTGCTGGTGTCCTGGCCTTGGACTTCCAATCTCTAGATCTGTAATGGAGTGGCAGTAGTTTGATGTCAACAATTGATACTATTTTGTTAGCATACAGTAGTTTTATAACCTAGGACAGGGTAGATATCCATCCACCTCTCCCTAAGCCTCAAGCAACACTGCCTTCAGACTTTGAAACATAAAGGCTGTGGTGGTTTGAATATGCTTGGCCTAGGGAGTGGCACTATTAGGAGGTGTGGCCTTATGAGAGTAGGTGTGGCCTTATTGGAGGAAGTGTATCACTGTGGGCATGAACAATGAGACCCTCCCCCTAACCATATGGGAGTCTGTCTTAGCTGTCTTCCGATGAAGAGGTAGAACTCTCAGCTCATCTTGCACCATGCCTGCCTTGATGCTAAACCTGAACCTCTGAACCTGTAAGCCAGCCCACTTAAGTGTTGTCCTTATGAGAGTTGCCTTGGTCATGGTATCTGTTCACAGCAGTAAAACCTTAAGATAGGCCATCCTGGGTTATACCTGAGAGCTCAGCTATGACCTGCCACACTTTGCTGGAGTTTCTGTTCTATTCTATGCTCTTGGCTCACAGGTGTGGAAACCACCATCCCAGACTGCAAGCTCTTCCCAGGCAGTGCTGCAGTCATAGAATCCTGCAGGGAAACTGGATGCAAAGTCTTGTTTATAGGGACAATGGCCCCATTGCAACTTAGCATTACAGGAGCACTGGATGTTCCTGCACAGGGTTATTCAAGGGTCCCAGAGCTACCTGCTTCCATATTCATGGAAAAGCTCTTCCTCATAAGCCTGGGGCTTTGTCACCTACAGTTTGAAGGAAAAGATATCTGAGCCCCCAAATCTGCACTCTTACAGTGAGTGATGGCCTGTCCTTGGAGAAGATAGAAAACAGGTCACTATGGGTGTTAACTGCCCTTAATGCCCAGTTAGCAAACACCCCTTTCCTTCCTACGTGGGTTCTAGCCACCACATTTCTGAGAATGGGGATTGGAAAGAACCAGATGAGTGTGGTAGCTTGGAACTAAATCCATCCTGATTCCTTCCCTGAGATACAAGGAGATCCTACTTCCTGGGGGCAAGATGGGAGCACCTTCTAGCTGATGACACCACACTCTCCCCAGCAGTGGAGAAGCAAGGTCAACTCTAATGGTTCTCGAGACATTTGGCTCAACAGTGTCCCTGGTGGCTTCTTCCAGCCCATGCTACTTAGTTTGAAGGACAGCCTTAACACACTATGCCTCAAGGAAGGTGGTCTCAGAGCTTTGTGGCCAGGGGAGGGGGAACTACTTCCCTTTTAGCTAAGTGGACATCTGGCATTGATGATAACGTGATTATTGGGTGTGGATGTAAGACCCTCAGGAGTCCTCTTGTTGGGAGAGCCTTTTCCAGGAGAAACCAGAAAGGAGAATGTGTGAGCCCTTTACTTAACCCCAAACCTGCCCTGGGTCTGCATGCCCACCTCCACTCCAACCCAGAACCCCTGACTGACAGTTTAATGCATGGGCTTACTGTCTCCTAATTCACAAAATTACTAAGTGTGGCTTCATTTTTTGATGAGTTAGTTCTACTTTGGAGTTTCCCCTTCAAAGTTGAAATTCTTATGGTTAAGAAAAAAAAAAGGTGAGAAAGAGAGAAAATGAATTTAATTCATTGCTGTAAATGATAGCCATACTTGAGCTATGTAGGGCTAAAGCCAGCAGGGGCAGGAAGCCCTACAGGGAAGCCGCAAGTCAGAAGGGACAACTCTGATTGGTCCACACACCACAGATGGTGGCATGTATGCCCTGGAGGCAACGTGCACAGCTATACTAATGTCTAAAATTCATACAGCCCCAATGTGCTCTGACTTAGAGACAACTACAGATTCCCCACTCCCTTCATAACCTTCCCATTCAGAGTAGGGGTTCGGCTATCCTTGACTCTGTAATAACCCTTTCTTGTCTAAGCACAGGTGATGCCCCACTTGGCTCCAAGGACTTGTCTTAGTGCAGCCGACTTGCACTTGAACCCATGAGACAGAGAGGGCTAAGGGCCACTACTCCAGCATAGCTTGTCTGAGTTCTTTGAAGATTTGATAGCATAGAGACAGAAAAGAACACCCTTCTAAACACCATTAAGCTAGCTGGAAACTGAGTCAAGGCTGCTGTGTGCCTGGGCTGCCTTACAAAAATTTTGTGAGACTGGAGAGAGAAATGGGAGTCTTGATGTATCCTAAGCCCCTGGATCCAGTTCTATCTGAAGCTAAACCCTTTTGTGCTTGGAGATTGAATAGATTTCCTTTTTCTTTTCTTTTTACCCCCTCCCTTCCTTCCTCCCTCCTTGTGTGGGTGTATGTCTGCATGTCAGTGTGTCTATATGTCAGGCACATGAGGGTGCTACAGTATGTGTATAGGGGTAAGGAGTAACTTTTGGCAGACAGTTCTAGCCTTGCAACATGTAGATTTTGATGATCAAATGTAGGTTATCCAACTTGATGGTATACGCCCTTATCCACATCTTGCTAATCCTTAGTTTCTATTTTTAAAAGACACCATGACCTTTAGCATCAGAACTTGGCTCGGTGTCTCCCTCTCTTTCTCTGACTGTTGCTGTCTCTGTCTCTCTCTGTCTGTCTCTGTCTCTCTGTGTGTATGAATGCTGGAGGATAGAACTCAGTCTTACATGTGCTGGAAAACACCGTGTTCCTATTCTACACCTCAGCCCTAAACTAAATTTTAGTGCCCAGAAACTTCATGGAGCACATATCTCCTATCTCTGTGTCTAAGCTAGCCACTCTAGTGCCTGTGATATCTTCATCCCAGCTAGGGGATGAGCAAGAGATTCACACACATATATCTTTAAATGATATGATCTAAAACCAAGCACATGCCCGTTTTACTCCTATCTGCTAACAGGGAAATGCAGGCTTACAGGAGTTACCTTTTGTTGCTGCGATAAAACATCATGACCAGAGAAGCAGCTTATGAAAGAAAGAGTTTATTTTGGGCTTATGGTTCCAGAGGGAGTAGGGCCCATCTTCGTGGGAAGGTGTGGCAATAGGCAGGTTTCCTGGCAGGAACAGGAAGCTGAGAGTTCATACCCTTAAGCGTACATGTGAATCAGAAAAAGTGAACTGGAGACAGAGTGAGCCTATGAATGCTCAAAGACTATCTCATCCTTAGAGATAAACTTTCTCCAGCAAGGCTGCATCACTTAAATCTCCCCAAGTAGCACCATGAACTAGAGGCCAAGTGTTCAAATACCTGACCCTCTGGTGAGCATTTCTCATTCAGATGTCACAGGTGTATTCTGGGTAGACTGTACAGTGAAAGGAAGAAAGAGAAAGAGGTGGGTAGGCACAAATGGAATCTGGTACAAGACCCAACAGTGTCCAAGAGTGCCATGAAGAATATTGAGTGTTCTGAGAGCCTCAAAGGGAGTGGGATGCCTGGAAGAACCCTTCCTCGTGACATATTGAAGGCTACTTTGGAGAGAGAGTAAATAGTAAATGGTCTTTGAGGGTTTAGACCAATGGCTCTCAACTTTCCCAATGCTTCTGCCCCTTTCATACAGTTCCTCACATTCCGGTGACCCCAACTGTAAAATTATTTCATTGCTACTTTGTGACTGTAATTTTGCTACTTCTATGAATTGTAATGTAAATATTTGATAAGCAGAAGGCTTATCTGATACGTGACCCTCCCCCGACAAAGAGGTCACAAGCCACAGGTTGAGAACTGCTGGCCTAGACAGCTCATGATAGAATTTCGGGACACACGAGCACATAGTCCCCAGGGATTGGCTGGAAGATCAAGTCTGAGGCAGCAGGGTATGAATGAGTGAGCTTCATTGAAGGACTTGCTTCATGATGCCAGAAGCAGGGAGCTAGAAACAGAGCATCTGGGAGAAGACTTAGCTTGAGGTTGAGCTGTGCTTGGGAATATTAAAGATGGGAAGCAGGGATCTTGTGGAAGAGAGGGACCTAGAGGTCTTGCCCCAGGTCTTCTTGTTGAGCTTAGGTCTCGTTCACATTATGGGTAGACAGGTTTACCAGGGAGCCCAGACCCACCTGTAGCCCTTGGGAAAGGACCCTTAACATGTCTGCTACAAGCAAGCATTCTGCTTTCCTTCTGTTGTTGGCTTTACTGTGTGTGTATGTGTGTGTGTGTGTGTCTGTGTGCGCATGTATGCACATGCATGCATGATAGTTTAACTGATCATCAGGGATGCTCAGCCTATGAGACTGTAATACTTTGGGAACAGGCTCTTTGGCCTGAGAGAATACAAGAAAGGACTCGGAATTTTCTTTTGGCAGTGGCATGCGCTTTGTGGAGATTTGATACATGGGGTGATAGCAGCCACCATGCAATTTTGAGGGGACAGGTGTGCTGAAGAAGGCTCTGTCATTGTGAGGGGGCAGGGAAGGAGGTAACTCAGTGTATGAGTTGTCTTGTAAGTGTGAGGACCTGAGTTTGAGCTCTAGAACCTTTATACAAAACTGAGCATATTAGGACACCATTCTAATCTCTGTACGGGGGGGGGAGGGGGGCAGAGTCAGGGGGATCCCCGAGACTCACTGGTCAGCCCTCTAGCTGATTTGGGTGAATCTCAGGTTCCACTGAGAAACCCTGTCTCAAAAATTAAAAAAAGTAGAAAAGAGTCTGAAGATCAACACCTTAGCCTGACCTATGGCTGCCACATGCACACACACATGTGTGCCTGCTCACATTAATATGTATATACATGCACATGTATGTGTGCCAACACACAGATGGTTACTATAGTTAGCATGGA
The DNA here is from genome assembly GCF_978045245.1 of Mus caroli. Lineage (NCBI taxonomy): Eukaryota > Metazoa > Chordata > Mammalia > Rodentia > Muridae > Mus > Mus caroli. The sequence goes on along the minus strand of NW_028227259.1, from coordinate 131,598,254 downwards.
TGAGGGAGGATGAGAAGAATACATTTCTTGAGGATGTTTGGAAGCCCCATATCTTTTTTTTTCCAGTTTTTTAAAAAAAATTTTTATTAGGTATTTTCCTCATTTACATTTCCAATGCTATTCCAAAAGTCCCCCATACCCTCCCCCCCCACTCCCCTACTCACCCACTTCCATTTCTTGGCCCTGGCGTTCCCCTGTACTGAAGCATCTAAAGTTTGCAAGACCGATGGGCCTCTCTTTCCAATGATGGCTGACTAGGCCATCTTCTGATACATATGCAGCTAGAGACACGAGCTCTGGGGGTGGTGGTGTTACTAGTTTATATTGTTGTTCCACCTATAGGGTTGCAGACCCCTTTAGCTCCTTGGGTACTTTCTCTAGCTCCTCCACTAGGGGCCCTGTGATCCATCCAATAGCTGACTGTGAGCATCCACTTATGTGTTTGCTAGGCCCCGGCGTAGCCTCATAAGAGACAGCTATATCTTACATCTGCTTTATGACCATAAGCCTTCAATGTGGCACTCTTTTGCCATTACTCCAGTGCTTGGTCAAGGCAGACATCACCAATCGATCCTGAAGAGCCAAGCTAAGGCTTACCAAACACTCATAGTATGGTGCTCCAGTGAGCAGATATCTAGTTGGCCAATGTGAGAATAACCAGAGGATGCTTAGACACATACAATAACCAGTATACTAGTATTTTAAGGTATTGCTCTTCTCTGGCTCACTGAGAGAAAAAAAAACCAAATACTGTCCACACAAGATTTGAGGGTAAAGATAATGGACAGCTCCTTCCCATTGCCGTCTGCAGGGTTCACAGTGTCTGTTCTTTGGACAACACCTAAGGACGGATGGCGGTCCCCACATGACAGATTAAAGAAAGTGATGTCCCACTGCCAAGAAGATGTAAATAAAGATTCAAGACCCAAGACACCAAGGTCACATCACACCTGACTGGGTCCCTCAGGCTGGGGGATGGCAAAGTCCTTGGACTGTCACTCAAATCCTCCATCAGACGTAGACATTAGTGTCAGGATGAACAGCTGACTAAATAGACAGGGGATGATGAATGCAAAGGAGAAAAAGGAGGAGGGTGGGAAGGAGAGGGAAAGGAAGAAAAGGCAAAGAGCACCCAGGAGGTGTGCTCCTGACCTTCAATCAGGTGGGTAAGTTTATGCAGAAATCCTTTCCTTCCTCTCTGAGAAGTTCCTAAGCTAGACCATAAAGTACTATCACCATTGCAGCTTGGAAGTGGCCTCCTAAGCCGGGGCCTGGGTAGCAGCAAGCAGATCTGGGCAGGCAGGTGTCTAACCATGGGGCATTTCTCTGGGACACTGTGCTTCTGGGAGAATCAGGTTTTCCAAAGTTAGAGAAAACCCTGAGCATTCTGCATCTAATCTCTGCTCCAAACACTATGTACTTCCGTTTTGTTTAATGAGCAGTATGTAAATTATATATTAACAGGTTATACTCATAGTCTTCTCACTAGACCTCAAGCTCTTTCCCATGTCTAGAAACATACCCATGTCCCAGTCACAGGGGAGGCAGCATAATTACTGGCTAGTGGATGGAGAAGCAGAGAAGGCTGGACAACTCAGCCCACCAAGGGGTTCATACAGCTGGAAAGAGAGCAGCCTGATATTCTTGCTGGGGTCTTCTGCTTCAGATTTCTGCCATCATAAGGTTTCTGTGCATGCTCACACACACACACACACACACACACACACACACACACACACACACACACAGGCATGCAATACACACATACACACAGAGGCATGCATACACACACACACACCCCTACATAGCTACTTCAAAGGAGTAAGGGAAGGAATTTAGTTTGAAGCTGAAGATAAAAGAAAAATATTTTCACAACACTTCAAAATTTCGCAAGTGGATACATCATACAATTTTACAGAACTAGGGCATAATAATTGACTTAAATTTTAATATTTATTTATGTGCCCATGAGCTCACGCACACATGCATTTGCACACACATACCATGGTGCATATGTGGAGGTCAGAGGACATCTTTCAGGACTCGATTCTTTTCTTTCTACCATGTAGGTTTCAGGGGTGAAACTTAGGTCATCAAGTTTGGTGTTGAATACCATCATCCACTGAGCCATTTAGTCACTCCAATAACTGCTTTTTAAATTAGAGGAGAGAGGAGCTGGGGTCTCAGCCACACACACACACAAACACACATACACACACACACACACACACACACACACACACACACACAGACATACCTACATATGCATATATGAGTAGGGTCTCCTCAATGGGTTGTTTTCCCTTCCCACTGCAGCTAAGCCCTGGGCACTGATGTGGGGGCGAGAAAAACCACAGGCTACCTGCACCTCAGATGCCACCAGGATCTGCCCATGTCTCATTTTCTGTTCAAAGCAACATAGATGAGACCCCTGAGTTAATTGCAAAACAACCCCAGACGAGGAGAAAAGGCTTCCAGATGTGGCCAGACACACCCCTCTCATCTCATTAATTGTCAGCCTGGTACTTCATTTTCTGCACAAATAAATCACTGGCCCAGAAAAGATGAGCCTGGTCCAGGAGGACCCAGAAAGGGCAGGGCGGCCTCGGAGCCTCAGGACACGTTTGTTTCTTCCATGTAAGATGTCGACTCTAATAAAGGGAGATGGCCAGAGCTTAACTGTGCTTTCCCCGGAGGCTGAGACGTCTGGTACCTGAATTTCAATGGTTCTCACTGCAACACTGTTCCATCCCCAGGCTGCTGGCTCAGGAGCCTAGCCTATCTTTGAGGCTAAGCTCATCTGGTAACCAAGGCAGCCTGTGCTATGTCTGTCTGGGGCATCTCTCGATAGCCTGACACCCAGCTTTGCATAAATATTTCAGTCCCAAGAAACACAGCTCTACTGGGCTCAATCAAACTCTGAGGTCAAAAAAAAAAAATCTCATTTCCATAAACCATCCTGTTGCTGAGCAGAGTGTGAGGAGTTTCCTCACAATATTTATTTGTTTATAGAGAGGGTCTCGTATCACCCAGGCTCGCCTTGAACTCCTGATCCTCTATCTTCCAAGTACATGAATTATAGGCGTGCACCACCACACAGTTTATGCAGTGCGTGGGATTGAACTCAAGACTCTGTGCGTGCTAGACCAGCACTCTACCAACTGAGCCATATTCTCAGCCCTGTTCATTGTAAAGAAAAGTATGTTTGCCACCAAATCTGCTGCCTTGATTTCTTTTTGCTATTCTATTATAAAATTGTGTCTTAAACCTGAGTCTGAGTTTGGGGGTGCCCCAAGCTGGCCTAGTCCACTTTCCCTTATATTCATGGGGTTCAACACTTTTGTCTCACAGGAAAGACACCTGCCTGTTTTGTGGGTTGGATAGGCAGGTGGCACATCCACCTTTCATTTGAACTGGCAAGCATTTGAGCCTGGAGCTGGTGTGGCAAGTTGATGCCAGTCACCCCAGGACCTTCTCCCTCCACACAGGTCTTTCTGCAACAGGCCAGGCTTGGTATGGGCTATGTGCCCTTGTAAGCGGCCTTACCCTTGCTCCATTGCCTATGGGTCTCTGCAAGGAGGCAGCCTGAGCAATTGTGTGTGCGGAGAAGTCTTGGCTAATCACCAAAGGAGGCATGGGATGGGTTCAAATGAAGGGAGCCTGGTCATGGTGAAGGCGTTTGTTCCTTTAAGTGAATCGTCCTCCCAGTGTCTGGATGAGTCCTTGGTGAGAAGAAGTCTCCCCAGGGCTTACATCTCATTTTGTAGCTGTCATCTCTCCCCAATCATCTTTTCCTTCCTTGCAAGGAAAGAGTTCTCAAGGTAATTGGACATGTCACAGTAGCTCCTGACAGAGCAAGGCCAGACTCCCTCGCACTGTGTGCGAACTGAGTGAACCCCTGTCTAAGGGGCTGAGTCTCCAGGCAGGACTCCTCCTTGGGAGTCGGAGAAGGAATTCTGGAAAGAGTGTCCCCAGTGCAGGGAGAGGGAGCACGATGTGACTTCCGAGGGGGATTTTGGCATGAGGTTTTGTCTTAATCAATGTGGCTTCCTTTTTAATTTTTTTATTCCCGTATGTGTGCCTACACATGTGTATCTGCACACATGCATGAATGTGGGTGCCCATGAAGGCCAGAAGAGGTTATCAGATCCCCCAGAGCTGGTATTACAGATGATTCTAAGCTGCCTAACATGGATGCTGGAACCCGAACCAAGGTCCCCTGCAAGAGCTGCAAGCCTTCTTCACTGCTGAGCCATCCCCCACTTCCATGTGTCTCCTGACCTCTCTGTGCTTGGGTGGGGGAGCAGGGAATTGTTTGTGTCAGCGCCCCTCCCAGACACAACCTCTCTATAGTAGGTCTGTATGACTGCCCTTCCCCTAGAGGATCAAACTGCTTCCTGCTCCTCTGTACCATCCCACTCTCCTCTGTATCATTCTATCCTGGCACCTGACCCTCTGAATTCTCTGCACCAAGTTTGTATTTTGTGTTTCCCCCCTGAGAAGGTCAAATCCAAAAGCACATGGAAGGTCTTTCGATCCCATGTCGGCAGCACGTGAGGACTCAAAAGAGGCATTCAATAAGCATTTTGGTCACATGAGCTCTGAGTGACAATAATAAAGTCACAAAAGTCTTGGCATTGCAAAGGGGATGAATGAGGACCAGAGAGGGAGCTGGCTTTGGGAGAGCATGAAGACCAGAGTTCAAATCCTTAGAACCCTGTTAAAGCTATACCTGCCATTTTAATAGTTCTACATGCAAGGCGGACATGGGAGAATCTCTGAAGGCCCACAGCCCAGCTAGCATTATATATGTAGTGGTCAGCAAGAGACTGTCTCAAACAATCTGGAAGGTAAGGACCACCCTAGGTTGTCCTCTGGCCACCATATGTGCACTGAGATATATATGTATCCAAATACTCTCTCTCACACACATAAACACAAATATAAACATATATGTGTGTATATATGTATGCATATTAAAGGAAATGGATGCATGAATAAACCAAAAGTCTCATTCTATCTATGCTTTGAGTGTCTGAAGGAAAAGACTCTCATTAGAGGATGAAGGACTGAATGGTTTTACCTCAAGCAAGGAAATGGAAGGAAATTTACCCCAAAGCTCAGTTACCCTCTCTGGCCAGTAGGGCTTACTTAGACCATGCCACAGAACTTTCCCTGGAGACATCTGTATGAATGTTAATAGTGAGAACTTGTGAGACACCCAAGTCCGCAGTGACTGGATGGTAAATTTTGGGTGCCCTGCCTAGTGCAATATTAAGAGGCTATGGTTAGGTTGAGGGTAGTCTCTGGTGCAGTGGACTCTGTGGAATGTCAGCAATAAAGGAGGGGTGGGAGAGAACAGGAGGAGAAGGAGGGAGGCAGGGAGGGAGGGAAAGAGACAGAGAGAAAGTGAGAGCGAGTGAGAACAAGAGAGTGCGAGAAAGTGAGAGAAAGCAAGAGAGTGAATGAGTGAGAACAAACAGAAGATATCTAGTTCCTCACAGAGAAAGACGGGACAGGAAGAAATGACTGTTGTATTTGCTTAAGTTTTACAGGTACTCAAGTCAGAAGGAACCACAGAAGCCAGTGCAGGTGGTTCAGCATCTGTGTGGAGTCACCAGGTTGGGTTGTGTGTGGCACCAGATGGGCTTAGAAGGAGGACTTCTCTCTTGCCCATCTTTCTACATCACAGAATATTTAGCCAAATACACTTTTGAGAAATAAGAAAGGGACTGGAGAGATGGTTCAGCAGTTAAAAGCACTGACTGTTCTTCCCAAAGGACTGGGATTCAGTTCCCACCACCCACATAAGCTGTCTGTGAATCAGCTGTAACTTTTTTTCCAGCATCTCTGACGCCCTCTTCTGGTCTCTGATGTTACTGTATACATTTGGTGCACAGATGTAGGCAAAACACTCATACACATAAAACAGGATGGAAAATAAAAATAAAAGAAGCAATGACACCGAGGCTGGAGAGATGGCTCAGAGGTTAAGAGCACTGGCTGCTCTTGCAGAGAACCCAAGTTGGGATTTTCCTGGGAGCCTCACAGGAGATCTGGTACCCTCTTGTGGCCTCTGTGGGCACTGCATTCACGGGAGCACATAGTTTAAAAAATTTTTTTTTTTTTTTTTTAACAAAAAAAAGAAACAATGAAGCTGGTACGGTGGTGCTTCAGAGATACAAAGAGAAAGATTGAGTTAAAGGTTAGCCTAGACAGTATGCCAAGAACCTTGTCTCAAAAAGCTTAAGTCCATTGATAAATCAATCAGACACGGAGGATGGGTCCAGAGAGGCTCCTGTGACTGACAGGAGACCTTAGGGTCTTTGGGCCTGCACCACAGCCCAGCCAGAGGTAGATATTCTTAGCAGAGATAAAAGGTGGTGGATGATACATCCAAGGCCAGGGCACTGATCTCCAGGCTCCTGAGGTCATTGGTAAGCCTGGGTGTGTCACACTGGACAGGCCATGTTTGTTGTCTGGTGACCCTGACAGGTAGATGGTAGCAACGTGATTCAGTATGGCCTTTCTAGCCATGTGACTTAGGGGTGTGTGTGTGTGTGTGTGTGTGTCTGTGCCCACATACTATCCTCAGGGGTGTGTGTGTCTGGTCATACACTATTCTCAGGTGTGTGTGTGTGTTTGTGCCCACATATTATCTTCAGGGGTGTGTGTGTGTCTCTGGTCACACAGTATTCTCAGGTGTGTGTGTGTGTGTGTGTGTATGTGTCTGCGGCCACACACTATCCTTAGGGTGTGTGTGTGTGTGTGCATGCTCATAAGTATATGTGCTGGCATGCACATGTCTGTTGCCACACATTCACTATCTTAAGGCCATGCTGTCACACTATCCTTAGGAGTGTGTGTGTGTGTGTGTGTGTGTGTGTGTTGTGTCTGTGGCCAAACATCATCACCCTCTAAAGGGCTAGAACAGAGAAGTCTCTGGACACCCAGGTTGGATCAGCTTCCCTGGTGAGTGTTGGTATAAGCACTAGGGCTGCTCCTGCCCCAGCACCAGATGCCTACGTTGGCATTTTGTAGCTTCTGTGCTTTGAGTTTCTTCGCTCTGGTGGTTGCACCTGTATCCTTCCTCATCGTAAACCATAACCAGGGTGGTTTCTGGTGATGGTTCACCAGACCCTCCAAACCCACATGGACTCAGAGGTGAGGAAGGCCATGTGCCTGTCCCTGTGCCATTGTGGTAGGATGGTTGACTGACTGACTCCCTGCCCTCTCATTACCATTTCCTCGAAAGTATTTGGCTTGTGGATGGTGCGTTCCTGATGGCTGTGGCCCAGTGGTCAGATGGAAGCACCTGGGTACCTAACAGGAGGTGTGGAGTCCATTCCCTGTACGGAGCTTATGTCAGCCAGTGCTCAGCCTGCATGTGCAGTGAGACTGGATGAGGCCCTTCCTCACCGTATCCCCTCCTCCACTGAAGCCTGGAGGCCACTCTGGCCAGCCCTGTATCCACACTCTGATCACAATACACATGTCAGCTTCCAAAGCTGCTGGCATTCCAGGGCAGGCCAGAAAGGAGTGACCATCAGCCAGCAGACATGGGACACAGATCTATTGGAATGAGAGTGGAGACAGATTAGTCAGTGGGGGCAGAGAACAAGGTCACAAGCCTCCCTCGGCCTGGGCAGGAGGAAACAGTGGGCCCGGGGCATTGGCAGTAGATACCATCTGTACCTGCCAGGCAGGGATGCCCAGAGGGTACAGGATGCCCATACAAGGAGCTCCCCGTCTTGGCACCTTGGCCCTAGCCAAGCTTTGATCCTTCTCAGGATGGACCTTCAGGGGCAGGCAGCTAATTTTGGATTATTCCCCTGTGGCTGCCCAGTGTGCGCTGTGGTCTAGCAGGTTCGTGGCCATCTGATGGAAGGCCGGTGGAAGCCAAAAAGCTTCGTGGGAGCTGCCAACCAATTCTAACTATGCAGAAAATCTGAAAGTGTCCTTCCTGATGCCAGGCTGCGAGAATGTATAAAACTCGAGGCGAGAGATGGCCTTGCTAGGGAGAGAGGCAGAGAGGCATGGGCCTAGGAAAAAGATGCAGGGTGGGCAAACAACCACACCTTGCTCTTTGTTGTTTTGTAAAATATAACAGGAGGGGGTGTGAGATGGCTCAGCAGGAAAGGAGCTTGCTGCCGAGACTCGAGATTTGAGTTCAATCCCTGGGACCAACCTGGTGGAAGAAAAGAAATAACTTCTGGGGGGAAAAATACACATGCATATGCCCTGGTATGCACCCCCTGAACCTACAAAAAGAAGAAAAGAAATGTAATTTTAAGAGTTTGTATAGCCATAGAAACTTTCTCTTGCTAAAGCCACTCACCAGCTTGCCAAGGCCCTGGTCATTTGTGATGGAGACACGTGGATAAAGACTCCTACCTGGTCACCATTGGGTTGGTTAGTGAAGGGTTTGGGGTGTGTTTTGTTTTGCTTTGGTGTATATTTTTGGTACTAGGTCATGTAAGGACACTTATACATATATAATCAAAATATGCTGGAAAAGGCTTTGACAAGCAGTTGCTGTTGAGGTCCATTAATGAAGACCGATGACCTCAATTAAGAGTGATTGACAGCAGAGCAAGAAGTCCCACCCCCCAACCCCCCACCCCCGTGGTGGACGAGCGGCGAGAGAAAATAGTTTCCCCCACTCCACCTCCTACCTTACCCCCATTCTTCTCTCTACTCTCTTCCCTAAGGCAGTGTGGACACATTTCCTGGGACCCTGTATTCATAGGGGTGGCCCATGATGACCCAGATTCTCACAGGTGGTCTATGTTAGGCATGCCATACAGACTCCAAACCACAGTTTCTAATCTTCCTGCAACACAGACCCAGTCTCCTCCCTCATGTTCCCTCCTGCCTTCATGCTCTGAACAGTGAACAGACGGCCCAACACCGGCAGTCAGCATAGGGAAAGCACAATGGTCAGCTCCCACATTCAATTGCCTGCCGCCAACCATAGAATATCCTGTGCTCCTTTGATGCAAAAACAAAACAACAACAAACCGAATGTTTTCATGGCCGGAGAAAGATGGAGAAAGCTTTCTACCTCACTGTTAGAATGGTCATGCTGGACTGGATGGCTCATCTCTGGGACTCCAGCTACTCAAGAGGCTGAGGCAAGAGAATGGCAAGCAAGGGGGAGAGGCCAGGCAACTTTCTAGAGCTGCTTTATAATAAAAAGTAAAAAGAGAGCTGAAGCTACAGCTCAATAATAGAGTGCTTGACTAACATTAGGTACTAGGTACCAGGTACTAGGTACTAGGACAGGTACTAGGTCCTGGATTCCATCCCTAGTACTGAAGAAGATATGGAGGGAGAAGAAGGGGGAGGAGGAGGATTCCCATGAAGAAGAAAGTTATCTAATACCCAAGGCCTCCCTGAGCCAAGCTGGCTGGTTCACTTGTGGAGGTCTAACCACTAGACTTCCCATGGTGCCACCACCATGTTGTTCTCCGGCCTTTCCTGACCCTAGGCTGTGTTTTATGTGCTTGCCTCACAAACACTGGCACAGTCACACACTTCAGAGCTGTGCTCTCTGAAACATGTCTGTTATACCTTGGTTAATTGCTTATAAACAACTTTTTTTTGAATAAATTTTAGGGAGGAAGAATATCTTTTATCAGGAGTTTTCATTGGGAATATATCTGCATAGAAAGTCTTACTGCAAAGATCCATCTGAAAGACAACACAGATGGGGGAAAGGTGGCTCTTGAGTTTGCATTGGGCTCTGGGCTGCCCCGTATTTTCCTGTCAGGGTATATAAAACCATCTGAAGACTCAGCTGAACAGGGGAGCCAGGGGAGATGCTATCCTTCCCAGCAGCCCTTGAGGAAGCTTGTAGGGAGCTAAAAACCTCAGATCACTGGGAGGACCCTGGGGCAAGGTGGGATAGGTAGGTAGCAATGGCATCAGGTCTGAGCTAACCCTTTGAAGGCAGGCTCAGGATTACACCTTGATTGGCAATACTAGGATGATTGGTGGACATGGAACTAGGGAAGAGCTGGTCCTCAGAGGGCCCGACATCCTCTCTCTTCTCCTTCCGTCTGTTTCTCATAGGACCACAATGAATATCATCCCCCATCTGAAGGGTCCCAGGACAGGTGACATCCCACAGATGGCTTATTGGAAGAAGGAGCAGTATTGTAAAGGTGACCCTGCAGCTGGAGTCACTGGGTCACACTGTGGTGATCCAGAAAGCACAGAGGTAGTGTGCGGGGCTATTTAGGACAACTTCTGAGTGTGGCCTTACTGACTTCATTGTTAGAAACAGCATTCTAGTTCCCACCTGTTGTCTGCTTCCTATCCCCAACGGGAGAACACTAGCTACAGAGAAACATGAGATCCGACCGTTCCTTTCAAAAATCAACACACGCGCATAACAACCTTGCTTTCCGGGCTGTCTGCTTGTTAGCAGGAAAAGGCCTCCCTCCACACCTCTCTGAACACGTAGGATGCTTAGCGGATTTGATGGCTGAGTTGAAACCCTGAGAAGTGCCCTCGGACAGAAACCCAAAGTAGCTCCTAGTCACGGCTTCTATACATCGAGATTTTTGTCAAAGATGTATCTCTGGCATTTTTATAGCAATTCCTAGGAGATGCCCAAGAAAACCAACTACACAGAGGGCTTGGAAGAATCCTCTCCTTCGGACTCTATCTGAAAGACAAAGCCTCGGGGCAGGTTTGCTCTTATAAAAAGAAACAGACCATTAAAAAAAAGAAAGAAAGAAAGAAAGAAAGAAAGAAAGAAAGAAATGACGCCCCACCATGACTGCAAAGATTCCAGTGTCTTCCCTCTCCTGGCTCCTAAAAATCTCATTATCACCTTCTCTCTACTGTGGGTAGATGTTTCTCAGGTACAATTAGGTCCTCAGGTGAATTCATAGAAGTGGAAACAGAAGATGAACCTGAATGGGCTTTGAGGGGTCACTGAGGTGCAGGGCTTCCTGGGTTGCTCTGAGGATAATCTTGTGTTAATTCCCACAGCCTCTGAAAGGGTTTCACCGTCAGGAAGCAACCCACAGCCACCTCTGGTTTATGACCTCAGGGAAAAGGCTGCATCTTTCCATCAGCCACAGTGATGGAAGCTTGCTTCCCAGCATCTCCATGGTTACTCCCTCAGGCTACTTTAGAGGCAAAGACTGTGGTGATGAAGTTCACTGCGTGTCTGTTCTAGGAATTCAGCAAGAGCATCAAATGGGCCCGTTCACCATGATCTGAAATGACCATCTGAGGGTCTAATTCTAAATGATTACTGAAGGCTACTTAGGTGCTGGGCACTTCCTATATGTTGCTTTTACTTGACCCAACAGGTATGGGAGGTGGGCTTTGTCATTTTTTTTTCCCTGATGGAGAACAGAGCCCTGTGTCCTCTTGCTTGAACTTACGATAGTGACCCACTGAAGTGGAAGTTTCAGATTTCTTTACAAATTCAGCTGTGTCATGTGATGTTTGTCTGGAAGCTGTTTTATCTATCTGTCTGTCTGTCTGTCTATCTATCTCCTCTTCTGTGCCTCCTCCCTGTTCATCTATCTATCTATCTATCTATCTATCTATCTATCTATCTATCTCCTCTTCTGTGCCCCCTCCCTGTCCACCTAACAAAGAAGACACAGCCATCTACAGCCAAGTAGAGACCTTACCAAACACTAAATCTAAGGGCACCCTGACCTTGGTAATCCAGCCTCCAGAACTGCTGGGAAATGTGTTTCTTGTCACTCAATCCTGTGGCCTGTGAATACAGGTGTAGTGATAACTACACTTTCCAAAGACTACACACTGAAGATTCCACAGTTCGGTATAACTATTCTTCATAAACCGTGACCCAGATCTTTCTCACAGTAGTAGGTGGAGTGGATGAAAGTGACTATCCCACCCTCCTGGAGCTGGGTGGTGTTTGAGGACTAGTCATTAAAAGGATCCACGAGCCAAGCCCTCCCGTGAGCCCTGGTCCACATGAAACATGAGGACATCATAACACGGCTGCTTCCTGGGCCTGCTCAGTTAGGTCTGGGTAAGACAAAACACTTAATCCCCCTGGACTTTCCTTTCCTGGGAGGTAATGGGACTTGCCTCTCTGCGTGAGTATATGTGTGCTTGAGTGTGCACAGTATGCGTGTCCTTTTCTATATGTGAAGGGCAGAGGTCAGCAGCAGGTGGCATCCTGCAGGAACTACCCATTTGGCTTGGGTCTCTTAGTGACTCAGAAATTGCCAGGGAACCTCAGGACTCCACCTGTCATCACCTGCCAGAGTGACAAGTGTCATTTTGAACTCAGGTTCTTGCATCTGCATGGCAAATCACTTTACCGACTGGGCCTGTCTTCCTAGCTCAGAATCAGCCTGCCATCGATGGGAACATTTGAAGGGAGGATATGGTCAGCATACTGCTGGCTCTCGGCCCACTTTTGCTGTTTTAATGCATGATTTTTATGCCATGATGCAAAACAGAATCAGAGCAGTGTAAAGAGTCCCAGCTTCATGTCTCACAGTCAGACCAAGGGTGTAAGTATGGGGCCCATCGAAGAAGGAGGTCCTTGTAGATCTTAGGATGGTGAGACTCCCATCCAGAAATCCCCTCCAGGGCTGCCACTTGGGATCCTTGATGCCTCTTGAATCCCTCATTGTTTTGAATCAGAGATGGAAGGATTTTTCTTTGAACCAGAAAACTATACTTCAAGCTCTTGAAAGGCGGACGCTCTGAAAGCCTCATGCATTGATAATGACCTTGTAGACGGGACAGACCCTGGCATATTGAGGATGATGATAGCCTTCAACTTTTCTCCACTTCCCTGAAGAGAAGTTATGATTTGAAGGTGGGGAGCCTCCAAGCGAGGCCTTGAGAGTTAATGGGACCACTTTGGCTAGGTGCCATCACGTCTGAAAACCTGAATAATGAGGCACACTTTGCCCTTCATGTCTCAACAAAGCCCTAAGTAATGGCAGAGCTATTATCCCAGCCTCCGATTGACATGGCCTTCTAAAAAAGCCCGGAGATTGTTAAGTGGGTTGCAGCAAGAAATACTTGGGAGAACAGAGCGAATGGAAAGTTCTACAGATTCATTTTTTTTTCTATTCAAAGTGGGGCACCACTCTGGCCCAGAACTGGGGCTGCTGAGGCTTCTAACAGCGCTGGGGATGTAGATGATTGTCATCTATGTGGGCCATTACCGTGATGAGCTCAGAGTCATGCATAGGTTACCTGTCACCTTGGCCAGGTCAAGCCAAAAGCAAGAGGTTGTCAATTGCAATACCCTTACACTTGCCACAAACGAGCCAGGGCACTCTGGGGTGGAAGGTCACCAGACTGACTGCACTGTACCACTTCTATGCCTACATGAGATCTACTCTCTGAGGTGACAAAAGGCTCATCAGTGTGTCTTTCCAAGATGACCAGGGATTCAGATCTCACCTAAGTGAAAGAAGATGTCCTAGTTTCGTTTCTTTTGCTATAATTTAAAAACCCAACAAAAACCAACTGAGGGGTGTTAGTCGTGTCTTCCCTGATTATTGTCCATTATTTCTATAGTCTATATGGTCACTGTCCATATTTCAGAGAAGCTGAAACAGAAACTCATCTAGTCACACGAAGAAGAGTCATCTAGTCAAAAGAAGAAGGAATAAACAGACCCTTGCTTGCTTTTACTTAACGTTTCCCTTTTATGCTCAGGAACCCCTGATTAGAGAATGGTGCTGCCCATAGTGGGCTGAGTCTTCATTATCAGTCAACAACCAAGAGAATCTTCCACTGACTCGTCCACAGGCCAAGCCAATCTACACAATTCCTCATTAAACTTTCTTCCCAGGTGCTTCTAGTTAAGATGATGGTTAAAACCAACCAGCCACAGAGAACTTCAGTCCTTGAACTCTGGAATCTTGAAGTCCTGAGAGAGTTGCAGTTGTCATCCTGCCAGACTCACTGGAAGTCACAGGCCATCCTGTTCATCCAGGGCCGTTCCTCCCCTATGATCATACACATCGTCTCGACTGTACACATTGGCTCACACCTCTGGAGGAACACCCACTTCAATTGGTCATATGTCTACTTCCCCTCTGGGCTACTCTCTGATATTGCGCATTCTGTATCTAAGCTGCAGTGCTGGGTTGTATGTATGATACAAGGTGTTCCCAGGTCACAGCCAATCTTGATTTACATTTGAGTATCTGGCAGAGGGGGCTTGCCCTAGTTTATTTCCTCTATAAATGTTCTTCATGTACCTGTGAAGTATAATAACCCTTTTCTTAAAACAGCTAGAATAGGATGGCAAGTTAAGGCAGCTGGGAATTTTCAGGGGGATTTTCTCATGCTTAGGCTTCTGCTGTCCCAGGCTGTCCCAGGCTGTCTCAGGCTGTCTTAGGCTGTCCCAGGCTATCCCAGGCTGTCCTCAGCATTGTAAGATTTTTCTCATCACCACAGACCCCCAAACCTGGAGATGCTGTGCATAGGAACCTGGGTGTGAGGTCTAACTCAGTCTCTCCTGCCCACTCCTCACTAAAGGGGCAGAATATAAAAGTTCATCTGGCCAAAGTCCCATCTTTCTAATTTTATCTGGTGGGTCCAATGTGTCATTGTGATTGGGCAGTCAAATCATTTGATTTTTCCCAATATGCAACATTTAGCTTTATATACTGAAGGCACAGCATACATGCATCTTGCGGTGTCAGAAGCCCCTCTCATGGGTCCAGAAGTAATGTTTATTTTTAAAACATTTCCTTCAATTTTACACCTGTGGATGTATGTGTGTGAATCTGTGTTTTGAGTGCATACCTATATCACACATGTGCAGTGCCCATGGAGGCCAGAAGAAGGTGTAGGAGTCCATGCAGTTGGAGTTACAGATGGCTGTGAGCCACTACGTGAGTGCCGAAAACCAAACTCAGACCCTTTACAAGAGCAGCAAGTGCTCTTAACCACCGAGTCATCTTTCCAGCCCTGCTACATTATATTTTGCTTAGGTTCCTACTGGACACTCACATAGAAGTGTCAGTATAAGTATATCTCATTATTCTCTAGGGACGTAGCTGAAAGTGGAGGTAATGAGCCATACACCAACCGCTTAACATCTGGCGGAACGGCCCCACTCCTTGCCAGAGCAGAGTGCCCCCTAGTCCTCCCTCACCACCACTCAGCTAGAGAGGTCCCATTTGCTGTCTTTGGCAGCTAATCACGCTGAGTTGGAAGTGCCATCTCACTGTGGCCTGATTTACATTTCCCCAGTGAGCAATTAACTGGAGCCCCTCTTCACATGCTTACCGGAGAAAAGCCTTCTGCCATCCTTTGTCTATGCTTTAATTGAGTCGTTCGTGTTTTCATTATTGAACCGGAAGAGTTATTTGCTAGGCTCGGCGCTTATCATCAGATCACCAACTTCCAACATTTTCTCCCAATTCTGAAAGTGACACCTTCCCCTTCTTTACAGGATTCTTTTGAAGCACAAAAGGCTTAATTTTAATGAAGTGCAGTTAGTATAGTTTTCTTTTGATTGCTTGTGAGTTTAGAATTAAAGGTAAGAAACTGTTCTCTTTGTTCTTTCTTTTTCATTTCTTTGTTTGTCTGTCTGCTCATCTATCCATCTGTCTGTACATCCATCTGTCCATCCATCCATCCATCCATTCTGTCTATCCATCTGTCCACTGATTCACTCACCCATCCACCCATCTATCCATTCACCCATCCATCCATCCATCCATCCATCCGTCTGTCCGTCCATTCATTCATTATGTAGCTCTGGTTAGACTGGAACTCACCATGTAGACCAGGTTGTCCTTGAACTCAGATATCTGCCTGCCTCTATATCTAGAGTTTTAAGACTAAGGTGTGTGCCACCCTACCCAATCAAAAATGATCCCTGAATCTGAGGTCATGTCCACCTGTGTGATTCTAAGCTCTCATCACAGTTCTTTCATCTGGATATTGATCCATTTGGAATTAACTTCTATAGCTGGTAGGAAGCAAGGGTCTGGCCTTGTTTTTCTGTGTGAGGATAACCACCTGTCTGATCACCGTTTATTAGAAGGGCCATTGTTCTCCCATTTTTGTTTTCTCGATACTCACTGTCACCAAAACCAAATTAACCATAAGATGACAGGTTCATTCAGGAACTACAAATCTTCCTCATCGACCTGTAGACCTGTATCTGTCTTTATCTCTTTCTACTCCTGTTGCATCAGCACTACACAGTTCTGATTCTTATAGCCTGTAGCAAGCTTTAAAACCAGGATCTCAAACCCTTCTTTGTCAACATCATTTGGGATACTGCTTTCTTCCATCTTTTGGGTGCTCAGAATTAAACTCAGTATATCACAAATGCTATGTGAGTGACAAGTCTAGACCCAGGCACACCCCCAGACCCTCTGTGCATTCCTGAAGCAGGCAGACAGTTTCTACACAAAGTGGTAAGAATCCCATTGAAATTCACCAGCCTGCCATTCTCGTTTTAACAAATGATTCCTCATCATCCCTCATGTAAGCAATGCTAACTAAACTCAGTGAGTCATGTGCATGGAGCTCTGCTGAGAACTTGTTCAGAAGGGTTTTCCAAATAAAAAGGAGGGAATGATGAAAGGCCACACACATACATAAATACACATACACATATGTATATATATATATATATATACACACATATATACATACACACACACACATATACATATAATGTCAGTGACGTGTACCCAACAATAGCACATGGAGGGATAAACAGGTTGTTGGTTGACATCTGAGGCCACATAGAGACTTTGGGAAAGAACCATGATTCTGAGGTCAGGGAGAACACAAGAGTGAGCATGTGCAGTGTAGTCATACTTAGGGCTGAGCTATGGAGGTTGACCCTAGGCATGGCGATGGACAGTCCAGATCAGTAGCATGTTCAAGCCCAGGTCTAGAGCCTCAGGTGTCCTCGGCTCTTGGGGAGTATGTAAACATGCTTAAAATTTAGATCTCAGCCCCAAAGCACAGGGAGTCTCTCCACATGTATCCTTGTTCCTTACACAGCCAGCTGACTCTGCCAGGAATGTGTGCACAACTCTATACTAACCCAGGTGGGCAGCCTGCGGCAGACCTCAGAGGCAGAATCAGCTGGCGATTTGGAACTTATTAATATGCTCAGACCATTCAGCTGCAGTCCAATCCATCAACCTCGAAGTTGTTGAATTCCAGGAAGAGGCTCCAGGCGGAAGCTAAATTCACTAGACTGCTTTCATCTTTTGCTCAAGTCCCTGTTCCTTGCTGCTGGGGACACTTGCGCCTTCGATTGTTTGGCTGATTCTTAGGCACAGAATGCTCTTGATTTCAAGTCCATTTTCCCCCGGGCCATACTTCAGCACTCTGGTGCTATGGACAGAGCTTTGAACTTCAGCCATTGGACACACAGGGCTGATGTCTCAACTCCTAGTTCCTACTGATGCTGCTTGGTAGACGAGTCAAGACTAAGCTTTGGTTTCTCACCTCAAATAAATATCACGGCTAATAGAATACTCTGAGTTAAATAAGTTACACAGCACTTAAGATAATTAGCAAAGGAAAGACAACAGCGGCTGTTAGCTAATTATCATATGGGTACAAAGAACAAACACTACTGTCTAATGGGATAGTCTCAGATTGGGCTGTTAGGACCTAGGGACTTTTCTAGAATAATGTACAGCCCACTGTGGGTGGTACCACGCTGGGGCTTGGTGCTCCTAGGTTGGACCAGAAAGCAGGCTGAGCAAGCCATGGGGAACAAGCCAGTAAGCAGTGTTTCTCCATTATACCTGTCTCAGTTCCTGCCTCCAGGTTCCTGCCCTGACTTCCCTCAGTGATAGATGACTATAAGATGTATTCTAAAACAAACCGTTTCCTCCCCCAAGTTGCTTTTGCTTGGTGCTTTATCACAGCAATGGAAAAAAAAGGAATAACCTAGGATATTATGCCACAGGGCCATAGTTAGTTCCCAAACCCCATTCTACGTATTTAATACACCCAAATATCCTTCTCTCTCAATTATCTAGACATTTTATTTTGTGACTTGTTAATTAGGACCAACCAGTAGCTATATAAATAGTAACACAGCTACTGAGATGCTGTGGTGACAACCTGTTCCCCATGTGAGCATCTCACGAGCTTGACCATCCATCATCACCCATCATCCATCATCCATCATCTTCTGCAGCTCCTTTGCTTTGGTCCTCAGGTGCCTTCCCCCCACCTTCTTTCATAAAGTTTCCATTTCAAATGTGCTCGGAAGGGCTGGAGAGATGGCTCAGCGGTTAAGAGCACTGACTGCTCTTCCAGAGGTCCTGAGTTCAATTCCCAGCAACCACATAGTGGCTTACAACCATCTGTAATAAGATCTGATGCCCTCTTCTGGTGTGTCTGAAGACAACTACAGTGTACTCATATATATTAAATAAATAAATAAATAAATAAAAATTCAAAAGTTCTGGGATTGGGAGAACAGGAACACAGGTTGGTGCTCACTGCCCAGGAAGTCACCATGGTATCCAGGACTTCTCTGGGCATGCAGATGTTGGTGGCCTGAGGCAGAGAAAGCCACATGCCAACAGGATGGAGTCTCATATCTATGACTCAAGTCTTTCCCTGGGTCAGTACTAAATGCTCATATACATTCACTTCAGGAAACCAGAACACCGCTAAAAAGACCTTTAAAAAGAACTTCTGTTGCCAAATTATCTCCCCATTAACCTCCATTGATTTTTCCCTGATTCAAATATCATCCCCTTAATTGAAATCTGTTCTGAGTTGTACTTTGAAGGAATAACTGACATTTAAACGTGCGGTATGGACTGCAGGCAGTGGCTTTCAGTCTTTTGGGGTTTGTGACGTGCTTGCCTGTGCGGAACAGAAGTGTCTTTGGAGTTCTTCTGGTGTGGCTGGTTTGAAAGGTGTATTTCAGGTGTTAGGGAAAACCCTACCTGATACACCATTCACCTGGTAGGAGTTCCACAGATGGGTGCTTATAAAATAGCAATTCCATGTGTTCTCCTGTGGAGGGGACAATGGCTTGTGTTTAAATCTTATCCTTCTCCCAACTATGGCTCAATCTTTCTCTCCAACATCTTGAAGATATGAGACCTGCCATGGTTAGAGGAGCCCTGGCAATTCTCTGCCCCACCCCCTCTTCTTATCTTTCTTCTCACACTTGCATGTGAGGGTTGTAGGGAAGCAGAGGCAGAAACAGAAAGAGGAAGCTGCACACCTCACTCATGAGTGGTGTGCTTCCTTGCCTGCATGTCACACCCTCTCCAGGGCACAGCCACAGCAGGTGGGGATAGGAAGGGGCTGGGCATGAGTCCGAAGGAGGAGGAGAGAGGGAGGCTGAGGGGAGCAGAAGCATGAACATCTAATGTTGGGACCAGGCATGTGTTTCTTTTGAGTGAACTATGTGATCTGTGGTCCCTAGAGAGGCACCGGATAGTGATCCTTAAAGGACCCAGATCTAGACATGTGACCAAAAATTTCTCCTGGCTTCAAGGATCTCAGCATTTTCCAAATTGGTTGGGATGAACAACAACAACCAAATAATAATAATAATAATAATAATAGTAATAAAAAGAGGAAAGAACTACCGATGGCTCAGTAGGTAAAGGCACTACCTGACAAGCCTGAGGATCTGAGTTCAATGCTCAGGACCCTCATGGTGGGAGGAGAGACCTGACCCCTGCAAGTTTTATACACGTGTGCATGTACACACACACACACACACACACACACACACACATCTTAGTTAGGGTTTCTATTACTGTAGTGAAACACTATGACTGAAAACAAGATAGGGAGGAAAGGGTTTATTTGGCTTTTACTTCCATATCACTGTTCATCATTGAATGAAGTCAAGACAGGAACTCAAGCAGGGCAGGATCCTGGAGGCAGCAGCTGATGCAGAGGCCATGGAGGAATGCTGCTTACTGACTTGCTTCACATGCCTTGCCCAGCCTGCTTTCTTTCTTTCTTTTTTTTTTTTTAAAGATTTATTTATTTTTTTTATATATAAGTACACTGCAGCTGTCTTCAGACAATCCAGAAGAGGGCGCCAGATCTCATTACGGATGGTTGTGAGCCACCATGTGGTTCCTGGGATTTGAACCTCGGACCTTCGGAAGAGCAGTCGGGTGCTCTTACCCACTGAGCCATCTCACCAGCCCCCAGCCTGTTTTCTTAATAGAACCCAGGACCACCAGCCCAGGGATGGCTCTACCCACAGTGGACTGGGACCTCCCCTATCAATTACTAATTGAGAAAATGCTGGATCTCACAGAAGCACTTCCTCAACTGAAGCTCCCTTCTCTCTGATGACTCTAGCTTGTGTCAAGTTGATACACAAAACCAGCCAGTACACACATACACACACATACATGCACAGACACACATAAACACACACACACAGAGAGAGAGAGAGAGAGAGAGAGAGAGAGAGAGAGAGAGAATATTAAGTGTAAAATTAAAGCAGAAAGCCAGGCGTGATGGCGCACTCCTTTAATCCCAGCACTAGGGAGGCAGAGGCAGGTAGTTTCTGAGTTCCTGGCCAGCCTGGTCTACAAAGTGAGTTCCAGGACATCCAGGGCTATAAAGGGAAACCTTGTCTCGAAAAAACAAAAAACAATAAAAACAAAAACAAAAAACAAAAAGAAAAAAGAAAAATTAAAGCAGAGAGGAATGTCGTTATAAAATGGAATGATTTTATATAGAAATAGAAGGGGATGAATGACAAGATGCTATTTTCTAAGGAATACTGTGCACTAGGCACTTTAGATGATGTTTCTCACATCTGCACACAGTAGGCTTCTAGTTGTCAGTGCACAAAAACATAAATATATAGGAATTATACTAAAGCTATATATTTTTAATTATATTAGAAGCATGCTACGAATATATAGCAATTGTTATAGATTTATTTTGGATGATGATAATAATGGCAAAATTAATCAATGAATAGCATAGTTCGGCACCTCTCTCTCTTTCTCTCTCTCTTTGATAGAACTTTCTGGAGATCAAAATGTCCTATAATGTATACAATTCAATATGGTAACTATAATCATATGACACAGAGTGACAGGATGGAGCTAATGGCTAAAACAAGGGGGATTCTGTAAGCCAGATGGAAAACCCACCTTCTCTTCACACCTTGGACTCAGGTCAGGCCCTTCCCTGGATGGGAGGGTTGTTTACAGTAAGGATGTGGGAGGGAGGGTAGGGAGGGAGGGAGGGAGGGAGGGAGGGAAAGAGAGAGAGAGAGAGAGAGAGAGAGAGACAGAGAGAGACAGAGAGAGACAGAGAGAGACAGAGAGAGACACAGAGAGAGACACAGAGAGACACAGAGAGGCAGAGAGAGATACACACAGAGAGACACAGAGAGACAGAGACAGAGAGACAGAGAGAGAGATACACACAGAGAGACAGAGAGAGACAGAGACACAGAGAGAGATACACAGAGATACACACAGAGAGAGACAGAGACAGAGAGATAGAGAGACAGAGAGAGACAGAGAGACAGAGAGATACAGAGACAGAGAGACAGAGAGAGATACAGAGACAGAGAGACAGAGAGACACAGAGAGAGAGAAAGAGAGAGACAGAGAGAGAATACATCTCAACTATCATTGTTTATATGACTTCAAGATACCTGGAATATGGCTAATATAATCAAGAACCATATTTAAAGTTTGGTTTTAATGAACTACAAGTTAAATAGCCACCAATGGCTTGAGAGAACCTGAATGACAGTTCAAACATTGAGGCCAGCCACATCTGTTCTAGAGTGGCTGGGGACCAGTGAGATCTGAATAGGGATGTGAGTGGCCCAGGGGACCACACAAACAGCACGTGAGGCAGTGAGACCAGGGGGTGCAAAGGCCCTGGGGTGGGTACAGAGCAAGTGTGCTGCAGAGCTGTGGGGTTTAGGTTGGTGTCCCTGTAAAAGACGGGGCTGCCTGGACTGGCTGATCATGACAGGACTTTAAGATGCATGAGACAAGGGCATGCTGGGAAACTCTGAGCAAAGGCATTCCATGATCAAATGTAATGTTTAAAAAGAATGACCCATTCTTTTGTAAATAATGATTTTCAATTTTATGTGTATGACTGTTTTACCTGCATGTGTGCCTGTCAGCCACATGCATGCCTGGAATCCACAGAGACCAGAAGAGTGTGCTGGAATGTTCCAGATGGGTGTTAGCAGCTATGTGTGTGCTCAGACTGAACCTAGGTCCTCTGCAAGAGCAGCTAGTGCTCTTAACCACTGAGCAGTCTCTCCAGCCCAGAAGGGGATCTCTTTTTTGTGACTATATTGTAGATAGTCTGTTAGCAGAAAACCAGTTAAAAAGCTTCAGATTTTATTTATTTGTTTTTTTTTTTAAGACAGGGTTTCTCTGTATAGCCCTGGATGTCCTGGAACTCACTTTGTAGACCAGGCTGGCCTCGAACTCAGAAATCCACCTGCCTCTGCCTCCCAAGTGCTGGGATTAAAGGTGTGCGCCACCATGCCCGGCTAAAGCTTCAGATTCTTAAAACGGTATTTTATGTATTTACTTCATGCATGTGTATATGTGTGCATATGCATGTATGTCATGTTGCAAATGTGGATGTCAGAAGACACTGTGGAGATTTGTGTCAGCCAGCCCTCTCCTTTTTTTAACATGTGGGTCCCAGCTCGTTCTTGAGGTAAAATTGCTAACTGTGGGCAGAGTCTGGTCCGGTTCTGCACCAAAGAGCAGGAAGCTAGGGAGGCGCTGGCAGGAGAAGATGGTCACTAGATACTATCTGCAGGCTGTCTGGAGGATGGATGAGATCTGGATGGGAGTTGTTCAGAATTGGATGGAGGCTGAGGAGGAAAAGGAAAACAGTCTCATGGGGTATCCTGGGACAGAGAGATGAGCCAAGGCTGGCACCATCACTTACAAGGTACACTGGAGACAGACAGACCAGCCCCATGCTGGACACTCTGGAAGAGACAGACCAGTCCCGGCTGGGCATGCCCCTCTCAGGGCAATAGTGAATGAACCATAACCTCTGAGCTTCATTTATGACTACTCTGCCCAGGTGTTGTGTCTACCTGGGTTTGTGCAGTTGGCATCTAGACTCGAGAGAGAGCCATGTCTTCCAGACTCTGAGACTCCTAAATTTTCTTCCTTTCTTAGGTTGCACTCCAGAAGGCAATACTGAAAGACTGAGGTTTAGTGTGTGTGTGTGTGTGTGTGTGTTTGTATGTAAGTGTGTCTGTGTGTGTATATGTGTATGTTTGTGTGTATGTGTGTTTGTGTGTGTGTATATGCATGTATATGTATGTGTGCTTATATGTGTGTTTGTGTGTGTTTGTATGTGTAGCATATGTGTGTGTGCTTGTGTGTGTTCGTGTGTTTGTGTATATACTGTGTGTATATATATATATATATATACACACACACACATATATGTGTGTGTGTGTTCATGTGTATGTGTATATGAGAGAGAGACAGAGACAGAGACAGAGAGAGAGAGAGAACAGTAACACTGCATGTGCTTTCTTCAGTATGCTTTAAAACTCTGCAATGACCAGTAACATGACACAGAGCATCTGTGATGACATGGGATGCTCATTAGCCATGTTCCACTTGGCTGCCCATGAGCTAAGGGTGGTCCCTGTCTAATCCCTTTGTGAGGTATGATATCACTGTGTCTTCAGACAATGATGGGAAATAAAGAGGGGCAGGTTGCTAAGGAAACAAGTTCTCTCTTAAGTAGCTGCTCTTCTTGGAATCTCACCTGCTGGTCCTCATCACCCACAGGTGGATGTGAAGACATCCATCACTCTCATAATCTGGGCTGTCAGAAGAGGGCGGTTCTTGGCCAGCCAGCTTGTAGATACATGCCAGGTCAATTCCCACCAATCTATTTCCGTTTTTAGCATCTAGTTCTGTGGGATCTCCTTAATTAGTTTTCTTCTACTTGAGAAATAGTCCATCTCCTCAGTCCTTACCCAGCTCAACGTGGTGTGGGGAATGAGAATTCAGAGACCAGAACACCTACAGGATGCCACCATTTCTCAAAGTCACAAAAAGGTCACCTGTGACTCCCAACAAAGATGTCAAGGATCTTGCAGATAGTCGCACACTGATGGAAACATGAGCAACATGGAATGACAGGTCTGCCTATAAATATCTCCTCAGGCAGCAGACCTGACAGTATCACAGGTCCAGAAGGTGAAGAGGGTTGAATAGGCACCCCTGACTCCATCCCCATGAATAATGCTTTGTTCCATTCCTAAAATGAAACCAACACCCAAGGTGTCCATCCCTGTCACCTAAATCTTGGTGACATCTTGGTGCATCCAGAGAGAGGCTATTTTGGGGGGAACTTGACATCTTGGATTCTAACCTTGAAGTGTTGCATGCTACAAACATGATATATGGCTGCTGAGAAATGGAAAACGAAGAAAACCAAATTGAGAAGGAGGAGGAGGAGGAAGGAGAGGACAAGAAAGAGGAGGAGGGAAAGGAGGAAGTAGAGGCATGGAGAATATTCTGCTAGGTTTTTAAAACCTCCACCCTCTCCACCAGCCTGTGATTAGGACTGAGAATAATGGGAAGGGACAATGGTCAACTGCTATTAAAGCCTGGATGACAGGTTTCACTGCAGGGGAGGGGCAGACCCCTCAGCTCTGGCTTTCCTAAGGTCTGGGCTGCTTAATCCTTGCTTTGAGACCTTAAAATTTCCCAGTATCCTTTTAGACATCAGAAACCACTTTCCTCCTGGCTGTGACAAACACCTGGCAAAAGTAGTAGTAGGAGGAAGAGTTTATTGTGGCTCTCAGCTTAAAGGGATACAGTCCACCATGATGGGGGAGGCAGGGCAGTAGGAGCATTAGGTGGCTGGTTACATTGTATCCACAGGTGGAAAGCAGAGAGAGATGGATGCTGGCGCTCAGCTCACTGTCGAGTTTTTATTCAGTCTAGGACCCCAGCCCATGGGATGGCACTGTCCACATTCAGGGTAGGTCTTCTCATTTCAATTAACCCAGTGTAGAAACTCCCTCACAGATAGGTACAGGGATCTGTCTCCTAGGTGATGCTACAACCTGATATGTTGACAATCAAGATCATTCCTCACAACCTCCTTCCCAGGGGTGGTAACACTGAAACATCTTTAGATGTTTCGAAACTCCCAGGTGGTGGGAGGGATTTGCTCTGGGCTAAGAACTCCTTAGAGTCCACCACCTTCACAAGTCAAAAGACCTTTCTAGTGTCCTTGTAGACAGCCCAGGGGCTCTGCTTGACCTCTTGCCAGACAATTCTCATTTGAGGACAACCTATTTCTTGCTCAGCTATCTGTGACTGCTACAGAAGTCTCCAGTTAATAGAAGCGGACATTTCTTCCTAGGGACTTTCCCCAAAGCTATTCTCCTTACTGCATAATAACCCTTTTAAGATTGGGAATTTTCATCCCCAGGAATGATGGCAGTGAAGACACCTGCTAGGAGGCAGGAGTCTGAAGAGATGTACAGACAGTATGTAGATGATGGGAAGTCTGAGAGACTGGGGTGCTGTGGGGTCAGTGTGCTCCCACAAAGGCCTTGTTGCTCACCTGCCTCTGCAGCCCCACCATCTGGCTTATAGACCTCCTTGGGGTTCTGTCACTTCAGGTTCAAAGCTTTGGCCAGTTATGGGTCCTGACGAGAGATGCTTCACTGAGAAGCTGATTAGGAGGTAGTTGTTTTCTTGGGTGTCTGCATTTGAAGGGACCCATGGGTCTGGAGAAATGGTTCAGTGATTAAGAGCACTCGTTGCTCTTCTAGAGCATCCACATTCCCAGGGCCCTCATGTTGGCTCACAACCATCTGTAATTCCAGTTTCAGAGGATCTGATGCCCTCTTCTGGCCTCTGTAGGTACCAGGTATGTATATGCACATACATCTATCCAGGCAAGACACTCATGCAAATAAAATAAACTAAATGAATCTCTCCTTTAAAAAAAAAAAAAAACGACTGCTTATTTCACCGAGAGAACCATCTTTGTGCTCAGAGTATCTACTGATATGGCCTTAAATCCATTTCTCCATGAAGAAATAGGGTTTCTAGGGGCAAGGAGACTGCCTTATGCCAAAGCTGCTCAACCGGAGGTCCCTGAGCTTCTGAGCTTCCTCCATCAAAGGATGTAGGGTTTGAGTTACTCTTGCTCAAATAATTTAAACACAGTATGCAGGGGTCTGTGTTGGGTGTCCTTCTGTTTTCTCCATGGACACCCTGTGTCTCCATTTTATCAGCTTGTATAGTTGTGCATGGTTCTTTACCTGGCTCCAAACCATAAAGGCCACATGAAAAGGCCATTCATGATCCTGGTTGTAGAAGCAGGACCCAAACCAAGTTTCAGAATGAGCTATCCAGGAGACCTGTGTACCTCCTCTGTGACCTTGAAACATGCACAACACCTTGCCAAGCCTAAGCAGCAAAAAGATAAGAGAATGCTTGGGGAGTGTACTAGCTGGTTTTGTGTGTCAACTTGACACAAGCTGGAGTTATCACAGAGAAGGGAGCTTCAGTTGAGAAAGTGCCTCCATGAGATCTGGCTGTAAGGCATTTTCTCAATGATTGATCAAAGGGGGAGGGCCCCTTGTGGGTGGTGCCATCCCTGGGATTGTAGTCTTGGGTTCTTTAAGAAAGCAAGCTGAGCAAGCCAGGGGAAGTAAGCCAGTTAGTAACATCCCTCCATGGCCTCTGCATCAGCTCCTGCTTCCTGACCTGCTTGAGTTCCAGTCCTGACATCCTTTGGTGATCAACAGCAATGTGAAAATGTAAGCTGAATAAACTCTTTCCTCCCCAACTTGCTTCTTGTCATGATGTTTGTGCAGGAATAGAAACCCTGACTAAGACAGAGAGATATCACAGATGCTAGGAGATGAAGAAGGAAAACACATGAGGCAGTGCCCTGGGCATGTGAGCCTTCCTGAGACAGAAAGGGTCTCTGTCCTTTGACAACACTGGAATAATTTAGAAGTGGAGAGCTAGCCATTGGGCAGAAGTGTTGCTGCTCCCAATAGGTGCATGACCTCAGGATGCTCCAGAAATCCCCCACTTCTGGTACCAAACCTCAGATATTAAGGGAACTAAACAGCTTCCTCCACCCCGAGTATCTGAGTCCTACCTAAGGCTACAGTGAAGATGGTAACAGATCTTACTTCATCATGCTCAGCTCAAGCAGAACTGCTCCATACAAGCCTGTATTTCATGAACACTGAGCATTCAACTCACACTCATTAAATGCCTACTGTCTGCCAAGTCCCATGCTCAGAGCCCAGTCACTGTGCATAGCCTAGGCTCAGCTCTGCCCCTCTCCACTGATGAGAGTCAGTTCAGAGAGCTGGATCTTTTGAGATGAATCATAGGCTGGGAAAAAGAAGTAGGACTTGAGTTATTCAAATCAAATCATTTGAAAACAGCAGTGTTGGGTGCCTCTCTGGTTGCTCCCTGTGTCTCCCTTTTAGCAGCCTAGTGTGGGAGGAAGGGTAATCTATGGATTGACTACCATCTCACAGCCTGTCTCTTTATCAGGAAGAAAAATCTATGTACTAGATGCTAAGAAGGGGGATGGCCACCAGATACCAAAATCTAGATTTCAGGTAGGAGAGTCAATTTCATCTCTAGTCTGGACCTTTTATACTTAAAAAGGAAAAAAGATTTTATTTTTAAATATGTGCATAGGTGTGTGGGTATGTGATCATAAGTGCAGAACAGACAAAGTCCAGAAGAGGGTGCTGGATCGCATAGAGCTGGAGTGATAGGCAGTTGTGAGCTGCTGGGTGTGGGTTTGGGGGATGAACTTAGGTTCTCTGCATGAGCAATATGTGCTTTTAACTGTCATACCATCTTTCTAGCCTCAGTCTGGGCCTGGAGAATATTACTCCATGTTAATGGTCAGGTGTGTGTCTCCCAGCCTTGTGTTGGTTTGTCTTAAAGAAGAGATGCCGTCATGACCTGGTGATTCTCTAGTCTCTGAATGGCTATCTGATATAATCCTCTTGCGGTGGCAGGCTAGAGAGTCTTTGGTTCAAGGTTAGGGACTTATTACAGTCATCTTAGACTTAAGATATATAGAGGTTTAATATCTGGCAAGGAAGGTCTATTACACAATGTTATCCACCCAGCCAAAGAACCTTTATCTTCATAAGACTAAGATATGGTTGGGTTGTGGAAGATCACCAAGGCTGGACCTTCTGACTGTTGATTTCCCTTCTAGATTGTGAGGTGGGGGGGAGGATGTTGAGGGGCAGGTAATGGGACCCTCATCTTGCTCTCTTCCCAGCCATCTGTATGCAATTCTGCCCTAGTAACATCTAGTCTCTTAGGGGAGGGACTAGAGCATTCAGGGCTGGGAAGAACTAGGGACTGTGCTGCATTAATTCAGACATAGGTAAGATGACATCCCTGCTGAGTGCAGACCTCCTAGTGGCTGCTTTAAGGCCACCCATGCTCCCTCTTGTAACCCCTCCCTGATTCTCTGAAAGTCAGCCTAATGAACTTATCCATTACCCAGGCTAAGCTTCGTCGGAATCAAACTTTGGTTTGCCATTGGGAGCTCATGAAAGTTTAGACAATGTTTAGTCCCTACCCCCAAGAGGGAGAAGAGGAACAGGAGGCAGGTGAAGGAGAACCTTGCGTCCATGGGGATGCTCCACAGTACACTGGTGAGGTGGGTGGGCACTGCCCCGACTCCCGCCACAGGGCAGAGTACCCAGGTGAGAAACAGAGGCTTAATGGGGGAGGAGTGACTGGCACAGTGTGGTTAAGGGAAGTCTGGCTGCCGAGTTTATACCCTCAGTAGGAGATCCATGAAGGATTCCTGCCGAGGACTAGACAGCGGGTAGTTCAGTTTCTCAGGCCATATGGTCTCGTACAACACTCTGCCATCCGAATGAGGAGCAAGACAGCCAAAACACAAACAACAAACGTGGCTGTGTTCCAACAGAGCCTTATGGATGGATGCGGAAATCTGAATTTTGTTGAATTTACACTTGTCATAAGATATTTCCTTCTATTCCCTGCCCCCACCCTTCCCCGTTCTTTAAGACGACTCATATCTTGAAAGGTATATAAAAACCTGGCTTGACTCATGGGCTGCAGTTTACCTGCCTCTGCTCCGGGCCAATACTCCCTGCCCCTATATTTAGACACAAAAAGACTTGGGGTTACTTGTGTTATGTATGCAGCCCACTCTCCTCTCCTAACTTTCTACTGCAAACATCTTCAAGCCCATACAAATGTGGAGAGAACAGGACTCCGTATTCTAAGCACGATGCCAGCAGAGAGCCAGAGTCCTGTTGGGAGCTTTCCTGGCATAGATGGGGTGGTGCTTGTGTGAGCAAGCAAACAGGTACACCCGAGTCCTCGCAGTCCACGTGGGGTAGGAGGCTTGCCTCTCATTTTCAGAGGTCTGTCATCCCCAGACAGATGCAGACTGGGAGGTGAGGATCTAGCGCTGGAAAGTGCTAGAAGGTGGTATGTCATCACTCTATAGAGCCAGCCCCAGAGAGAACAGAGTGCTAAGTACTTTGAGACCTGGGGCAGGAACAGAGTCAGAAGCAATCGAATGCTCCACTTTTCCCAGAGCTAAGCAGGATGCAGAGGCTAAGAGGCAGGCATACACAGTGTCCCCGAGTTCTCATCAGCGGCTCCCTGGCAGGATCCCCTGAGGACCCCATCATTGCTCAGCCCCCATGACCTCCAAAGTTAGAACAGGAAGGCCTGTGGTCCTTGTTCATATGATTTATTTTCTTTAAAAGCCATAAGTGCTTAGAGATTGGGGTGGAGAAAGAAAAAGCAGCAGCAACAGCAGCAGCCTGAACACACAACAATCAATGTTTTTCAATAAACAGCTGAGGGCTAAATCGAGGAGGGAAGCGCAGCCATAATCACACGGAATGAGCCTTCATTAAGCCTTGCGCATGGGGCACGGCGCGCCAGCTCGGAAACGGCGCCGTGACCTACTTTACATGATGGGTTGCTTCACCTGTTTGGGCTTCAGGAGACCCATTGAGCGGCAACAACTTTGAAAGTAACTACTCATAAACACTGCTAATTTAGCTTACGGGACTGAGGAGGACCCAAAGGCACGGCTGAAATCCAAAATGTCTTATGTCAGATTTTCTTGTCTAAGTAAAACATGTCTGTTGATGAGAACATCGGGTCTCATCTTCTTTTCCCTCAAGGAGTGACCAAGACCGACCATCTCCCTTGAGAGCATCTAAAAGGGCTGGGGCACACTCTCAGTGAGACCGCCTTCCCTGTCTTTGTTCTTTGTCCCTTCCTGCAGCCCAGGAATGTGGCTGTAGTGGTTTGAATGAAGAATGGCTCTCACAGGCTCATACTATGAATACTTGGTCCTCCTTGGTGGAACTGTTTGGGAAGGATTAGGATGTGTGGTGTTAATTGTTGGAGGAGGCGTGTCTTTGGGAGGTGGTGAGCTTTAAGGTTTCCAATCTGAATTTCTCTTTCTCTCTCTGCCTTGTGGCTATAGCTCAGGATGTGAGCTCTCAGCCACTCCTTTAGTGCCATGACTGTCTTCCTGCTACCATTCTCTCGGCCATGATGGTCACAGGCTCTTAGACTCTAACTCTTGGAAACTGTAAAGCCCCAAATAAACTCTTTCTTCTATAAATTGCCTTGGTCATGGTGTCTTATCACGGCAATAGAAAAGTACTAAGTAATGTAGGACTTTGTCTCATACACAGGCTTAGATTTCTGTATTTGGGTAATTATAACAAAATCTCTTACTCAGGAATAAATGGGTCCTAAACACAAATATGAAGTCTTTCTTGGGCTTAGAAGGATAACATGTTTATCTGAAAATGCATCGTGTAGCACATTTGCCCCAGTTCAGGAATCTACAGGTGGATGAGGAGTTCCTTCCTCAGTGCCTTGGCTATGGGACACACCAGGAAAGATGCTGAGATCTGGTGAGCTAGGATGAGAGAGAAGCTTTTAGACACTCTTCTCTGACACTGAATGTATGTCTCCGTTACCATCATCGTCGGATATGGCAGGAGGGTTTTCCTCTCTGTGATTTCACGATGGAGATAGAAAATGCCCCACTTTATGACAGACGTGGGAAGAATTCTTTCCCTCACGTTCCCCCCCCCCATAACGACTTGCAGTCATCAGGACCCTTTGTGCAGCCCAGCATTCCTTCCTTGATGCACATGTGTTGAGCCATGAATGTGTGCCCCTCTACACAGCTGCTTTTAGCGTTGCTATACATACTCTATAATCTTTTTTTTTTTTAAACTCTTTTCTAGAAATCACAAGAAGTGCCATCAAGTCTAAGGAGTACTGAATCCATCTCATGAGGCCCTAAGCTTTTTTTTTTTTTTTTTGGTTTTTCGAGACAGGCTTTCTCTGTGTGGTCCTGGCTGTCCTGGAACTCACTCTGTAGACCTGGCTGGCCTCGAACTCAGAAATCCGCCTGCCTCTGCCTCCCGAGTGCTGGGATTAAAGGCCTGCGCCACCACGCCCAGCTCAGCCCTAAGCTTTGTTAGACACTCCCATGAGCCTTTAGTGTGGGTCTCTTCTACGCCGGGTGACTTGGAGAAATACATATCAGGGAGTAACTTGGCTCGATTTAAACACAGCAGGTGTGTCAGTTAGCTACCACTGTGTAACAAGCCAGCCAATTCCAAAGCTCATGGTTCAGAATGATATCTGTTAAGGGCTGGTAGGGAGAAGACACAGCTTGGTTTGCCTGGTTCGGGCTGGGTTGGGCATTCTGGACTTGTTCCCTTTGCTGTCTTATCAAGGGATGCAAAGGTACTCTGTTATCAGCCAGCCTGCCCTCCCTGGCCCAGAATGTGCAGCCTTCATCACCCAGATGAAGTTACATATCACCTATCTTGACTGTGGGGTGGATAGAAGTACCTGCAGGCTTCTGAGCTGCCATGGAGATGCAGAAATAAAAATAGGGGGTTATGTAGTCCCACATAACACTCACCTGGCCACTCCCCAGCTCTGGAATGCTGCACAGGTGCTGCACAGGCGTCCTTGTCTGTACCATGGACAGCACTTGCTCTGTATCCCAGGGAGGCCCCAGGATACCCCAGGAGTCCCACATGTAGCCCTGTTTCCCGCATCCTCACGGTGTTCACTCTGGATGTATCAAGTCCTCAGAACACAAGAAGATGCACATCTGTACTAGTTACTTTTACATCACTATGACAAAGTACCTGGCAGAAGAGGCTGAAGAGAGGAGGCCGTTGTTCTGGCTCAAAGTTGAGAAGATTCAGTTCATCATGGTAAGGACGTACTATGGCTAACTTGGCTCATGGTGGCAGGAACTCAAAGCATGGTTTACTCATATCTTCAAGGATTAGAAAGTAGACCTCAAGATGCAAGCAGAACTGAATTATAAACTTGGAGGCCTGCCCTTATTGGCCTGTGCCTGGAACCTAGGCTCTGTGCACCGAAGATCCTAGAACTCTCCCTTCCCCACAAACACTGCAGCCACTTGGGGACTTGGTTGAAACACACAAGCTTATGAATGGCATTTGACATCAAAACATCACCTGCAAGAATTGAAGAAAATGACTAGTGCCTGTCCTTACCCACATTTTGGGTCCTCCCTGGCTGGGATAACCATCCATATGTCCTTAAAAACCTGAATAACTGTTGTAGAGCACCATCCTCCCAGCAACACAGCCTCCATGTTCAAGTTTGTGAGTATTCATCATGATGGAGCTCATGGACAGTTGACACTAGGAGGGGCTGGGGAGGGTCATGGGACTCTTACCTGAGTATCCAGCCACTCCTCATGGCCATTCATATACAGCTCTGCTGTAACTACATGCAATCTTTGAGTCTAGGGGAAAATTAGAGTATAGATAGAATCTAGGGAAAACTAGGGGAAGGGTCTCCATCAGCAGCCGTGAAGACATTATCATCCATGCTGGATGCAGAATGTCCAGTGTGGCTACTTTGGGGTGATCAACGACACTGCCAGGAACCCTCCACCACACCCTGTAAGCAAGCCTAATAAACTTGCTGGTTCCCCAGGGTGGACCTTGGTGGAATGGTACTTTGGTTTGTCTTTGGGAACTCAGGAGTGGAGGTTGTTTATATCTCCCCACCCCAGGGAAGGACTTTCTACAATAAACTTTTACCAAGATATATACTGTTTCTGGGCTGGAGAGCCCAGGCTGTTTTTCTGAGGACCTGGGTTTAGTTCCCAACACCGGCATGACTGCTCACAGCCCTCTGCAACTCCAGTTTTCAGAGGATCCTTCGTCCTCTTGTGATCTCTGTTGGCACTGCACGCACAAGGTGCACAGACCTCTATGCAGGCAAAATATATCTTGTGCATAAGAAATGAATCTTTTAAAAAAAACATATACACTGTATGCATTAGCATGTCCGGAAGGTATGTCATTGCTACTGTCTAATTCCAGAACATTCTATCAGCCTGAAAGAAACACTGTATCTACTTTCAGCCTGGCACCTGTAGCCATGAATTCCATCCTCTCTGGCTCTCGGATTTGACTATTCTGGACCTTTTGTTCAGGTTTATTTTCACTTCAATTATGTGTATATGTGTGTCTGCATTGTGCATGTGCACCTGAATACAAGACCCTCTGAGGCCAGAAGAGTGCTGGATCCCCTGGAGCTCGAGTGATGGGCAGTTGTGGTTAATGTGCGTGTTGGGAACGCGCTCCTCAGCTCCGATTTTAGACATTTTATATATAAAGGGACTGGAAATAACCACAAAAAGTGGCCTTTCAAGTCTAAGCCAGAGACATTTTTATTCAGAAAAAAATGTAAATACCTAAAAATCCACTAAATGATGACTCTTTCTGTCTCTGTCTCTTTCTGTGTGTGTGTGTGTGTGTGTGTGTTCTGAGCTCATGGTGCCACTGGCCACACTGAATTCTGGGACAAGCAAATGAAAGCCCCACGAGTTCCTCCCTGCAGTCACCTTATGGAATGGCTGCCTGTCCCATTCTCTCTTCCACGTGGCACCGTCATTGCTGGGGCCCTGACCTCCAAGGGGACAGGTTGCTGTGTCACTCTTTGTTCTGTCCAGACTATTCCAATATGGCTTGGCGTGCATGTCTGACTACTATACACACACAGAAAACTGAGACATGGTGGTTCCCGTTGCTTTCTGCCAAGCTGTTGCCTTTTGAAAAGGTGACGGCCAGCGATTACTAAAGCTTCCTGTTCCTTGCCTACTTTTAAAGACCACCATCCAATCAAAGGTCCCGATGTGAGAACTCCTTAAAAAAAAAAAGACACAGAATTGTGTGGAACCACACTGATAGAGTATTCTACAATCCCCACTCCCAGGATGCCAGATTGTTCCCCACACCCTGAGTGTTCCCACAGGCATCCTAACTACCACCAAAAGCACAGAAACATAATACCCACTGCTTCTGTATACCCACTATGAAAATATGTTTGAGTTTAGGAAGTGTGGCTCTACTGTCTGGCTGCAAAATAAATCCTGCCTTCACTGAAGATGTTCCAGCTGGATGTTGGCAAGAGATTACTGGAGACCAATAGCATCCTTAGGTATGATGCCTTTGGGGAGGATCATGGTGGATGATGAAGGCAAGGAAGACTGTGCACAGCCATTTAGGGGGCTGGTAGATATATAGGCATATAGGCCATTTTCCATAAGCAGCTCTGGAATGCTGTGATCCTCCCCACCCCCTTGACAAAACCCAACAGGCTGGGTGCAGGGTCCAACAGAATGAGATTTTCTTGGGAAGCATGTATATGAGTGTACATGCATGCATGCATGCATGCATGAGTAGGTGTGTGCATTCCCGAATGCATGCATGCATGCACACATGCATGCACATGTTCATGCATTTGTGTGTGAGTGCAAACACACAATGCGTGTGTGTGTGTGTGTAATGCAGAGTTCAACATCTGTTCATGCATTTGTGTGTGAGTGCAAACACACAATGCATGTGTGTGTGTGTGTGTGTGTGTAATGCAGAGATCAACATCCTGTGTTGTTCCTCAATCACTCTCCACCTTATTTTCAGAGACATGGTCTCTCACTGAACCCAGAGCTTGCCAAGTAGGCTAAGCTGGTTGGCTATCAAGACCCCTCCCCCCAAATCCTCCCGTATCTGCCTTCCCATGCCTGGACGTGTAAGTGAACACCACAAGCATGGCTTTTGTGTGGGTGCTGGGGATCTAAACTCAACTCCACTTGCTTGCACACTAAGCACTTTCTTTACCAGCAGAGCAATGTCACCAGCCCAACCTTGGAGTTTCTGAGAAAGGCTGGTCAGGCCTAGCAATTCAAGTTTAACTCAGGGGGATGTGAAGCCATTCAGGAGACTTGGATCCCATTACAGCTGTAGAGCTGTATGACAGAGTGATGCACTCAGGACCTGAGCTGTCAATCAAGCTCATGACCAACAGTAAGAAAACCTTTCAAGACAATAGGGCCTAGAGTATTATTATTATTATTATTATTAGTAGTAGTAGTAGTAGTAGTAGTATTAATATCATCAAAGATCCTGAAAAGGACTGGGCCAAGATGCTGTGTATTTATCTGTAAGGTACTCACACTATTGACAGTTCCCTTCTAAGAAATCCTGGAAAGGACTGGGCCAGGATAGGAGGGGACAAAATGCCTGCAACCAGTGGAGACCTGGGAAGGTAAAAGAACCACTCCATAGATCTTCTAGAAAAGTCTAGAGAAAGGACCCAAGGAGATGAAGGGGTTTGCAGCCCCCTAGGAGGAACAACGATATGAATTAACCAGTACCCCCAGAGCTCTCAGGGACTAAACCACCAACCAAAGAGTACACATGATGAGGCTCATGGCTCCAGCTGCATATGTAGCGAAGGATGGCCTAGTTGGTCATCAATGAGAGGTCCTTGGTCCTGTGAAGGCTCTGTGCCCCAGTGTAGGGGAATGCCAGGGCCAGGAAGCTGGAGTGGGTGAGTTGGTGAGCAGGGGAAGGGGGGGGAAAGAGGGTTTTCAGAAGGGAAACCAGGAAAGAGGATAACATTTGAAATGTAAATAAAGAAAATATCTAATAAAAAAAGAAAGAAAAGAAGTCTAAGGCTCTTATCACCTTGATTCGGGGGTCCTGGCTTCTAGACTTTTGAGGCAATTCATTTTAGTGTTTTAAACTGTGATGGTCAACTTGACAGGATCTAGAATCATCATGGAAACCAGTCTCTGGAGGGTATCTGTTGAGGGTTATCTTGAGTAGGTTAATTAAAGTTGGAAGACCCATCATCGTAAACGTGTGCAGTATCATCTCAAAGGCTAGGATTCTGGGCCTGATATAAAGGAGACCATGAGCTGAGCACCAGCAGCCATCTTTCTCTCTGCTTCCTGACTGTGGATGCCATGTGACCAGTCACCCCATGAGGGACTATGTCCTCAAACTATGAGCTACAAATTCCTTAAGTTTCTCTTGTCAGGGTATTTTATCACAGCAATAGGGAATATACACGCATCATCTAGGGTAATTAGAGAGAGCTGTCCTGGGGAATAAATTCATGGCCTGACCTTTCGTATAGGTGGACTCTTGGTCTCAAGATGTCAGAGAAGAAAAATAGCCTCTCCTCAAGCAAGGGATGCTGGGTAGAAAGCATGCTCATAAGTCAAGCTGTGCAGAAGAGCACGGCCCATCCCCTTTCTCCTGGATCTGTCCAGTGTTGGCCCTTAGGTGCTCCAGTCCCTTTCTACTCCATTTCCAGTCCAGGTGTGAGCCTAAGGCCTTTCTGGAAAGTCAACTATGAGTCTGGCCATTGGGTCCTCAGTGGATCGAGCCACAACTCACCTTTTAGCATATGGGAACCTTTACTATGTTCCCAGTCATCCTGGGGGCTTCTCTGGATCCAGTGTGGCTCTCATATCTGCTTGAGAGTCACAACTTGGCTTGCAGTGCACACACAGCCAACACGAGAAACAATCTACCAATGGATACAGGAGCTGCCACTACTGCTTTGCTGTACCTCGACTGGGACACAGGCACGATGAATCATGCAGGGACATACATGTAAGAAAGAAGAAAGCTTCAACCCAGAGAACTAGGTGCATCCCTGCATAGGAGACCACCAAGAACCCAAGGCGTCCTGTGGTAACTGTGCTTTGTGCAACCTCACCTTTCTGAGTAGCTCTTGGCCCTTTCTGACCAAGAAGGGGCAGCTTTCACATACCCCACAGCATGACTGCTCAGGACACAGAGGGAAGACAGGCTGTGATGTAGCCACCATTGTGGGACCAGATGGAGGTGGGTGTGGCTTTTGATAGGACTTTAATCCTATCAAATCCTATAGGTTCTGAGGATTGTTCCCAGAGCCTCACATGCTCTGGCGAAGCACTTGACCACTAAGCTGCTTCAAGCCCTATTGGTTCTTTTCACTTTTTATTTTCAGGGTAGCCTCTCAGTTTCTTAGAAAGGACCCAAGATTCATGCTGTGGCCCAGAGAGACCCTAAGCTGCCATTGCTTTCTCTCAGCCTTCCAAGAAGCTGGAGTCACAGGCCTATCTCACCGGGCCTGGATGCTTTAAAATCTTCCATTATTAGCTTATATGTTCCCGACTATCAGTTTAAAACTCAGTCGACTCAGCAGCACAAGGATGAGAGAACACTAGCTCACTGCTCTGAGACAAATGCAGTCAGTCTTCCACGTGGCCCTACAAGGCTGGAATCTGCATTGGATATTCAAGTTTTTACAGAGGAGAGGACCTAAGCACAGAGAGGCTAATAATGTCCCAGGGTAACACAGCCAGGAAAGGGTTAGGGTTGGGGTAATCTCGTAGGCCAGTAGTTCTCAACCTTTCCTAACACTGTGACCCTTTGACACAGTTCCTCATATTGTGACGAAGCCCCCCTCCCCCAACCATAACGTTATTTTCATTGTTACTTCATAAATGTAATTTTGATACTGTTATGAACCATACTTGTAATTATCTGACATGCAGGATATCTGACATGTGACCCCCCTGAAAGGGGTCACTACCCACAGGGTGAGGACCACTGTCCTAGGCAAGCTGGCCCAGGCCCTGTATATCCAACACCGTGCTTTGCAATGCTGCCACCACTTAACTCTCCTTTCCTAGTTTAAACCCCTCTAGAGGAGACCATCTCAAACTCTTATCTCCCATATTGATATTCAAGCTCTTTTTGAAAGTTATGCCCCAGGCGGGAGACCAGGCTTGACAGCCTTCCTTTTTTGCTCAAAAGACGAGAGCCTGAGATTCTGACCTGTCTGCATTTTTTTTTCTTTCAGCTGGAAGCAGGGGCATCCACACCTTCAAATTTACAAGCAAATCTCATTGCAGCTAATGCAACAATAGAGGGAGGGTTGAAAGTCGGCTCTCTGGACAGGAGGATTCGCCTCCCCTACCCGGCCTGGAGCAAGCTGAAGTGTCTGCTGATATCCTTGAACATCAGAATGAGGGGAAAGTTGGTTCTGGAGAGACGGGGATCTGATGTTAAGAACACATTCTGCTCTTGGAGAGGACCTGGGTTCAGTCGCCAGCATCCACACCAGTCAGGTAGTTTTATAGAAACCTGAAACTCTAGGATCTGACGCCTTCTGCTGGTCTCTGCGGGCATACACACTCAAAGTTACACAGGTGTGTACACACACACACACACACACACACACACAATCTTTTTAAAAGGAGCTAAGGGAAGTAGAGATGTTTCAAGCATTTAGTTGGGAAAGGCCAGAGATGCTGTTAAAACCCTTGTGTTGCACAGAACCCCCCCCCCCCCCCCATCTACTGAGCTAGCTTGACAACTCCTGGCTCATAGACTTTGCTACTACATGAGATCTCACAGCAAAACAGAAGAGTTAGGGAAGGCCCATGTTCAGGCCAGAGGTCCTCAAACCACCCCCCCCCCCCCCAAGCCCAGTCTCCTTGTGATCGTGGTAACTGAAAAATTTACCAGAACACAGCATACTCATGTTCTTGCATTGCTGGTGGCACAGTGGGATAATCGTAGCAAAGATGCCTTGGCCGGCAGAGATGGGAGTATTTACTTTAGAGTTGTTTACACTCTAAGAAGTGTAACCCGACCATGTGCCCCTGGAACTTCAAAGGCATTCCTTCTGCGCTGAATCTTCAGCTTAGCCTCTAGAGCTGGCTGCTTCCAGGCTGCTCAGCTTCTGTGGCGCGAGGGTGTGTGCGCATGCGTGCGTACTTGCCTGCGGCGGGTCGTGGGGGGTGGGGTTCTGATCAGATCAGCTCTGCAAACTTGA
Source organism: Mus caroli (assembly GCF_978045245.1). NCBI lineage: Eukaryota > Metazoa > Chordata > Mammalia > Rodentia > Muridae > Mus > Mus caroli. Next base: position 131,559,042 of record NW_028227259.1, on the reverse strand, counting down.
CTAATTTGGAGGAGTGCTTGTTGTATTGTTGCCATGTCCCAGTACCTGACAAAAGGCTACTTAAGGGAGGATGATTTCCTATGGCTTACAATTTGAGGGAATGCATCCTGATGTGGAGGGCAAGGCACCACAGTGCAACGGGACATCTGGTCACGTGACATCACCAGTCAGAAACAGGAAGTAGAACTGAGGCATCAGACCCCAAAGCTTGCTCTCAGTAATCCGTTTCCTCCAGTGAGTCTCTCTACCACCTAAAGCTCACACAACTTTCTTGAACAGAGTCATCTGCTGGGGAACAGTTGTTCAGTCACAGGAGCCTTTGGGGACATCCCACATCTAAAGCACAGCACTGATTTAAACTGTCTCTTCTTAGGCATCCTGCACATTTTCCTTCCAAATTAGAAGTGGCCAACACCAGGAATATTAGAAAGATGGGTGACTAGCAAATCATTAGATGTTCCTCCTGCGCCCGCCTCAGAAGACCACAGGGAGGTCAGTAGGCACGGCTGAAGTCAGCCCCGAGACTACAGAAGTTCACAGGGGAGGGTAACGGCAGTAGTTGTGGGTCAGAAGTTGCCAGGGAGAACCCGTCCATCACAGCAGAGGAGTGGACAGTCAGCAGCCTTTCTCGGCGTCGGCGGCTGACCCTTCCTATTCTCACCATTTGTCAAAACTGAAATCCATGGCCGTGTGCCAGCCTGGCATCTTGCCCACGTGCACTTCACTGCAGCCTCTTAGAAGCTGCTCTGCTTGGAATGTGTATGTGTGTGTGTGTGTGTGTCGGGGGAGGGGGTGATTTCAGTGCAGGGTTCCTTCAATCGAGCTCGTGGGCCTCTTGTGAGCTTGAAAAGTCAACTCAGCTGGTCTCAAGCTGCCTTTTGTTATGCATGAAGACACACAAAGGGTCGGTTCACCATGCCAAAGTAAATATGCACTTGAGAAAGCTTTCAGATATAAACACGCTCACACGCACATGTATGTGTGGGCAGATGTGTAACACCCACCTGACAGATGCATACATAAATGAATGTTGCAAGATACTGCTTGCTAACCTGTGTGCATACAGTCTGAGTCACACCACCGTATTAGTCATTTTCCTAGTTGCTTTGATAAAATAATTTACCAAAGCAATTTAAGGAGGGAAGGCTTTCTTCTGGCTTACAGGACAAAAAAGAAGGCCCTCATGGGTGGTGATGGTAGGGATGACATCATAGCAGCTGGTCACATTGTATCCACAGTCAGGAAGCAGAGGGTAATGAATGTTCATTGTGATGGCCATTATTGGTTGGTTGTGATGGCTTCTCTTCAACTTAACAGTACCTAAGATCACCTGGGAGACGGGCCTCCGGACACATCTTTGGGGGAACTGTCTTGATTACCTTTGTTGAAAATGGGAAGGTACATCTCAACTGTGGGCAGAGTCATGCCACAGGCAAGAGATTCTACATGGTAGACATTGGAGTTAAGGGAACCAGCTGAGCTGCAAGCCTGTGCCCATTGCTCTCTGCCTCTTGACTACAGAAGTGTTGTGAGCAGCCTCCGGAAGCTCCCGAAGCTGGGCTGACCCTGTAAACTGGACCGTGAGTCACGATAATTCCTTTCTTCCTTATGTTGCTTATATTAAGTATTTCATCCCTGTACCAGGAAAAGAGACCAAGATACTTGTACCCAGTTTCTCTTTTCCCTTTTGTGCAGTGAGGGATTCCAGTCCAGGGAATGATACAGTCCATCTTCAGAATGGGCTTTCCCATCTCAATCAGTCCAACCTAGAAACTCCCAGACAGTAGTGATTCTAGGTCCTTTTGAGTCGGCACTAAGTTTAAACCATCACACCTGTTTTAATGGTACTGACATCATCTGAGACTCCCCATTTAGCCAAACAAGCTAAACCAGCTGGCTAGGGAGTCCCAGAGTTCATGTTATTTTCACCTCCCCACCACCGGGGTTAAAATGCATTCAGCCACATTATGTGGGTGCTGGCAATGAAGCTCATTGAGCCTCATACATACGGCAGCACTGACCGGTTTATCCCTTAAGCCTACCCCCATCCTTCCACGCACTAACCTCTGCAGTCACCCACAGATTACTCAGCCAAACAACCAAGGTCCTCATCCCTTGATCCCCACACTGAGGCCGAACCCACTCCATTTTATCTGAGCATTCCTCAACCCCACATCCAAACCCAACTCTCACCACTAAGAGATTTTCTGAGGCCAATAGGGACCAGATTCATTGCAGCCCACAGACTTGCAACAAACGGAAAGGAAAGCAAAAAGAAACAAAACTCAGCTCCCCACCCCCCCACCCCCGGCTGGCAATCATTCGGAACAATTGGCTTCTGATTAGCCGCCTCGTTAAAACATAAACTCATTTAATTTAATCATTGAAGCAATAGTCTAAGCCAACACAGCCATTATCACAGGAAATTCCGTAATGCTCACTCTCTGTGAGACATGACAATTTGGCATCTTTATTAAGAATACAGATCTCTCACTGGTGTGGAGGACTCTACAGCAGCTGTGGTCCTACCGTTATCTCTGCAAACCAGCAGCCTCTTTCCTACTTGCCCACACAAAGCAATGAGGGGAGAGAACACCCAACACTCCCAGAGTCAAGTGAGATGGTCCACCTCCAATTAGTTTTCAAGAATGATTTTATATTTAATTTAATTTTAATTTTGTCAAGTATGAGTATGATGTGTTTGGGGGAGAGAAGTAATATGTATATGAGTGCAATGCCTTCAGAGCCCAGAAGAGGGTGCGGGATCCCCTGGAAGTGGAATTACAGACAGTTGTGAGCTGCCCAGTGTGGGTGCTGGGAACTGAACTTGCGTCCTCTGCAAGAGCAGTATAGACTCTAAGCCACTGAACTGTCTCTAGCACTAAGTAGAACTTTCAAATTACCAATCTGTTTTATGCTAATGGGCACAGCAATTACCCCATAGGTGGGTGTAACTTTAATTTTTTCAAATCCAATTTAAATGATGGTTCTTAAACACTTTCACCTTCCTTGTAGCCCACCACCCACCAGAGGTAGTGGAAAAGAAAGGATATGTGGGAAGTGGACCTGTTTAGAAAGGTTCTTTGGAGCAACTCCCATTTGTGTTGTCAGGAAATTGGCAGTTCAATTCACAGGCTAGCAGGCAGTGGTAGCTCAATCCACTCACAAACACCTCACAGATAAACCAGCAGTCCAGTTCAGTAAAGTCACGTTAGCAACAGCAGTGACACGACCTAGCAGAAACAGCCAGGCCTCAACCTTGGCTCAAGTCAGCAGGGGAGGCCCAGAGGAACACCAGGAGAAGTTCTCCCAGAGAAGCAAAGATCAGCAAAGACATGAGACCCACGAGCGTTGCACAGCTAGCTGTACCAGCAAGCCAGGCTCTGTCATGTTCTAGTTATACCCTCCAAACATCACATGTCCTCCATGTGCTTTGCCTCAGCCATGTGCATCCAATCAGCCTGAGTCCTCAGAGTCCCAGCAAATGTAGCTCAATCACACAGTGTAAGGTAGACCAAAACATGTATGTTGTTAGCAAAGAATCCTTCATCACGTGTCCCTTCACGTGCTTACTTTAGCAGAACATCCTCTCTCCTGTGTCTGCTTCAGTGAAACATTCCTTCACGAGTCTGCCTGAGCCTTTCTCCTGTGTCCAATTCAGGAAAATACTGTTTCAGGAAATTCACGTGTTTGCCCCAGCAAAACAGCATCCAATACAACTGACTCTCCAAAGAACTCTTAGGTTTCCACTTCAGGTGGGGGTTTCCAGAGGCAGATGAGATGGAAGACAGGAACAACCTCCCTGTCTAGGCATCTTGACCTTGTAGCTTCCTCACACCATCTTACCTTTACCCACAAGCCTCCTCTTCCTTACCATCTATGGGTCCTAGCCTCTTACATGCAGGCTCAGCTCTCCCTAGTCATCTTCTGGTTTCTCAGGATGAAGAGCCCCTTTCCCTAGCAGCTCCTTATAAACCAGTTATGATCAAGAATGGCTTGAGGATGCGGGTGTGCTCATCCACAGCAACTGGGAGGCAGAAAGAATGATTGCTGCTAAGTCAAGGCCGGTGTGCCTCTCCAGTGGTTCCAGATGAGCTTTAGCTCCAGGGAGTCTCTATCTCAAAATATTAAGACATTAAAAAAAATTGAGGGGCTGGACAGATGGCTCAGTGATTAAGAGCACTGACTGCTCTTCCAGAGGTCCTGAGTTCTATACCCAGCAACCACATGGTGGCTCACTACCATCTGTCATGGGATCTGATACTTTCTCTTCTGGTGTGTCCCAAGAGAGTGACAGTAAACTCACATACATAAAATAAAATAAATAAATCTTTTAAAAAAAGACCTGAGATGTAGTATCCCTTATAGACCTTTGCATTGACTTTCAAATTTAAAAATATATTACTGGATTGTCTTTCTGAGTAGACTCTGGAAATTCCAAACACATTGTGCTAAATCACCCCGTTCTCTGCCTATCTCTTGATGCCCTCCCACTCTCCTGGTCACCTCCCCATGTCCACAGACACACCTCCTTCTGATCCGACCGATTATGGTCTGGCAGCTGAAACCCAGCAGCTGGCAGAGACATGGGTGTCTGATGCATTTCACATGTGGGTTTTCCGAGGGTTTGCATCTTCATACGGGAATGTGTGAATGGGAAGCATGGGGTATGATTTTGGCCCATGGGGACTTTTGAACGCTCACACCCCACCCCTGATGCTTATGGGAGGAGCAGGGGTTCAGAGCGTGTGGAGGTAGAAGTCCCAAACCATTCCCACCATGAACAGAGAAGAGGGCAGAGCCTCCTGCCTTCACCTTGGCCTCTGCTGCCTCTGGCGCTGCAGATGTGGCCACCAGAAGCTGGCTTTGTGAAGAGTGAAGAGAATCTACTCCTCGAGGGTAGAGGTAATCTGTAGGATGTAGACACACTAGCTCAATTAAGGCGAGGTATCAGAGAGGAAAGGAAGCCACTGGGAAGACAATGGCGGAGGTGTATATGAACCAGGGAGCCTTGGAAAGCCATGAGCGCCTGTGTCTTCCACTTTTGCTGCTATGCCTCTTGTCTCTGTGTTCTCTCATCCTTCCTTTATGAGTCTCTGAAAAGGTCAGCTCTTCTCATTCACTAATTTACACATGAACTGTTAGGTATCTGGGAACTCACTGCTCTAAGCCCTCCAACCCTGATGTCCCGGTCAGCTTTAACTGTCAACTCCACATAGCCCAGCGCAGTGGCTCTCAACCTTCCTAACGCTGTGACCCTTTAATATGATTCCTCATGTTGTGGTGACCCCCAACCATAAAATTATTTCCATTGCCACTTCATGACTGTCATTTTGCTACTGTTATGAAACATAACACAAATGTCTGATATTTCCCATGGTCTTAAGTGACCCCTGAGAAAGGGCGGGTCAACCCCCAAAGGGATTGTGACCCACAGGTTGAGAACTGCTGGCCTAAAGTCATCTAAGAGTCTCAACTGAGGGATGGTCCAGATCAGACAGGCTTGTCTGGAGCTTGGGGGTGGTTCTTAATTAATGATTGATGTAGGGGGGGCCTAACTAGGCAAATGGTACAGGAAGCAAGCCAAGCAGAACTGTGAGGGAACCAGGAAGCCACAACTCTTCATGGTTTTGGCTTCGAGTTCTTGTTTGAGCTCCTGCCCTGCCTTTCTTCCATGCTGGATGATAACCTTTCAGCTGAAACAAACCCTTTCTCCCCTAAGTTGCAGAGCGGCAGAGTAGCTTCTTGTTGTTGTTGCTAATAGTTTGCTTTTTATTTTGTTTTTGTTTTTTGAGACAGGGTTTCTCTGCGTGGCCCTGGCTGTCCTGGAACTCACTCTGTAGACCAGGCTGGCCTCGAACTCAGAGACCAGCCTGCCTTTGCTCAGAGTGTTTTGTTTTGTTTTGTTTTGTTTTGTTTTGTTTTGTTTTTTATCACAGCATCAGAAAGGAGACTCAGGTAGAAAACCTGCCTAAGGGAGCCTGGGAAGGTCCAGTCATCAACACATCATCAGCTAGGATTCAGGCCTCACACTATGTTGCACACTAGGGTGGGAGTTCACTGTACAACACTCCGGGGGAGGGCAGCCATGTAAAACAGTGTCCCTGCCTTAGGCGAGGATTATAAATATCCTTCTGTTTCCTGAGGAGCTACAGAAGCAATATTCAATGCACAGGCTACATTTGCAACTTCATAGCCATCAGCTTGAGAGATCTGGGCAGTCATGGGTTGTGACAGGAGTGGAAAAAATAAACCCAATGGGCTGCGCCATAATTGGTTATGGAGATGGTGGTCCACACAGACCCATCAGTCTTGTAATGATGGTGGAGATCACCATCCACAGGGTCCTGTTTCTTCTCTCCTTGGTGCATCTTGTCCTCTGGGAGACACTGCCTAGCCAATGACTGTATTACCTGACAATGCTTGCCGTGGGGGCTGGGGGCTGCCATTAAGCAAGCATAGTAGACCATTGTTGGCCCATCCCAGCTCTAGGCAGGTTCCTTCCTTTCCTGCCAAATTGTCTATTTGATTTAGGGCAGTGCTAGCCCCTGGGAAGAGTACACGTCACAGTGTTCCTGGTTAGGTATGATGAATGCTTACTTAATGTTCACATCCCAGACTAAAGGAGGCATGTAGTCGCAAGGTGGGTGTCCTGAACGTGATCCCCAGTCACTTGACAGTCCAGACTGCCTGCACATGGAATGTTCTGCCTCTAGAGCAGTGTCCCTGCATCCAGATATTGATCATGGAAGAGTGAGTGAGGAGGGGTGACACAGGCTCGTCTGCAAGGGACACTGGGCAGTTCTGCTTGATTAATAATAGACACTCCTACTCCCAGGTCATGCATTGCTAAGAAATAACAGTCCATGCCTGGGCAGTGTCACCCAGAGACAAGATGCACCAAGGGAAGGGAGGGACATGACCTTGTGGACGGCCATCTCCACCATCATTCTGTAAGCTGGGGGAACTTTGTGGACCACCATGGCTCCCATCCTTGTGAGGCTGATGGACTGCAGCACTAATCCCACATGCACAGCTGTTGCTTAGAAGTAGAGGTTTTTCAGGAAGGTCCTGATGGGCAGATGCACAGGAGCGAGTCATATAGCTCTGTCAGGCATGTCTCACTTCCTTCATGAACATCCATCGGATACCAGCGACAGCCATGTTGGGACGGCCAGGCGGAAAACAAACTCCTGTCCAAGCTGCTGTTATTTGGGCCTGCTGATTTTTGCCACCCGAAACATTTGTTCCCGAGAGACAAAAACAAGTCATGGTTGTCTTTCTTCTCTCCCTCTGTGCCTTCAACATATTTTGCTCTTTGAATAAAATGTGCCTAGCTGGTTCCCACTGGTCCCTACCTTGGGACCTTATCTCTGGTCTGTCTTCACGTAGCCCCAGATATCATCCATCATCCTTATTCTTTTAGACTCTCACTTGCAGCAAAAGGAGCTGTTGACAACCTGGTCCAAAGCAACCAACCTCACAGCCCCGTTCTTGGGTTCCTTACTGGCACCTGAAACGATTTTTTTCCCCTTTCATTTTGCTCAAGTGTGTGCGCGCCGGCATATATGTGTCTGTGTCTGCATGAGTTCGGGTTCAGGTGCATGTTCGCGCATGCATTTGTATGTGCATGTATATGCGCATGCGTGTCTGTCTGTCTTTCTGTCCATCCTATATAGAGTTTTGAGACCACTCAAAGGTCTTTAAAAATGTCTTTATCTGGAGGTATGTGTGCACGTATCAGTGGCCACAGATCTCATTTTGGATTTGTTCATTTTTCTCTCCCCAGCCCGGAATCTCATGCTCCCCGACTGGCTGGCCTCTTGGGTCCCCCAACTGAGGGAAATCAGAACACGAGAAAAAGATTTTAGAATTCCAGTAGCCTCTTTTTCTCTTTCTCTCTCTCTTTCCAATTAACAGCTGCCGGGAGCAAACTTTCTGAGGTGAAATACATCCAGAGAAGATAAACGGCTTTTTAATTTGGGTCACCCACAAGGTCAGCGGTAGAACTGTGTTATTGTTATTTTTTTTTTCCAAACATGCCTTCATTAACTTTCTTTGAAGAACCGGTATAAAGGAGTCCTGTGCTTTTTGATGAACACATTTCCTCTCCTTAGCTACCAGTTTCAAATGAAGCCTTTGCCCCAGGCCTGAGCAAGGGGGGGGGGCACCCCTGTCTGTGGCAGTCCTGAGCCTCTGGCTGGGTCTCTGTCAAGCTTTTTGCCAGACAGACACAGAGAGGGGTTGACTTTCCTGATGCAGCCTGGGCCGAGTGGGCAGGACAGCCAGTCCAGCGATTCATTTCAGCAGAGGAGACTCACCGTTACATATCTATCCTCCCATTGCCTTCTCTGGTTGTGAATGGCTCCATTGCTGTTCAGTGAGGTTTAACCGGGACTGAAGCAGCTTGGATTCCCGGAGGAGGAGGAGGAGGAGGAGGAGGAGGAGATGCTCCTACCAGATAAGGTGATCTACTGTGATTGGTTCAGAAATAGTCACCTGATACCACATGGGCCGCCAGGCACCTGCCCACGACTTTGAATTGACTAGTGACTTTTCTGGACTTGTTGGTTTGGTGGAAAGGCAGCATGAGAAAAGAGTTGTCAAATAGAACAGGCTTGGCTTGGTGGCACATGCCTTTAATCTCTGTACTCTGGAGGTGAATCTCTATGAATTCAAGTCCATTTTGGTCTATAGAGCAAGTTCCAGGCCAACCAGGATACACAATGACACACACACACACACACACACACAGAGGGGGGGGGAGAGGGAGGGGGAGGGAGAGGGAGAGGGAGAGGGAGAGAGGGAGAGGGGGCCAGAGATGATTAGAACTCGGCGATGCTATCCACTTCACACTAATTCAGCGTGCTTGAGCTCCTATGGGCTTTAACTTTACAGTTGGAGAAGCCGTTTTTCTTTCTGCTTCCATTATCTGATTTAAGTTTCTCCACCCATCAGGGAAATAGCCCTAGCTCCCATACCCCCAAGCAAGACAGTTCTGAATTCAATGTTGAATCAGGACTCGGTCACCTCTAAAGTTCTGAAGTTCCAACAGGATCTGGCCGCCATCTGGGACTGCACATGCTCCTTTCTTGGGAGTCCTTGGTCTTATTTTTAGCACTCGCTAGCGACATTCAGACATGCTGATAACGCTTCCTGTTCATGTTAAGAGAGACTTCTCCACCACCTAACAACCTGGATTTCCTATTGTTTCTATTTCAGCCAATGACATCACTGCCATCCGTGCCTGGGACACTAATGTCCTCCTTTGTGCGGTCACCCAGTCTAGACCAGTGGTTCTCAACCTGTGGGTCGTGACCCCCCTGGGGGGTTCACATACCAGATATCCTGCACATCAGGATTTATATTATGATTACGTTTCTATTACGATTCCTAACGGTAGCAAAATAATAAAGTAGCAACGCAATAATTTTATGCTGGGGTGGGGAGGGTCACCAAAACCTGCTCTACAGACTAACAGTCACAAAAATATCTAATGGTTCACAGCCAAGGACAGTCTTTATCCAGAATCCTCCAACTGCAAATGAAGAGACCTAATTCAGGCCTGTGGACCACAAATAGTCTGAAATTATCTCTCCTTGGTGCCTATGAATCAAGAACCCACTGCAGCTGGATACGTGGGGTGTGCCTATTTTTCCCAGCCTGCCTTGCAGGTGGCTGACTACAAGTCCTCACCCATTTGCGGATGGCGACACAGCTGCCTCTGAGTCGCCCATGCTCCTGGAAGTAATTCCAACATGCCCATCAGTTCAGCAAGTTGGACTTGGATGAGCTGTTTCTTTGGTTGGGCACGAGGGCCCCATCACCAGTGAAGAGACATGAGTTTACATTTCCTTGAAAAGGGGGAATTTGTCATGAAATCCCCCCATGCTGCCAAAAGCCAACACAATTCTGCATATTTTACCCCTGGATCTTATATGAGAAAGCCAGAAAATGGAGGCTGCAGATCTGCCTTGAGTTTCACTTGATGTCATTTTTGCTGTTATGACAGTGCTTATAATACACACTCATAAGGATGCTCATGATGGATCTAATACATGGCAATTACATGTGCTAACACACATGTCCAGCTACAAATGCTGTTACTGTGCTAAACACTGTGACCAAAAGCAACATGGGGAGGAAGGGGTTTATCTAGCTTATACTTATATAGTGATTATATCACTGCTCATTACAGAAGAAATCTGAGCAGGAAATCAAGGCAGAAACCTGGAGGCAGGAGCTGATGGAAGGATGCTGCTTACTGACTTGCTCCTCATGGCTTGTTCAGAGTGCTTTCTAATATCACCCAGGACCACCAGCCCAGGAGTGGCTCCACCACAGGGTACTGAACCCTCCCCCATCAATCATCAGTCAAAAAAAAAAAATGCCACCGCAGACAAATCCAGAGGCCAATGTGATGGTGGTACCTCAGGTCTAAACCCTAGTTCTCTACTAACTAGCCACATGAGCTTTAATTACTTTCCAAGCACCAGTTTCATCCTTAGTACATTTCATACACATTTCACACGTGCCACTAGAAACCCTGAGACCCCAGAAGACTCTTTTTAACATTGCTGTGAAGAGGTTTAAGCACCTGAGCCTCTCTGGTGAGCACTGTGGAACGTTATCACCAAAACAGCTCGGCATTATCTTTAAAGCCTAAATCACTCCCTTGTCACGTGACAGGCATCCGATTTCAATGAACACAGAGCCATGCTTATGGGTATTCACCATAGCATAAGCCAGAGGTCTCCAAAAGAGTGGCTAACAAACAGGGGTCCATTCCACCACAGGAAAGTGCTGAGTAGAGGAAAGGCTCACGATGTCGGGACTGCTGAATGACTATGTCTTCCCAAGACACACAGCTAAGGAACTGATTACAGAGACTCTCACAGGGGAGTCCATTTGCATGAAGTTAAGGAATGGGAAGAAGAGATCAGGGGGGACAGGTGCTGCAATATTGGTGGCCTTTGTCTGGAGCAGACAAGGTTACCTGGGATACACAGGCATGAGGGAACTGTCTGGGGTGAAGTAATTGTATCCACAGGAGTGAGTGGAATGGATGTCAACATGTATCAAAAAGTATCCAGGCTTGTACATCTTAATTTAAGTGATGTTAATTTTAAAAAGGAAGGCAGGAAGGGCTGGAGAGATGGCTCAGGGGTTAAGAGCACTGGCTGCTCTTCCAGAGTGAGTTCTATTCCCAGAAACTCCATGGTGGCTCACAACCATCTGTAATGGGATCCGATGCTTTCTTCTGGTGTATCAGCAACACTGTGCTCATATGTGTAAATAAGTAAATCTTTTTTAAAAAATGAAAGAAGGAAGAAAAAGAAGGAAGGAAGGAGGAAAGGAAGGAAGGAGGGGGAGAAAGGGAGGGAGGAAGGAAGGAAGAAAGAAAGGGAGGGTGGGAGGGAGGAAAGAAGGAAGAAAGAAAGGGAGGGTGGGAGGGAGGAAATAGAGTCTGGAGAGATGGCTCAGTTATTAAAAGCACCGAATGCTCTTCTAGAGGACCTGGGTTCAATTCCCAGCACCCAAATGGTAATTCTAGTTCCAGTTGATCCAACGCCTTGTTCTGGCCTCCTTGGGTCTACCAGGCACAAATGTAGTATGAAGACAAACATGTGGCCAACAACGTTCAGGCACTTAAATTAAAATATATATATATAAAATAAAAAAGAAAAGGGAGATGAAGGTTAAATAAGGAAAGAGAAGAACAAAGGAAATGAAGTGCTGGAAAAGCCATCGGATGCGTGGGTATCAACCTGGGGTTTAGCATCTCTGCCTCTGCCTTCTGCCTGGCTCCAGTGGCTTCTGCCTGGCTCCAGTGGCTTCTGCCTGGCTCCAGTGGCTTCTGCCTGGCTCCTGTGGCTTCTGCCTGGCTCCAGTGGCTTCTGCCTGGCTCCTGTGGCTTCTGCCTGGCTCCTGTGGCTTCTGCCTGGCTCCTGTGGCTTCTGCCTGGCTCCAGTGGCTTCTGCCTGGCTCCTGTGCCTTCTGCCTGGCTCCAGTGGCTTCTGCCTGGCTCCTGTGGCTTCTGCCTGGCTCCTGTGGCTTCTGCCTGGCTCCAGTGGCTTCTGCCTGGCTCCTGTGCCTTCTGCCTGGCTCCAGTGGCTTCTGCCTGGCTCCTGTGGCTTCTGCCTGGCTCCTGTGCCTTCTGCCTGGCTCCAGTGGCTTCTGCCTGGCTCCAGTGCCTTCTGCCTGGCTCCAGTGCCTTCTGCCTGGCTCCAGTGCCTTCTGCCTGGCTCCAGTGCCTTCTGCCTGGCTCCAGTGGCTTCTGCCTGGCTCCAGTGCCTTCTGTCTGGCTCCAGTGGCTTCTGCCTGGCTCCTGTGGCTTCTGCCTGGCTCCTGGGGCTTCTGCCTGGCTCCAGTGGCTTCTGCCTGGCTCCAGTGGCTTCTGCCTGGCTCCTGTGCCTTCTGCCTGGCTCCTGTGGCTTCTGCCTGGCTCCTGTGGCTTCTGCCTGGCTCCAGTGCCTTTTGCCTGGCTCCAGTGCCTTCTGCCTGGCTCCAGTGGCTTCTGCCTGGCTCCAGTGCCTTCTGCCTGGCTCCAGTGCCTTCTGCCTGGCTCCTGTGCCTTCTGCCTGGCTCCTGTGGCTTCTGCCTAGCTCCTGTGGCTTCTGCCTGGCTCCAGTGGCTTCTGCCTGGCTCCAGTGCCTTCTGCCTGGCTCCAGTGGCTTCTGCCTGGCTCCAGTGCCTTCTGCCTGGCTCCAGTGGCTTCTGCCTGGCTCCAGTGGCTTCTGCCTGGCTCCAGTGGCTTCTGCCTGGCTCCAGTGGCTTCTGCCTGGCTCCTGTGGCTTCTGCCTGGCTCCAGTGGCTTCTGCCTGGCTCCAGTGGCTTCTGCCTGGCTCCAGTGGCTTCTGCCTGGCTCCAGTGGCTTCTGCCTGGCTCCAGTGGCTTCTGCCTGGCTCCAGTGGCTTCTGCCTGGCTCCAGTGCCTTCTGTCTGGCTCCAGTGCTCTCTGAAACAGAGTGCTGGTCCTGAGAGTGGACTTGGTAAACCTTCTGCCTACGTCCTTCTCATCCACAGGAGACACCATACTTGACTCCTGACTGCCCTCCTCCACTCAGGCACAGCCCAGAATTCTCAACGGCCTTGCCAACATGCCCTGCAAACTGATCAGAGCCAAGACATCCCTGGCCTGGAGTAGAAGTCAAAGCCCTCCACAGTCAAGAGCAATACCCCAATCATGCCAGTTTAGCCAACACTCAGGACAAACCCATCACAGATATTCACGGATTGAGCTGTGGTAAACCCCATCCTGTAGCTGCTGGCCCAGAGTATGAGTTAAATGGCTGGTCAGACCCCAGTTCCTGCAACCATCACCCAAGTGCTGGCATCTACTGCTCCATCCCTGTCTCTACCTGTTTCCTCTGGGCTTATGGCTTTTATCACCCAGCTCTGAGTGTGCACAATCTGCCACTTATTAACACCAGCTCAGGCTTCCTGTGGACTTGTTCCTCCTCGGAACAAGAACATCTATGCCTGTTCTGCTATGAACATGAACCATGCTTAGGGGCAGGGCATCAACCACACAACTCATCTCCATGGGGGAGAGAGTTCATCTCTTTCACTAAGAATAAGCCAGGGACTGTCTTTCCTGCTTACAGGTCCCCTTGCTATTATGGAGGACCAGAGTAAAACCTTGGTGAACATGGTACCTGGACTCCCAGCCTGATCCCAAATGCCATGGAGGTGCCCATATCCACCTCATACCTTTTTGCTTCTGTGGTTTCTTAAATGAACCATCACCATTGAGTATTTACATCCAGCTCTTAAGTGAAACTCAATTCAGGTGGCAGCCTGAGTCACTGCAGACCCACCTAATTGGACGTGACAGCCATGATTTATTTACTGTGGCTGTCTGTGCTTGGATCCTTAATCGCATCTAACACTCATCTTATCGCAAGCCTGCTCGGAGGACCAGAAATTCAGATTTTTTTTTCTAACAGCCCAAATCCCCAGTAATGAGAGGAGGGAGTGGAAAAAACATAAAGGGATTAAATTTGCTTCCGTAACGTAGCCCAGGTGTTTGATTTTTATTGGTTATGGTTAATTTAGATATTTAAAGATACAAGGAGGGAAGCAGTCAGTTTTGAATATCCTGGATGTAAGCAAGGGGATACTACCTCTTATTTGGCATTTAGTTTGGTCGGGGGCTCGGTGAGTAAGAGTGCTCACATCTCAAGCATGAGGATCTGAGTTCAAGTCCCCAGCACCCACATAAAATGCTGGACCTGGCTGTGCATACACCTGCCACACCAGTGACGTAGGAGGTAGAAAGAGGAAGAGCTCTGGGGCTTGCTGACTGCCGGTCACGGTCAATGAGAGAGCCTGTCTCAAGAAAATAAGGAGGAAGATGATAGAGCAGGGCATCCATGTCTTCCTCTGGCCTCTGCAAGCTGACCTGAATGCATATGTGTGCATACACCACACCACAGAGAGAAACATGAGAATGTATGTGTGCATATGTACATGCAGGTGAAGATACATGTGTCTGCTCACCTGTGTGTGGGGTCGGGGGAGGCACAGGGGCCGAAGCCAACCCTACTTAGTGTTCCTCAGGTCTAATTGCTTTTCTGGGATGGTTGTTCTCACTGGGACCTGGGGCTTCAAGATTTGGCTAAGCTGGATGGTCAATGAGCCCCAGGCATCTGTTTGTTTCCACTTCCCCAGGACTAGGGTTATGAGAATGCATCAACACACCACATTTTTTAAAAAATGTATTCATTTATTTTCACTTAGGTGTATGTGCATATGTCTATGAGTTCATGCACACTGCTTTTGTGAAGTACCCGTGGAGGCCACAAGAGGGCACCAGATGTCATGAACTGGAGTTACAGATGGTTGTGCACTACCTTGTGGGTGCAGGGAACCAAATCTGGGCACCCTTTGAGAGCAGGCAGTGCCAAGAAGTAGGGTCCCCTTGCTTACATCCAGAATATTCAAAACTGACTCCCTCCCCCTCATATCCTTAAATGTCCAAATGTCTTAACTGCTGAGCCATTTCACAAACATACCCACCTTTTCATGTGGGCTCTTGGAAACTAACTTGTATACGGGGAGCGTTCCCCCAATCTACCCACCTGAGTCCCTAAATATGCTATTATCCCCCACTTGTCTTTTATTATTTTTTAATCATTCAATTTTCAGGTTAGCATACAAAACAGTGGATTTTACCATGCATCTTCATGCATGAGTTAGTCTACTTCAGCACCTGTCTCTTTAGTAGGGGCAAGTCACCAAGTACCAAGTACCCAGTGAGTGACACACCAGGCTGATCCTGCAGTTCTGCTTGCCTCCCAATTGATAAACATTCCATCTTTCCAAGCCTGCATTTATTTATAACACATTTGTTGGACTCAGATCAACTTATCAGACCAGATACTGAATGCTACAGATGTCAAGAGGCAATGAAGTTCTTATTGTCATTTGGTTCCACGTTTAAAAGAGAAAAACAGGTTTTCTTTTAATTACCTTGACCTACACTCCTCCCTGCCATCAAGAAACATATGTTTCCTGGAAATATCATATAACCATTGAATGCTTAGGAAACCATCATTGCATGCATTCATAATGTGTTCTAGCCCAGGATGCTGGGCTTCTGACAGAGTACATGGTGAACACTCAAAAAGACCAAAGGCATTTTAGAGCATCAAAGCAAAGTAGAAGAGAGTTGTGGCAAGAGGAACTAAATAATAGGAGTCAGAGAAGAGGAAGAAAAGAATCCAAAGGCTTGCAAGGTGATATGAACCTTGCCTCTGGTATTTTTAAAGACAAAACTTGTGCCAAAGGCAGAAGATTAACAGAAGTCTGAGGCCAAATGCTGGAGATCTGAGCAAAGCCCTAGCCCTGAGCCATGGGCTACTTCTTTTCAGGCTAGTTTCCCTCCCCTCTCTAATGTCAGAGTTCTCTGTCAAAGTATATTTGTTGAGCTGACAGTAGTGTGTCCAACCTAGTTGTTCTAATGAATAAAGGGCTGCAGACATGGCTCGGTTAGTAAAGTCACTGTCATGAATGCATGATGACCTGATATGGATCCTCAGAAACTATATTAAAAAACAAACAAACAAACAAAGAAACAAACCAAAAGTCTGTGTTTGTAATCTCAGCTCTGAGGAGCGAGACACAGAGGGATCCTTGGACATCTCTACCAGGCAGTCTGTATGAATTGGTGAGCTCCAGGCCAATGAGAGATTCTGACTGAGAGAGAAAGAGAGAGAGAATTTTTTCCTATAGCCTCAAGTTCTCCAATGTCCCTTCTTTGAGCATTGTCATCTATGACTGTAGATGGCTTATTCCACCTAGTAGAGAATGTTAACAAGTAAGTCTGTGTATCCCAGTACTGAGTCTGAAGACAGCCTATTGTAAGGCTTTGGGGAAAGGCAGGAGCTATGTTAAGAATACTCCCAGAGGCTGCCTTATTAGCTTGACCACAGTCACTGGGGTGAAGCGGAGGCTTCAGCCCAGTTGGCGTTAACTCCAGCCACACTGGTGCACCAGCATGGAGAACCTGCCTATGAAGACTCTCTGACAACATCAGCCCCCTACCAACATCTCTACATGCTAACGTAAGACCCGGAGTGAAAACTGCTCAACTATGCCTTGCCTGTGATCAATAGCAAGACAAGAGGAAGTGATAAGCCTACATTATAGGGTAATTTCCACGCAGCAGTAGCAAAGAGAATCCCAACTCTATTAGCTCCCAGAGCTGGTGCGGGACTGATGTTCTGTGAGGCATGTGAACGGGGAAGAAGGAATCAGCTCACTGGGCTGCACTTAAAACAGAGGGGCAGATGCCAGGCAGAAGCTCTAGACTTTCCCAGAGCGTTGATGCATTCTGTCTATTACCCTGAGAATTAGTACGTGCAAAGCGTTAAGTGTAATGGGTGTCATAAAGTAAGGATGTGACAACTGGCAGTTATTCCTATTATCATTTCATGTGCAAATTAAGTTTCATATATACCATGCCAAGCAGGTCACAGGTAAAAGCTGGTTATCTTTGTCTCTCTCCTTGGTGATCTAGATGAGAAAAAAAAATATGCAGAGGCAAAGATAAATCTTCATGGAAATAAACGAGCTCATGGAGACCAAGGAGATGATGTGGTTGATGGAGTGCCTGCTGTACAAGCCTGAGGGTCTGTGTCCCACCCCCAGCACCCACTGTAGATCAAGAATGGTAGCACACACCTTTAATCCCAGCACTCAGGAGGTAGAGGCAGGTGGGTCTCTGTCAGTTTGAGCTCAACCTGGTCTATATAGTGAGTTCCAAACCAGCCATAGCTACCTAATGAGACCTTCATATATCAAAACACAACAGAAAACAATCCCATCAGGCATAGTGGCATGCATCCATAATCCCAGCAGGAGATCTGGAAGCAAGGGGGAACCCTGGGGCAACTGCTCAACCAGGCTAGCTAAAATGGTGAGATATGGATTCAGGGAGTCTCTTAGAAAGTAAGCTGGAGAGTGTGTGATATAGGAAATCGTGTGACATTGACATTTAGCCTTTACATGCATGCATACACACATGCACATGCATACACATAAACATATATACACACATCACATAAAAACAAGTGAACAGTTGTCCCATAGTTGGGTCTTTGACTTTCAGAATTATTCTTTTGTTTCTCCCCCTTTCTGACCCTGCTTCTAAGATGTCTTCTAGGTCAAGATGATCTCTCTGGGTCATTAATGTTATTGAACTCAGATCTTGAAGGTCTGAGCCTCTCGTGGCTTTCTACAGATGTCCACAGAATTCCTTGTCTTCTTCATGCAACCCAAGAACTGCTAATCTTTGAGGCACCCCATCACCACCACCACCACCACCACCATCATCATCATCATCACCATTCTCTCTCTCTCTCTCTCTCTCACACACACACACACACACACACACACACACACACACACACTCGCAGCACATCACCAGCATCTCTCATCATTTCCCCATTTACCTCCCACCCTACCTAGCTCTAGTTTGCTAGAAGCAGGTTCAGAAAGGGGGAGAAACAAAAGAATAACTCTGTCTGAAAGTCAAAGACCCAACTATGGGATGAGAAAACTTACCCTATACTATACCATGGCAGCAGAGATAGGAATGGCAGCAGAGATAGGAATGGCAGCTTACCTGTATTTGCTTAACCAGGGAATCAAAGGCAGACAAAGCCATGGCTCATTAAAGCCATTGAATTATGGGTAGTATGCCATGCAGATATGAAAACAAGATTGTCTTAGTCAGGGTTTCCATTGTTATGAAGAGACATGATGACCAAGGCAACTCTTATTGAAGGACAACATTTAATTGGGGCTGGCTTAGAGTTTCAGAGGTTCAGCCCATTATCATCATGGCAGTGTCTAGGCAAACACGATGCTGTAGAAGAACCCGAGAGTTCTGCATCTTGATCTGAAGGCAGCCAGAAGACTGGCTCTTCTGCACTGGGCCAAGCTTGAACATAGGACCTCAAAGCCTACCCCAAAATGACTCACTTCCTCCCACAAGGCCACATCTCCTAATAATGTCACTTCCCATGGGCCAGGTGTATTTAAACCACCACGAAGATGGACACCCTACCTCTATAGAGACCCCCCCAGTCCCACTGCAATGATTATTGACAAGGTCTCATCTTCTGGTTCCTTTTTATCAGTCCTTTCTGTAGTGAGAAAACATTTGAGTGTGGCAATTGTCTAGTGGGTGGTGGGGGAAAGGCATAGTCTATTTGGATGGGAAACAGTACTATAGAGGAGACTCCATAGTAGTGGGGGTTACTGACAACTGTGTGGAGCAGGAAACACAGAGATGAATGCTAGTGTTTGGATGGCTTTCTCCCTTTCTTCTTTATTCCTCCATCTAAGATCCTAGTTCATAGAGTAATGCTTCTAGCACTAAGGCTGCATTGTTCCTACTTGATTAACCCTCTCTGGAAACACTCTTATAGACACACCAGGAGATGTGCCTCAATCTCCTGATTATAAATCTAAAGTTGATACTGAAGAGTAGATGTCCTACCATGTAGGTGCTGGGAACCAAACTGCAATCCTCTGCAAGAGAAGCAAACATTCTTAACTGCTGAGACATCTCTGCATCCTACCCTGTGTACATATTATCACTTAAAGATGATGACCCCTGGATCACGAGGGAAAATCACATGGAAATCACGCTCTGGAAACTGCCTGATGCACAACACAGGAAAACCACTCACTTTTTCACTCTGTGTCTGTGGTGGTTTGAACATGCTTGGCACAGGGAGTGGCACTATTAGGAGGTGTAGCCTTGTTGGAGTGGGTGTGGCCTTGTTGGAGTGGGTGTGGCCTTGTAGGAGGAAGTACGTCACTGTGGGGTGGTCTTTTTTTTCCTCTTAATTATATTTTATTTATTTTTTAAACTTTTTAAATTTTATTTTAATTAGGTTTTTTTTTTTTTTTGGTTTTTCGAGACAGGGTTTCTCTGTGTAGCCCTGGCTGTCCTGGCACTCACTTTGTAGACCAGGCTGGCCTCGAACTCAGAAATCCGCCTGCCTCTGCCTCCCGAGTGCTGGGACTAAAGGTGTGCGCCACCACGCCCGGCTAATTAGGTATTTTCTTCATTTACATTTCCAATGCTATCCCAAAAGTCCCCCCTACCCACCCACTCCCACTTCTTGGCCCCAGCGTTCCCCTTTACTGAGGCATATAAAGTTTGCAAGACCAATGGGCCTCTCTTTCCAAAGATGGCCGACTAGGCCATCTTCTGATACATATGCATCTAGAGACAGGAGCTCCAGGGGGTACTGGTTAGTTCATATTGTTGTTCCACCTATAGGGTTGCAGACCCCTTTAGCTCCTTGGGTACTTTCTCTTGCTCCTCCATTGAGGACCCTGTGAGCCATCCACTTCTGTGTTTGCTAGGCCCCGGCATAGTCTCACAAGAGACAGCTATATCAGGGTCCTTTCAGCAAAATCTTGCTACTGTATGCAATGGTGTCAGCGTGTGGAAGCTGATTATGGGATGGATCCCCGGGTATGGCAGTCTCTAGATGGTGCATCCTTTCATCTCAGCTCCAAACTTTGTCTCTGTAACTCCTTCCATGGGTGTTTTGTCCTAATTCTAAGAAGGGGCAAAGTGTCCACACTTTGGTCTTTGTTCTTCTTGAGTTTCATGTGTTTTGCAAATTGTATCTTATATCTTGGGTATTCTAAGTTTCTGGGCTAATAACCACTTATCAGTGAATACATATCATGTGAGTTCTTTTGTGATTGGGTTACCTCACTCAGGATGATGCCCTCCAGGTCCATCCATTTGCCTAGGAATTTCATAAATTCATTCCTTTTAATAGCTGAGTAGTACTCCATTGTGTAAATGTACCACATTTTCTGTATCCATTCCTCTGTTGAGGGACATCTGGGTTCTTTCCAGCTTTTGGCTATTATAAATAAGGTGCTATGAACATAGTGAAGCATGTGTCCTTCTTACCGTTGGAACATCTTCTGGATATATGCCCAGGAGAGGTATTGCAGGATCCTCCAGTAGTACTATGTCCAATTTTCTGAGGAACCGCCAGATTGACTTCCAGAGTGGTTGTACAAGCTTGCAATTCCACCAACAATGGAGGAGTGTTCCTCTTTCTCCACATCCTCGCCAGCATCTGCTGTCACCTGAATTTTTGATCTTAGCCATTCTGACTGGTGTGAGGTGGAATTTCAGGGTTGTTTTGATTTGTATTTCCCTGATGATTAAGGATGCTGAACATTTTTTCAGGTGCTTCTCAGCCATTTGGTATTCAATGCCTGCCATGCTTCTCGCCATAATGATGGACTGAACCTCTGAACATTTAGCAAGCCTCCACCAAGTTGAATTTAATAGGTTAATAATAATTTAAATCTATTATTCCATGAGGGCCATTCTCACTAAAACCACCATGACTACATTTATTTTTTAAAATTGTATGTGTACATGCCAAAGAACATACATAGAGGGCAGAGGACAACTTGGAAGAGTCAGTTACCATCTTCTGCCATTTATGACCCAGGTGAGAATTCTTTGTTTAGCTCTGAGCCCCATTTTTTAATGGGGTTATTTGATTTTCTGGAGTCTACCTTCTTGGGTTCTTTATATATATTGGATATTAGTCCCCTATCTGATTTAGGATAGGTAAAGATCCTTTCCCAATCTGTTGGTGGCCTTTTTGTCTTATTGACAGTGTCTTTTGCCTTACAGAAGCTTTGCAATTTTATGAGATCCCATTTGTCAATTCTTTAAGACCCTCCTCCTAGCCACATCGGAGCCAGTCTTCTCCTAGCTGCCTTCAGAACAAGAGGTAGAACTCTCAGCTCCTCCAGCGCAATGCCTGCCATGCTTCTCGCCATAATGATGGACTGAACCTCTGAACATTTAGCAAGCCCCAATTAAATATTGTCCTTTATAGGAGTTGCCATGGTCATGGTGTCTCTTCACAGCAATGAAACCCTGACTAAGACAGTGTCTTTCTTTGCTTCTTCAAGGCATTGCTAGATACAATACTTGCCAAATCATACTCGAAATTAGGGTTCGTTTGCACTCATACCATATTTTATCAATGTCTTAAGTCACCTTTTGATTGCTGTGCTAAGACATGGTGACCAAGAACTCATAGAAGAAACAATTTATTAAGGGGTGACAGTTTCAGAGAGAGTCCACAACCATCATGGTAGCAGGAAGACAGGCATGGCACTAGAGCAGTAACTGAGAGCTTACATCTGATCCATAGACAGACAGACAATCAGTGGAGAGCTAATTGGGAATGGCATGGACTTTTGAGAACAAGGCCACACCACCTAATCTTTTTCAAACAGCTCCACCAAGTTGAATTTAATAGGTTAATAATAATTTAAATCTATTATTCCATGAGGGCCATTCTCACTAAAACCACCATGACTACATTTATTTTTTAAAATTGTATGTGTACATGCCAAAGAACATACATAGAGGGCAGAGGACAACTTGGAAGAGTCAGTTACCATCTTCTGCCATTTATGACCCAGGAATTAAATCGTGGTCCACCAAGCTTGACAAGATCCTTTGCCTGCTGAGCCAATCACAGGCTCCAGATTATTGTATTTTGAACTGATCTTATTTTTTTTTCCGTCTGATGACTTTCCACCCATAGAGAAGGTACAAGCTCCACTCCACAAGGCTCCTTCTTTAGTCTGTTTCATTCACTCACAAATCCTCAGCCCCTAGAGACTATGTTTAGGAGGTGTTAATAAAGTTTTATTGGCAGAAGGAATGAATGAAATTTCTGACTTCTTGGAAGATGCTACCTCACCCCAAGTCATCAGTAACCTGGATCATCCAGCCACCTCTGAGACTTTCTCTTCCCTGAATCACTGTTGTCTGTGCACACGCAAAGTGAGATGTTTGATAGTTTATTCTGTGTCACGAATGTTTAATAATCACTGTTACAAAATGTGCAGTCCTCTCCGTTGCCAAGGTGGCGGGTGAAGAGGCACAGAAATTCAAACTGAAGATCGACTTTTCCAGAAACCAGGAACCCACACGTGCCACAAGATTTGAGGTAGATTTTGACTTAAGTGCCTATTTTCTTTTCTTATAGGGCAAAAACCAAACCAAACCAAACCAAAACAACAACAACTAGTATCTCTTCATTTATCATTTATTACTTCATCTTATCTTCCTGTGGTGGCCAAGGAAAGAAAATGACATGTTTATTATAAAAGTATATAAAAATATAAATAATTATATATAAATATTTAAGTATAAATATAATATTTCTGCATTTTCCTTCAGGCAAACAATACTGTAGATGCCATTGTTACATTTTTTTCCCCCTAAACACGACCAACTTTGCAGACTCCTGGCACCATTCTTTCAAAATCCTAACTTCTGAGATACCTTAGCATCTGGTTCAGTTTTCCATAAAAAGCTTATTTAACAGCACCATGAATCTTCATGCACCCAAACAAAAGCAAGGGAGAGAAAAAAAAGTACAAGAGAAAGAGAAAAGAAAAAAGAGAAGGCTCCCAGCTGCATTGAGGTTTGAAGGACAGAAATTTGTGTTTTTCTAGCATGTGTACTTGTCTTGAATAGGAAAGGAAGGGAAAATTAATTACAGCTCAAAATCCAATCGAGCCCCGTGTGTGCAGTTCTTACACTTCAGTTACTTTCTCATTTCTCAGGGGCTGTCTTCCTTACTGTTGGACACAGGGTTCTCCCCTGGGACCTGGAACTCTGGTTCACCTAGGCTGGGTGGACAGCGAGGCTTGGGATGTTCTTGTCCCTGATTCCCCCAGTGCTGGGATTCCAGGCAGAGGCTACCACACCTGACTTTTTTATATGGGTTCTGAGGATAGACCTTGGAACTAAATGCTGGTAACGAAATCATTTTACAAACCAGGCCACCTCTTCAGCCTTCATTTCTCTTTCTGGACATCAAATCCACATATTTCCACTCCTCGCAGATAATTTCCATGGGTAAACATTCAGTCCTTTCCCTGGGAAGCCTCTGCCTTATTCTATTTCATCCCTTTGAAGCAACAGAGACTCATTACTGCTGCAGAGACAGTGGGATGGTCCGGGACCTGGTCATTCTCCATGCTCACGGGTGATAGTGCAGGATGCATGCAGCAAGACCCTAAGAAGATTTTTTGTCTTCCAGCATATTACACACTGGAAGACCCTCATTCCTTGCTCCATAATGGAAATCTGATACTATCAGACAAAGAACGTCTTGGCCTTCATCCAAATGGAGAGGCCATCCTGCGCAGTTCACACAGACCCAAAGCAGATGAATAGAAGCTATCCCATCAGCTTGTTCCCAGTGGATTAAACACAATTAACTTAATGAGGCCCAGGACTTAAGCTCTCAACACTGAAGTGGGAAGTGTCAACTGACATGTCTATAGGGGGCAGGAGGTACCTTAGGTGAGGAGGTCCAGTGATCTGTGTTGCAATTGGCATGGTACAGAGCCCAAAATGCCACTGCTGGCTTCACACCCTTGCTGCAGAAAAATCGGCTTAACTTTCAGATCATCCGGCTTATAAGAGAAAACTAGACTCTTAAATAGAATGTCTTAGTTAATATAATACTGCATGGGCCAGTAATATATTTTTATAGACCAAATACTCTGGGCAGGTACTTGTAAGTGTTTTCATATTTGATGGATAAGGAAGAAAGAGAATCTAATGGGTGTTTGGGTTAGCGTCTGTGACGCGTGACAGAAATAGGTGTACTTTTCCTTTCCCAAGCAATGTGACTCTGAAGCTCTGTCCACTAAGAGGTGGGACTTTTACTCCACCCACAGATCCTGGATGACTTTCTGCACTGACCACTACAGTCCTGGTCAAACTCTTGAATAGCTTCAAAGTGAGCCCAGGATAGCATCCTGGGCTATGGAGACATTTATGCCTTACAGTCTTGAGCTGAAAACTTATCAGCCCCAGCAGCAGTATGTCCAGCTGAGAGCCAATTGATCTCAGTCAGAGGAGCTAGCTTGGCCTGTGAGAAGAATTGCCTGGCTAAGTTTAGCACAGATGCTGACCCCATAACATTGCAATAAAAAAGCAACCATTCTTCCAAGTTACGTATTAGGGTGGTTTGTTCTGCATAAAGTAGGTGAACCACTACTCGAATCCTAGCTATAATTACTACCACAAACTCAATATTCCTCCCCTGTCACATTAGTATAGGAGGATTTCCAAGGGATGGGACTATCCAGTGAAGCATTAGTGTAGAGTAAGTCTTCAATGGATTATCATCACCTAACGCCTTCAGTGTGTCTTTTAAAACAGTTCTTCGAGGGCTGGGTGGATAACTTAGTTGATAAAGTCCTTGGCATTCAAACAGTACAGTTCTGGTATGATTCCTAGAATTCTAACACTAAGGAGGCAGAGAAGAGATTGGCTCTGTCCTACCCCCTCCCCCGCTCTCTCTCAGCGATACCTATAATAATAAGGCTTAAATTTGCCAACCCTAACATTTGGCAGGCTCCGTATCTCAGAAACTGGAAGGAAGCAAATTAGGCAAAGCCACCTACCGAGCGAATGCATTGGCCCTGACTCTGACTTGGGGATTGTCAAGAGCTTGGCGAGCTCATTTGGTCACTTGAAAGTGCCATTGTGTGGGCACTGATACCAGAGAAACTTTCAAATAATACAAACAAAGGCTGCCTCTTTCCCTGGCTGGAGGCTGGTTGTATTTATAATTCTTGGCATGCAGCTTTTAGGCACCAACAAAGCCATGATGCACAATCCCCTCTGCACTTAAGATTTTCTTCTTTATTGGTGCTACCAAATCCCATTGAGGGAATGAATTCCATCTTGATTAGTGTGTGAAGTCTTGGCAAGAGAGATCTTTCCCTCTTCATTTTTTTTTTTTTTTGGTTATTTGAGAATTGTATCTATCATCTGTCTTATCTATCAATCATCTATCTATACTGAAATATGATCACATACATCCCCATTTTCCATTCCACCTGCATCTCCCACCATATTCCCCCAACATCTCCCCCTCCCAACTTCATGTTTTTTTTTTAACCTAAGTCCAATTAGTGCTGTGTATATGTGCATGGGTATGGGGCCATCCACACCATTAAAAAAGAATGTCCCTCTCCCAGCAGCTATCAACTGACAATGGTTCCTCCTAAATGGATAGGGATTGGAGAGCTCCCCCCTCATCCATGCTGGGATCGTTGACTGGCCTGAGGTGGTACAGGTCTTGAGCAGGTAACCATGGCAGCTGTGAGTTCATGAGTGCAGTAGCCATGACCATAAGACAGCTTTTCATAGCTCTCCTCCCATCCTCTAGTTCTTTCGCATTATCTATCTCTTCTTCTGTGATGTTCCCTGAGCCTTGCCAAGGGCTGGAATATCGATAAAGCCATCTTATTTAGGGCTAGGCACTCAAACGACAAGGGGGAAATCTCAAGGGACTGTCTTAGGGTTACTCTTGCTGTGATGAAACAGTTTGACCAAAAGCAAGTTGAGGAGAGAGGGTTTACTCGGCTTACACTTCCACATCACAGTAGTCCGTTGTTGAAGGAAGCCAGGAGAGGATCTCAAACAGGGCATGAACCTGGAGGCAGGAGTTGGTGTGGAGGTCATAGAGGGGGTGCTTCCTATTGGTTTGCTCCTCATGATTTTCTCAGCCTGCTTTCTTATAAAGCCCAGGACTACCAGTCTTAGGGATGGCGCCATCCATCAGTCACTAATTAAGAAATGTCCTACAGGGTTGCCCACAGCAGCCTGATATAATGAAGGCATTTGCTCAACGTGGCTCTCTCTCCTGTCTCTCTGTCTCTGTCTCTCTGTCTCTGTCTCTTTGTCTCTGTCTCTCTGTCTCTCTCCCTCTCCCTCTCTCTGTCTCTCTCTCTCTGTCTCTGTCTCTCTCTGTCTCTCTGTCTCTGTCTGTCTGTCTGTCTGTCTGTCTCTCTCTCTCTCTCTCTCTCTCCTCTAGTTAGCATAAAACTAGCCAGAAAGGAACCAAGTCCATCTGCTCTCTTCTCCAGCCCTAGGACAGCCTAGTTGGTTCATGACTGAGAATTACATTCAATCACTGAAAACTGGATCTGGAGGAACTGAGATGGTCAATGGTCCCTTCACATTTGCTCTCAAGCCCTAGCCTTTAAGAAGTTTCCCCAAGAAGACCCTGTACCTCTCATTCACACCCTGCTCAGCATCTTTTCCTTGGTAATTTCCTTTGCTGAGGTCACTACACCAGTGATGGACAGCCAAGAGAGATGTGTCAGCATCAGATTTGAAGAGTCTTACTCCCCTGGGCTTAGGGGTCTCACAGGGTCTGTGTTCATTTACATAGGCAGCTAGGGTCCCATGGACTAGAAAACCATATTGCAATCAGCCACCCAGAGGGAGAACTCTTTATCTGTACTCTTAGTTTTTAAAGGGTCATACCTAAGGACATCACTTGAGTCAGTACTGAATGTAGCTCAGAGTACCCATAAACTGTGATCCCCTGAAACAGGCACCAGGCCCAGGAGTGAAGGGAGATCAACCAAAGCAGTCAGAGACAAAGCCAACAATGAGTTCAGAAGTTGGCAGAACTCCTCATTCTCCAGGGTGCTGACCCACATTGTTTTCCTTTTGGAGTCACGTTAGCAGACATTTGATTATGTCAATGAGATGAAGAGATTTAGACAAATTGAGGGGAAAAGAGCAGAATGGGCACCTGGCGGTCTGGTCTGCGTGGTCTATGGGAATACATGGCCCTTAGCTGCATGATCAGCTGGTGCTGGCTCATGAGTCTCCCTCTATTGAAAAGGAGACCCCCATCATGTCTGTAAAGTCTTAGCCCAGATCTGTGTGGTCTCCCTGCATCTCTCACAGCCTGGTCCATATCATCTTGGTTCTGGGACTTAAGCTGAGCAGGTAAGAGTAACATGGGAAAGCCACAGGAAACTGTTGCCACAGCACTGCGGAATCTGACTGCTCTGTGACTGCTCGTGATTTGGGCAAATTATACACTCGGTCTGTTGAAAACGGGTGGCCTCGTTACCATGTCTGTCAAAACTGCTTTGAAGAAAGATAGTGTCGTCCTACGAACCCAACTCATACTATCCAGGCAGCCCTTGGTTTCTTACACCTCAGTCTAAGGGGAATAAGCAGAGGCCCACGGAAAGCACAGTTATTACTATGAAGTCTCCAGTGACTGGAAAGGTGACAGATTAATCATCTCACACTCATTAGGCCTCCGTGACTGTCACTCCATGGTGCTTTGTGGTCCCTCCTTTGATGTTCCATAAATGGGCTTGGCTGCTTGTTTGAAGACAGAACATTCTAGAAGCCAGTGTAAAATTCCCAGGAGGGAGGGGGCTTTTTATAATCACCATTATGACTCCATTATGGAACACTTTTTTTTTTCTTTTCCTTATTCCATATGGAGTTCAGAGTGAGTGCCAGAGCGCTTAGAGAGGTTTTCCCTGGAGGCTTTGTAAACACAGACACTGGGGCAAGCCTTCCATTAACTAACAGCCAAGTAAAACCTGCCAGTGAGTGCCGAGTTGGAGCAGGGATCCAGAGGAGGAAAGGGTCTCTTTGGATGGTCAAGGCTGTTTCTCAAATGTCCTGGTCCCTATGCTGGGCACAGGGTCATCCCACATCAAGCCCACACCCTCTCAGGGAAGATTTTTGTCTATCATTTGCTGAAAGGACAGAAAATATAGATGAGCATACACCGCTAGGAGGTAACCCAAGAGGTGAGAAAAGAGGCGACTTGAACCTTCAGAGCCACACCCTTCTCTTTTGATCTGTTCAATGCTGTTTGAATGTACACACTGCTGAACTGGTTAAATTAGATGCCGAACTGGTAGCCATCTAGAGGGAGAGAAAAAGTTGTAGGTATGCTTTTTTTTTTAATATAATATTTTCTGTAACTTTATACAGGGGAAAAAAAAAACCACTTCCTTAGCAACAGCTTTGCTTCCTGTTTCTTAGAGACTGAGCAAGGATAGAAGGTGGTACAGCCAAGCGAGTACCTGGACCTCAAAACTCTGGGTGAGGGTTTTCCAGAGGCAGGCCACTTCTAATTATTGCTAATTGTGGTCTCATTGCTCTGAAATGGGCCTACATAAGCTAAGCAGATGCTCTACCAGTGAGCCACACTTCCAGCCCCCAGTTCTTTGAATGGTGTTTAAAGTGGCTTTGATTGACTTTAAGGGAAAGAGGAACCCACCCCACCCCGATAGCATGGATTTTAAGACCCCATGACTCCCAAACATCTTCTCCTGGCCACTCCTATTGCTCACATAAAGTCCTAAGGCATTCTTGATTGTGACTGATGGTCATTTCCTAAGGGTGCCCCATGTAGATTTAACATTGGGGTCTACCTTGTGTGTGTTTTATGGGTAGTGGATAAAAGGAAAATTCTATCATCTATCTATCTATCTATCTATCTATCTATCTATCTATCTATCTATCGTGTGTGTGTGTGTGTGTGTATGTGTGTGTGAGAGAGAGTGCACGTGAACGCACGCGCGCACGCATAGGTATTTTCTGAGCTATGGAACCTTTTGCTAGGAAGAAGCAGACACCAAGATGCTTCACTCTCAGAATCCCATATATATATTCTCAGAAACAAGAAACTCCAGCCCCTAAAAACAGGATGATCTCTAAGATACTTCAATAATATTAACCATACCATAATACAGAACCAAGCATGGTTCTGTACTTATAAATCCAGCACCTGTGAGGCTGAGGCCCGAGGATTGCTGAGAGCATAAGGCCAGCCTGGGTTATATAGTTCCAAAAAAGCTTGAATAAAACCTTGTCTCAATCTCCTCTCTCTCTCTCTCTCTCTCTCTCTCTCTCTCTCTCTCTCTCTCTCTCTCCCTCTCCCTCTTGACCTCCCTCCCTCTCTCCCCCTTCCCCCCCCTCCATGAAATCTCAGTTTCCTGGGATGAGATGAGGTGGGAATTAAATGGCCAATGGTTGTAGCATCTCCTTGTGAATGGAGGGAGCTGGGCTGTCTACACAGTATGGCAGTAGAGCAAATGCAGTGTTACAGGGTCAATTCCGTGTGATCTCCTCCTCAGTACAGATACACCTGTTTCCAGAACCACAGGCCACATTTCTTAATGATATCCTCCTCCTCCAGACAGACCCCACCCTTGCCACAAGCCTTCCCTTTGGTTTATTGGGGGGGCACTCACGGTGTTGAAGGGTCCAGACCCACTTTCCTAGAGAAAAAGCCCACTGAGAAGTTGTATGAGGTTATGTTCAAGCGTGACAGTTTTTGAAAGAACACATCCTAGTTGGTAGTTAGCTGAATTGTCAACCCGACACAGCCTAGAACTCAACTGGAGAGTGTCTCAAGAGAGTGACTGTCTTTATTGGATTGGTTTGTGGGTGTGACCGTAGGAGGTTGTCTTGACTGTTCATTTATATGGAAGGGTCCAGTACACTGCGGGTGGCACTATCCCTAGGCAGCTGATACTGAGCCATATAAGAAAGCATGAGCCTATGAGTGAGCCAGTGAGTAGCGTCTTCCATGGGTTCTGCCTCCAGATTCCTGCCCGAGTTCCTGTCTTGAGTTTACTCAATGATGGATTGTGACCATAAAGTATAAGCTAAACAAATCTTTCGTCCCCAAGTTGCTTTTGGTCAGAGTGTATTATCAACTGCAAAGAAATAAAAAACAGAACAGAACAAACAGAACAGAAGCTAGGAGAAGGGAAAATAAACCAGAAATCAACAAGAATTCTACCTACAGAGGGAAGAGGTGAGTTGCAATGGGGCAAAGGTGACAGAGGACATTGAGACTTCAAGTTCCATTTTCATAGGAGTAGACTGAGGCTCATGGGGGCTCAAACTTCCCTAAAACTAAAAGGCTGATCCAGGATGAGTCCTGCTAGCCAGCCTCCACAGTGGTCCCATTAGGGTAGCATCAAGGAGAAGGCAAGATCACAGGTCCTATGAGTGGAGCCTCAAACACCAGTTGCTGGAAATAGTCCTAACATATTTACCTACTGCTTTTCATTTAAAGCCACCAGAGCATACCACAAGAGAGAATGGGTTTCTCTGCCTGTGGGAGGTGCCCACAGTGACACTGGGCATCTTGGTTGGTTCGCCTCTCCCTTTCCCTTCTGTGGGAGGAGCCGCATCCCTGTTCCTAGAAGCATTCATGTCATCCCAGCAGCAGTAGCCTACAGGCCAGGAAGCAACTAGCTTTCAGTAGAGATACCACCGTCTCTTTCTGAATCACCATCTGGCCAGATACAAGGCTGGAAGAGGAATGAGTGTGCCTAAACAGGCTGAGTATTATTCAAGGTGATACTCAAGCTGGCTTGGGTGGGTGACATGGAAACTGGCTGCAGCAGCAGTGTGAGCAGCTAGTTTGAGGAGGGTGACCCACCTGTTTGGGTTCAGGTGTGCATTGCTTTGCGGAATCCTCAGGTCCTACTACACATATGGGTTCTGAGCCAGCAACTAGTGGCGAGGGTCCAATGTATTTGCACATGCCCTCCAGGGGGTGCTGTTGCACACTTGCAAGCCCTCTGCTTAAGCTGTTGGTGGGAGCTGAAGAGACATGCTCTTCAAGGGCAATGGGCATGGTTTGAGGCAGAGAAGACTTCTCAGGCAGACCACAGCATGTCTCCTCTATGCTGATCACAATGACAGCGTTCCCCTTTTAGTTGCTTCTGAATCTGCTTGTCCTGCACAGGAGATGCTGGAAAGTGCAGAGGTTCAAGGCCCCTTTCATCCTGGCATCCATCTTCACCACTGCCCTTTTCTGCCAGAGCAAGGGAATTCTGAAGCCATCTTGCTCCAGAGACAGAGGCAAGCACTCATTTCCTTCCTTTCTGAGCTCCCAGAGGTCTCAAGTTTCCTCCCAGAGAGGAGGCTGCCTGACATGGTCCTGATGACGCTTCTTTCTGCCAAGTGTGATTTGATTCACTTTACTTCCAGTTTAGCAAAACCTTTATTTATTTAAATAAGAACAAGCCCGAATATCTCGCCCAATGTAGACATTAAAGATGCTTTGGCTGGAGAAATGGCTCAGTGGTTGAGAATATTGGCCACTCTTGCAGAGGACCCAGATTTGGTTCCCAGAACCCTTGGTGGCTCATAGCCATCTATAACTCCAATTCCAGGGGATGTGAATGCCCTCTTCTGGCCTCGAAGGGCACTGCACACACATAGTACACAAACAGATATAGGAAAATACTCACACACATAAATAAATCTTTTTAATTAAAGATGCTAAGTAAACAGTTAAATTAATTTTTTTTCTTTGAGCCAATGAAGAGCCATACCAGATAGGAAGTGTGTGGGGCCATCTACAGGGACAGGGAAGGCAGGGAAGCTTTCAGAAGATACAGCAGGGAGTGTGGCAAAGAACACATTTATTTGCTATAGATACATAGTTTGTCCAATTTAGATACATAGTTTGTCTACATAGAAAGTCTCCAGTCTTGAGAAGAACGACAATATGGTAATAGCTACAGTGGGTAACAACAGCATACCCGTTATGAGGTGAGCCATTAAAGTGTTAAATACCAACAGGAGGTTTGTTGTTGGGAGGGGGTGGGAAGAAATATTGTCCTAAATTCTTCAGGGACTTCAAAACCATGAGCAGAGTGAAGAGGAGCCAGGCTGCTTCCCTCCCCCAGCACCTCTCATCCAACAGCTCCGCTGAGCCAAAACGTGACCTCCCACGGTCCCATTTATAACTCAGTCCTCATGGGTGACTCATCTTCCCCCTGTGCACTTCGGGATGACGTAATTGTCATCTGGACTCCATCTTGAAGTCGTTCATCTCAGAGACTCTGACACAGATCCACGGACTTCAAGATCAGCCACGTGACCAAGCCTTGTTCCAGGAAGTGTTCATTAACAGATAATAAAGGGACCTGAGAGTGAAGTGCAAGCCGATAGCAAGGACAGCTTCCATCTGAATGATCCAGGTGATCACCTTTTTTTTTTTTTTTTTTTAAAAAAAAGCAGAGATGTTAAGATGGACTCATTACAAAGTTCTAGTCTAAGTAGATGAGGCCCCTGCTCTTTGGTAAACAGGAAAATTGGCCTCTATTTCAACAGCTTGTGGACACATTATACTCAGCCAACTTGTGGGAAACAGAGTCCTTGCCTCGTCGAGAAGGGATGCTCTGTCCTTAACAAGCAGCCTTTAAAAGACACACAGGGCACAGTTTTGAGTCTCTGTGACAGGCATGGGCTCTGGGGTCTGAGAAGCAACTGTGTCTAACTCTCACCTTGGTGGTCATGAGCAGCTCTTTTGAGCTGTATTCATTCATTCATTCATTCATTCATTCATTCATTCATTATCAACAGAGAAGGAGACTGCCTTGTGCATTGTTATGTACCGAATACCCTCTCCCTAGCTTCCACCCACCAGCAGGAACTTCTACTCTCTGGTCAACAGCGAGAAACATGCACATATATTATCAAGTATCTTTGTGGAAGTGGGGTGAAACTAATCCTTAGCTGATCTCAATGAAAGCAAGGACAACTGTCTTCTCCAAGCATGCTGCTCTTGCCTTAGAGACGGGAGCTCACCAGTCAGATGCCCCCAGCTCTACTCGGCTCTCAATCAGAAAGAAGGCCCAGCATGCCTTTGTGGGACTTCCAAGAAAACGTATGTGTGATACACGTAAGAGTAACATAAAAATAGTTCATATTTATTAAAAGTGTAATAGGTGCCTAATGTAATAAACTTCTATTGGATTGAAGTCTCAAGATACCACTGGACATGGGTACTGTGATGATCCATGTGCAGAAATCAAGGCTCAGAGGGGCTGTGGAACTGGTCATGGTCATACAGCTGAGAAACTGTGGTGCTGGCTTTGAATCTCAGGACCCATCTCTGAGCTTCTCTTCTCTTCTGTGAGGCTGCAGCCAGAGTGCACACCTACTGCTTGCCCCTGTCCCACTCATGAGACCCCCCTCCTCCTCTTAAGCACCTCCTTTTCATTTCTTTCCCAGATGAAGCCATATGCATGCACCCTTAACATGCTTTGGTGAGATTTATTCACCTCTTCCAGCTTTAAGAATAGCCTGGTGGCTAAACACACTTGCATTCACTGGCCACTGTAAATAGATTAGAGATGGCTGTGTGGCCCAAACAAAGTCAAAGCAACTCAATTACAGGCCATTTACTGGACTCATTATAAGAGAGACATCTACTTTAGACTCTACGAAGGGCAAGAGGCAGGAGACACCGGGGCTCCCTGAGCAGAAAATGAGAGAGGTAATGACAATCTATGCCAAGGGGATGTCATTCAAGCCCAGAGCTTCTGGATGCAAAGCCCCTCACCATTTCAGCTGTAACTGGGCTATGTGTGATGGACGCATGCCTCCTCTCTCAGTGGCCCCATTTTATCATCTGTAGGATTGTCTGTTGAAAGGACTGAGTTATTTTCCAAGTGCCATGGAAACACAACTGTTTAGGAGCCCACAAGGACCACCCAAGCCACAGTGTCCAAAACGACTTGGAGCTTTGACGCTTGGGACCCACAGGTTCCACCCTGGCTGCACTCAGCAAGACTAGTATAAAAGACCACACATTCTTTTGTCTGCAGCAAGTTCTATTTTCAAAGATCTCCTCTGGGAAACTCGAGAGAAGAGAAACCAGCTAGCAGATTGTCGTGTCACAGCAATGTGGTGGTGGGCGCAGGGATCTGAAGGAAGGTGAGGTGTGGTCCCTGCCTTCTGCCCATCACTGTTGAGAATGTTTCTATCAGGGGCATCCTGGCCTCACAGCTAGGTGTTCTCCAGGGAGAGAATTGAGGAAGGAAGCTCTTTCTATAAGATAGATATAGAGACCATGGTGGGAGAAGGCAAGAGAGACAAGGATCCCAGCTCTGGGGGAAGGGAGGTGGATGAGATCTGGAGAGCTGAGAGCTGCAGCCATCTCCCTTATCCCTGTCTGCTGAATACCTCTCTTTCTTCTGTTTACCTCCATGTCCCTAAAACTCAGGACCTGCCTTTCTAGGCAGAGTTCCCCATGCCTCTCAGAGTTCCCCAACCCACCTGTCCAGAGGATGGGCCGAGGCATACACTCAACTTCTCTAAGAACTCAGGAAGCACTGGCTGGAATGGCAGCCTGCATCAGCAAGAAACTCTGTAAATGCCTCTTTTTCCTCTGGCCATGAGTTGGACTTGGCTAATAATTCCTGGGGGGGGACAAGACATATAGTTCACCTACTTAAAATTCAGGAGCCCCGGAGACTGATGTCAGACCAACAGAATAGCTGTGTACTAACACCTGAACATTCCAAGAACATTGCCCAGGGCACAGTGACACACATTGGTCATTCCAGCACTGCCAAGGCTGAGGCAGAAGGATTTTAGACCAGTCCATACTACATGGTGTGTTCAAGGCCAGCTTCAGCAGCACTATGGGTTTCAGAGTCAATGAATAGAATGCAGATTTGGGAAGATGCTTCAGCTGGGAACGTGTTGTGTACACAAGCATGAGGCTCTGAGTTCAAACGAAGTGCTCACATAAAATGCTGGGCATGGTGCTACATGACTGGATTCCTAGCACTGAGCAGGTAGAAATGGGTGGATTCCTGGAGCTCACTGGTGGGCCAGCCTTGCCTATGGTGTGAGTTGTGAGATAGTGAGAGACCCTGCCTCAATAAAAAAAAAATCCCAGGACAAAAATAAATAAAACCTACCAAAACCAAAAATAAAACAGGTAGATGGAACTCTCAAAAAGTGAAATCTGAGGTTGTCCTCTGTTTCCACATCCATGCACATACAGGTGAGCCCCTCACACACAAGAACACACATACACACAAACATACACTAGACATACATACATACATACTTATGTATGCCACCCACTCACAATGCACACACAATGACACACTCATAATACAAACATCTACATATACCACTCCACAATACACATTACATACACACATGCATATACATATATATATGCATACTAACATACATACACCTATGTATATACATGCATACATGCACACTAACACACACATATATGAGTATATACAGATACCACATATGCACTGTAATACACACATACCAATATGTAGATACATACATATGCACAAAAATATGTGAATACAAACAACACACATGCATATCAACACAAATATATATATATATACACACATATGCATACACGCACACACCACACACACACACCATCACAATAAAGAAACCAAATGCAGAAAAGGCCGAGAAGCCTCTCTGCTGCGATTACAACTTGGTTCTTCTAGCCCCTCTGCCCACTGAACATAACCAGAAAGAGACCAGATGCCACAGGCCCACTCCTTATGGGTTAAACTGTGCACCAACACAGTCAAAGGCATAGTTTGGAGAACTTGAGAGCTAAGATGACTTTTAAGTGGGTTAAAGAATGTGGAACAAAGGCAGCGGGTGGTGGGTCAGGAGGGCCCTCTGGTTCCTCTCTGTTCCAAGCTGGAGTCAATTTGCTGTTCAAATGTTTCCCACAACAGCGAATAGCTCTGAAAGTCTGCACCAAGGCTGGGCTGCCTGGCAACACAGATGTGTTTTGGAGGAGCTGGGGAGGGGACTGGGGCTGGAGCAGGAAACTACTTCTTTGCTTCTTTCCAAGCAGAAAAAAAAATTGCTCCTTTTGTCTGTTCCAGGAGAATGCATTTAAAATGACAAGCTAAAGAAAATGAAAACAAGCCCTTGCCTTTGGAGGCATTTGATGGGGAGGAAAACGGACACTGGTGAAGAACATACAGGAAAACGCATCTCCAGAATTTTCTGAGCTTTCTTTTACTATACCGTCAATGCAAACTTGACTGTGTTTTAAGGTCTCCTCTGACAATGGGGTGTCTGAGAACAGTGCAGCCCTTCTGTGACCTCACAGCTTTATGGCCAGTTGGAAATGTAGAAACAGAAATTACCAGGGTGATCCAGGTATCTGGAAAATGCCTTTGAGGAGTTGTGGGTTTTTTTTTTCTCTTTTCCTTCAAATCCTTCAACATGAAAGAGATCAGAAGAAAAAAAGATGACTCTGTGAAATTGAATTATAACAGCATCAGGCAGTCTGCACTCAGCAATTAAGAGGAGTGGATTTGAGGGAGCCCGGCTGGATGGAGGCGGAGAAGGGAGAGACCTACTTCAAACTCTGCCACTTCCCGTGGGGCACGTGGCTGGTACTGCCAAGGGGTGAGGCAGAGAACAGGGTTAGAGCTTTAGCAGCATCTTCCCTGTGGTTGGGTCAACGCAACCCCATTCCTGAACACCCGCCCATATGCATCCTCCCAATGAGACCCATCTGGGAACAGAGTTTTTGTGAGTTGTTAGGGGTTAGTGAACCCTGCACCCAATGACAGTGTCCTTTGAAAAGGAAGGAAAGGGGACCTGGGGCAGCAAAACCACAAAGCAGCGACAGGAGGCAATGTGTGATGGTCAGAAGCTGAAGTGAGTGATATGGCCACAAGCTAAGGATGAGGGGCCACAAGGAGTTACAAGAGGCAGTTAGGGATTTTTCTCTAGAGACTTTGGGGGCCCCTTGATTTCTGATTTTTGGCCTCCAACCCTGTGAGTGAAGGAAGCTTTGCTGCTTCTAGTCACAAAGTTTGGGGCCCGTTGCCATGATGCAAGGAACACATGCTTACTTTGTGTATGGGGTTCACATGCAGATGTGCACATGTATAGGTAGAGGCTAAATGTTGACATGAGGGTCTTCTTCCACTACCCTCCATCTTGTTTATTTTTGAGACAGTGTATCTCACTGAACCTGCAAGCTCATGGACTCGGCACATGGATTCATGGATGGCTGGTCAGTGATCCAGGGACCCTCTGACCTGCTTCCACCATGCCAGGATTATGGATATACTTCATCACACCACCCTACTTTTTTCCTGGGGGTTCTGGGATCCAAACTCAGCTCCCCTGCTTGTGTAGGAATTACTTTTACCACTGAGCCATCTCTGTAGTCCCTAATTATTACTTCTTGGAGCTATGACTGGCTCTGGGGACACAAAAAGGGTCACCTGCAGGTATTGTGTGTGTGCTGTGACAGCTGGAATGTAACTGTTACCTGTTGGTTTTAACTCTCAACTTGATACAACCTAGGAGGAGAATCTTCTCAAAGTAATGCTTTATTTTAAATTATGTTATTTATTTTAAATTATGTTAATGTGTGTACTTTTGCATGCATGTACATATGCACACATGAATGCAGGTCCCTGCACAGGCCAGAAGAAGGTGTCAGATCCTCTGGAGCTGGAGTCACAGACAGGTGGGAGCTACCATGTAGGTGCTGGGAACTGCACTTAAGACCTTTGCAAGGTAAACCACTGGGCACTCTCTCTAGCCCCATGGAAGATATTCTTAATGACGAATTATCTAGATCAGACTCTCTTGTGGGCATGGCTGTAGGTGAATTGTCCAAATGACATAGGAAGACTTAGCCCATTGTGGGCGGCCTCATTCCCTGGGCACAGTATCTTGAACAATATAAGAAAAGAGAAAGCCAGCTGAGAGCAAGTAACAGATTTGTTTATCCCTTATGCTCTTGACTGTGGATGTACTGTGACTAACTGCAAATTCCTGGCCCTGACTCCCCCAAAATGATAGACTGTAAACCTGGAACTATAAGCCAAATAAATCCTTTCTTTTTCTAACTTCCTTGTCAGGCTATTTTATCACAGTAACAGAAATGAAACCGTAATACTTCTGTTTTCTGGCTTGTCTTCAAAGCCACAAGGTCTGGCAGTAAACTTTCCATTTGTCACCAGTTGCTGGGGCTGTCAAGTGGCCAATCCCTTCGGAAGCAGCATTAGAACATCCAGGGCCTGTAGCGCTGTTCCTTTTAGCTCCATGGGTGTGATATATACCCTAAAGTTTGGCCACTGTAACTGATTTAGAACTATGTAATGTACTCAGAACCCTCATGACTGTCTAATTCAGGATCCTTTTACCAGCCCCAGAGGCGGACATCACTCCCTTCTCATTATATGTCCTGCTTACTGATAACTGCCTCTTTCTGATTTGCTTGTTCAAGACGTTCCATACAAATGGAATTACAGACACTAGAGTCATTTGTACATGGCTTCTCTCAGCATCTTATGTTCGAGGTTCACCTACACAACAGCACATATGATTCAATTTCTTCAGATTTACAGTTTTTATGGCTGTGAGCCATCAATCAGTTGCTAGGATTTGAACTGGGGTCCTTTGGATCCACAGTCACTGCTCTTAGCTGCTGAGCCACAGCTCCAGCACATGATTTAATTTCTTTTGAGGGGTTAACTCTTTTCCACTAAACAGGTCGCTAACATTTGCTGATCCACCCAGCAGCTGATGGGTGGGGTTTTGTGACTTGGCTGTAATGATAATGTTTCTGTGTACACTTGTGTCCTGTGTGCCACCGTGTAGGATCCTACCCTTAGAACACTGGTGGGGGCTGGTGACTTGCCCTTTGCTCTGGCTGTTTCCAAAGAACTCTACTGGAATAGCCTTCCCTAGTCCTTGTAAAAAGAGGTGGGAGTCAGCCTCAGTGCCATTAGTCAGTTACTCTCTTAAAAAGTAACTCACTCCCACCCCTGGTACTCTTCCGGTCCTCTTGTATATGAAGTCACATGGTATATCTCCTCAACTGCTTTCCTGCATTCATCCTTTTTATTTATTGACTGGAACATGCTAGGAGTATATCACAGTTAGGATTGGTTTTATTTATTTATTGAAGCATGTTTAGATTATACTGAGGCCATGTTGACTTGGTCAGGGACTGGAGTCACTAATTGAGGTGACTGTGCTCCACTCACCAGTCACAGACATCACAGCCATCAGTGATTCAGCCATCAGTGTTCATATACAAGATTCAGGGTTGAAAGGGAGATCGCCTCTGCACCTGCCTCAGGCTACTGCATTCCTCACCCATTTTATGGTCACAGCTCTGAAGGTTGAAGCTATGAATGCCTGATATATATTTTTCCCACCCCTTTATATTTATATATTATATATAAGTTATATGTGATATATCTAATAAAATTATATTATATATCATATAAAGTATATGATATTATATTATAAGGTGTATAGTGTATGTTATATAAAATTTATGGTATATCATATTATATGTAAAGTATATAGAATATATTCTATGTGTTTATTTTATATATTTAATTTATATTTAATTTATATTTATGATATATATTATATTCATTATATACATTGTATTATCTATTCATAGTATTAATTATTATCTTATATTATTTATTTTATATTATTCATTATAATATTTTATAATATATTAATACAATATATAAATTATATATTAATATATAAGTAAATATATTAAACATATTTAAGTTATGTTATATAAATATGTATTATACACACACATATATATGTGTATATATGTATGTACGTATGTATATGTATGTATATATGTGTGTGTGTGTGTGTGTATATATATAAAGCAGAGTTACCCTTTAGCAGGGTGACAATGCCCCCAACTAGACACCAGAGAGCCCAGTACCAGGAATGGGTTGCCTCTTTTGGACATATTGGCCAATAAGGTTGATAGAAATTTCAAATGTCATAGGTAATTGCCAACACTCCTGATTACCCTCTAGAACTTGACAATAAGACCCTATTGTGGAAGACGTCACAGACTTGAGTCATGTGAGAACATGGAGAAATCAAGCAGGTATTCCCCAGGAAACTTCATTCCTCCTGGATAGCTTTCATAATGCTAGAATGTCTATGACTGGTAGACAAAGTAGCCATCAATTTTACCTAGCTGTGAACCATTCAAGATACAATAATAACCAGCCTGGCAAGACAAACTCACTAGTGCAATAGTGGTACATACGTCAGGGGTGTAACCAACCACTTTCTGATCAGATTTAAGGTCCATACCTGGCATCATTACTGGGGTCAGGAATCTGTGTCTAAACAAGCCATAGGCCCTAGAAAGAACCTATTGCTAACACTCTGTTAAATGGACAGACTATTAAATCATCTCTTAATAATTTACCCATATACCCATAGATTAATAAAGCTTTCAACTCTCATCAGAAAAGTTTCTCTCTGCAGTAGACAGTGATTAACAAAGAGACCCACAACAGGTCAGTGCTCAGAGAATAAGAGACTGTGGGGGTGCTCAGACACAATGGGACAAAGACATCACATCCTCTTCCTCCCCGGCTCAGGCTCACTGATGAAGAAGAGGCAGAAAGATTGTAAGAGCCAGAGGCAGTGGATGACTGCAGAGAGACGGTTTTCAGGACACAGTAGGGCAGTTGCACATATGAACTCACAGTGGTTATGATAGCATATGCTAGACCTTTGCAAGCTCAGGCCAGACAAAATCCAAGCATGGAGGTGGAAGGTGGGTACCAAGTCCCACCTCTAGCTGAGGAGCTACTGGTAACTGATAGCTGCTGGGGGAGGAAGAAAGAATTTGCTCTAAAAGTGTAGCCCTTTGTAGGCTGACAATGCTCTAGTGGAAGGACACATACATAAGAATCACACTGGAGTAAATGAGATATTTAAAAAGGACAATACAAAATTGGGTGAGTAGTATGGGCAGTTAAGAGCACTTGGTGCTCGTCCAGAGGGTCCAGAGGACATGGTGGTCCAGATTATCTGTAACTCCAATTCCAGGAGATCTGATGTCCTCCTCTGATCTGCATGGTCTCGAGACATGAACCTGGTACACACACACACACACACACACACACACACACACACACACACACAAAGACAAAGTATTCATACCCATCAGATAGTAAAATAAATAGATCTAAAATGTTTTTTATAAAAAGTTTGAAATCCCAACACCTATGTAAAAAAGTTGCCATGGTTGGTAGTGACTGTAGTTCCAGCAGGGGGTGCTAGAACTCGGTGGATCCTGAGAGAGACTAACCCTGTCTCAGGGAAGTAAGGTGGAGAGTGATGGAGAAAGATACACAAATATCCAGCTCTGGCCTCAGCAAACATGGTACCATTGTATGTGCATGTAACCCAGACAAACATGTATCAATTAATCAACCAATCAATCAGTGACTTGGAGAAGGCAAGCTTTTCTTTTGCTCAAGAGCAGGCTTTATATACCTGTTCTCAAGATGTTAATTGTGGGTCGAGGGCACAGAGAACCAACTTTCTCTTGTGGAGGGAGAGCTAGGTGATACTGAGCAGGGGGCGGGGGGGATACCTTGCCACACTCAGCATCTCACATGCATACAGCTGTTTCCCTGCAGAAGCATGGAGCCTTCCTGCCTGCCCTGTAGCACTCAGTGCTCAACAATACTCCTTGTGGGGTAAGCTATCTGAGAAAAGCTCTACCTTATTGGCTAAATGCTATGGTCTTCAAGGGTCTCTGGGATGCTCCCAGCTGAAGGTGTCTAGGGTCTGAGCAGGCTCTGTACCCAAATGTTTTGGTCACTTCCTAGTCCAGATGCTCAATGGCATATGATCAGCAGAGTGGGCAGAGCATGCAAGGCCCATTAATGATCTTCTCCAAATCCAGGGCCTGAGAAGAGAGCGCCCCACCCAGGTGAAGGTCTCATCTCATCTGTCCACTGGCTGCATCTCTTAAAGGAAACTGGACATTTCTTCCAAAATCTGCTCCTGGCAACTGGACTTCTTCCCCTTTGAAAATGTCCTCGGTCATGAATAAACTGGAAATGGATAATGTGCCTTACAACCAAATTTCTTGATCCAAATATTACATGCATCGTGGTGAAAACTGTCCAACTGTGGCCTTGAAATTAAGGGATGGATTGAGTGACGAAGCTGGGCAAAGGTACATCACCGGGTGACTTCTGGGAGTATCGTAAAAAAGAAATGAATTTTGTTTTTGAGATGGGCTCTCACTGTATAGTTCTGGCAGGCCTGCCTGAACTTGCTATACAGACCAGGCTAGCCTTGAACTCACAGAGAACACCTGCCTCTACCTCTTGCACTCTGGGGTTAAAGGCATGTACTGCCATGCCCAGATTTTTTTTTAAAGACACACAGAAGGTTGGAAGATAAGGAGGTGGAAAGAGTTGAGATACTGAATAGGGGGGTCACAGAATGAAAAACCATAGGATAAGCTGTCAGAATGGACATTTGGTCACCTCAAAGCTATAGCAGAAAATACCCAGATGTCTATATTGTTTATAACCTCACTTTATGATATTCCTCTTTTCCATGGTTCACCTATTTGTGGCACACATGTATGTGGATGCATCTTTCTGCATGTGTGTGTGTGTGTGTGTGTGTGTGTGTGCACATCTCGGCAAATGTGTAGGTACATGGAGGCCCAAGGTGGATGCTGGGGACTATCCTCCATCTTTCTTGTTATCTCCCTTATTCATGGGAGCAGAGTTTCTCAATCAACCCAGAGGTCACAACAAGTTGCTGGTCTCCTAGCCAGTTCTGCTTTAGGCTCTCCTTGTTCTGTCTTCCAAGGCTGGACTCACAGGAGGGTTACCCTGGCAACCTGAGCTCCTGTTCTTCCACTCGCATGCCAAAGGTGTGACCCACTGAACCACAACTCCCTGTCCCCTTTCACCTTTTAATATTTATTTATCGATTTATTTTATGTGTATTTGCATATGTGAGTTCATATGCACCACACATATGCATGAGCTCACAGAAGCCTGGATCTAGACTTATAGGCATTTATGAGCCACTATATAGGTTCTGGGAACTGAACCTAGGTCCTCTGTAAAAGTAGTAAGTGCTCTTAACTGCCCAGTCTTCTCCCCAGTCCCTTTCATTTTTATGGGATTTCCCTCCCGTTTCAAACAGTGAAGTTGGGGTTTTGGAATGAGAATGGATAACTCCAAGATAGATTCTTGGACACTGTTTTTCCTCTTGGTCTACGGGTTCCAGAACTGAGACATGTGTGTCCATGAGCATGTGTGCATGTATGTATGTGTGTCTGCATGTATGCATGTGTGCGTGTGTGTGCGTGTGCGTGTGTGTGTGTGTGCGCATGTGTACATGTGTGCTGGGTCTTCCGTACTAAGGATCTTTGTGTCAAGTTTAAAGTCAGGGGACAGGAGATCTTTGCGAGTAAACAAGGCTTACCTCCTCACATGAAGCCTGCCACGAGTCATGATTAGAAAGCTGTGAGTGAGGAAATGTGGACACAAAGAGTCTCTAAGTATTCTCTCATCTCCCGTGCTCCAAAAGCCCTGCTTTCTAGGAAGACAATTCTTCCTACCAAAATTGGGGTGAAATGGTGATCAATACAGCTTGGGGACAAACCCGGGAGCTGGAGAATCCACAGCACAACTCAATGAACGTTTATAGGTTTTTTTTAAAAAATCCGTTGGTAATATTCAATCTTTTTATGTGCCAGACACTGGTATGAAGGCCTCACAAATTCAGAATCATTACAGGCCCGTGGAAGTAGGTAATATAATTGAATTTATCTTTAAGATAAGCAAAAATTGAGGCTGTGAAGGGAAGCCCTGCATGCCACTCAGGCTGTGTGTGGCAGGAACAGAGGTCCTCCTCTATTGGGATGAAAAACCCAGACATCCTCTGCAATAGCCAGGCCAGTGCATGTTTC
This sequence comes from Mus caroli, assembly GCF_978045245.1. Taxonomy (NCBI): domain Eukaryota; kingdom Metazoa; phylum Chordata; class Mammalia; order Rodentia; family Muridae; genus Mus; species Mus caroli. The sequence goes on along the minus strand of NW_028227259.1, from coordinate 131,515,070 downwards.
CTGCTACCAGACTGCCTGGGCCTTAGATCTGTGTTGTCTGGGGGATGGAGGGTGGCTAGAATCACCCTGAAGAGGGTAGAGGCTGCACTTTCTCAAGGGGGGAGCTGGTACACACCACTGGAAGACAACAAAGGTGTCTCTGATATGTCACAACCCCCTTGAAGTGCTGTAGCTGCCTTCTGTCCCCATGCCCCCAAGGCAGCACTGTGTGGATTCAATTTACAAGATCTAGAAGTCCCAGGCAAAACCATGAACTCAGATTTTAGCTCAGTAACTTTTCCTGATCAGCCGGGGGAGGGGCACAAGGACAGAGGAGTGAAGCTGGACCTTCACTCTAAATCCCCCGCCATTTTGGTTCCATATCAACACTTGGAGGAAGCCATAGACACAGCTCCAGAGAGAACTCCCTGAACCAGCCATCTCAGCCCTGTAAAAAACATAAATCTTATAAAGAGGTATCCTAAATCCTTTAATGACACCCAAAGCAGCAGAAAATTGGGACCTGCAGCAACAGCCCACTCACAATTGTAAGAAAGAGCTTAGGGCACAGATCAGCCATAGAACATTCAGGAAGAGACCCTGGGTTTGGGGTTTGACTCTTGGATGCCGCAGGCACAAGAAAGTAAGTATATTGTTAAGACAGAGCTCTCAGCAAATCATTATTTGAACCCAGAGGAATAAGTAATACCTTAAGAAATATATGAAAGTCTTTGACTTTCAATTCTTTATGTGACGCACATGCAACGCAAAAACCTTACCAATAACCATCCTGGCAGCCAGACTACCAGAATAGGATGTCACCGAAGTACAGGATAGCATGCTGGCATTCTGTTTTGAAAGCATTCCCTCCCTCCCCACCCAGAAGCAAATCATCTGACAACATAATAAATATTGTTTAAAACAAACAAACAAACAACTGAAATGTAGCTGCAGCAATTATAACGGAAGACTTTCTCACTCACAATTAAAATCCCTCTTTTTGAATCCCTCACTTTTCAGCGTCACTTGAAGACAAATCTCCCTCTTATGCAGCTCCTGAGCTAGTCTGAGGAAGCTTTGCCTTGCGGTGCTTCCCCTAGGCATTTGAGAAAGCATGTGTGCTGAGCTGAGCACCAAAGCCCTCACAGTGAGAAGCAATCCGAGAGCAAGAGCTCTCTGCCAGACACCCAGTGATGGAGGCCAGCTTCCTGAGATGAAGCCCATCTCCCCAGTTTGCTAGGATATGCAAATTATGCAAATGAGGTCAAAGAAAGGTTAGCTTCCCTGCTCAATCTGATGAAACCTTGGAGCCAAAGACCCAACCGCGGCAGCATTGAATGCCAAGGCCCTGGGCTCCCAGATGATAGAAGAGCACACATAAGTAATCCCAGTTTTGAGGGGTTTTGCATGGTTTTCGTGTCCCCTCCCCCCTCCCCTTCCCATGCTCCTCCCCCAGCAACAAGTAGTAAGTTTCCATTTCTCTGTGGCCTTTAGCTCCTCAGCACTTCTGAAACACAAGTCATTTACCCCACCCCCGACTTGTGGTGGTGGGTCTCTCTATGACTGTTAGGGCACCCACAATTAGGTTGGGGCTCCCACCTCATCACAGTCCGTCAACATTACAGACAGGGAAAGTCAGTCTCTGCTATAGAAGGGCGCATAACCTTTGGAGCAATAGAAAATGGAAAAGAGGAAGAACAATCACTGTATGGGTGAGACATCTTAAAGCCAAAAACAACAACAACAACAAAAAAACCAAAAACCAAAAAACAAAAAACCAAACCAAAACAAAACAAAAAAACCCCAAGCCTCTTAAAGTGGGTGGTCTCCCCAGTTCTTGGGAGCCTTTCTTTATCTGAGAAGTCTATAACATTTGCAAGTAGAGGCATTGATCTTGAGCAGTGGTTTTCCTGAATTTTAATTCTGTAGCTGGTAGAGAAAAAGAGGCCACCTACTAACTCGCCTCTTCCCGATCATCGCCCACAACAAACACAGTCTAAGCACAGCTTCCCAGCGCATCTTGGCTTAGAATCACAGGCTTCTGTATTAGGGGGCAGATCCCTTGGGAGGTAGCAATTACGCCGACCCTTAGGCGTGGAGTCAGATTGACTCTAGACATACTACATACAATCAGATACCAGCCTGGGCGCCTACCTTAGGATGAAATGGTCCACAGTAGAGTTATTGGCGATGGTGACAGATGCGGTGACTATGTCTCCCTGCTTGACAGGCTGGGAGGGCAGCCAGATGACCACATTGCCATCCAGGCGCAGTTCGCTGAGCTGGGTGCTGTCCTGGGCGCGGTAAAGGCTAACGGTGCCAATCTTCTGTAGGTGGGATGTCCTGCCCTCCTGTCCATCCTTTCCTGGACGAATAGCATTGTCCTTCCTGGTGTCACCTCCAGTGCAGTCACCACGCTCACCCCCTGGCTGTACAGCATAATACAGTTCCACAAGATTCCCCTCTGGCTGCTCTGCTGGCCTCCTGCGCCCAGATACAACCGCTGGGGGACTGAACCAGCCAGGCAGCATCTCCAGCTGGGCCACGCACAGTCCCAGGGCTCCACCCAAGCGGCAGCTGCCTCGAACCTCCCGGCTGTCTCTGAAGGCAAAGACCCGCAGGCAGGGCAGTTTCTCGTCCTTTTGGTCATCCCAGTCTCGGCCCACAATGTGGAAGAGCACCTGTACTTTGGGATGGCTCAGGTAGACTTTCTCTTGGAGGATGTAGGCCTTCAGTCTCCAGTCAAAGGGAAACTTACTGGTTGGGCCTAAAAAGTTGGGGTTCAACATCAAGTCCAGAGGGATGACCTTTTCTGCAGAGTAAGGCCCATAGCTGACGTTTAATACCGGGGGCTGCTGGGCCTTGTAGATGAAGAAAGACTCCACCCTGGACTGCAGGCTGGCATTCCGCAGTGGGTCGGGGTTGGCCTCCTTTAGGAAGAATGCAGTCTCGGCTCTGAGGACGTGGAAGCTCACGGGCAGGTACGGCGGCAATGAAGAGAATCTCTGTATATTATCCATGACCCCTCGGCTTTCTGTCACTAAGGAAGAGAGGGGAAGAAGTTTAAATCAGTAACAGGCAGCTATTATCCGGGCTGTTAGTTTGCACGCAGTGATTTAGAACAAAGAGCTACGAGTTCTAAACTCCACGACCAAAGCTACAGAGTCCTTCAGGAAACTGCCAACTCTTCCCGGTGGTCCGCTAATTACAGAATTATTAGGTTCAATTATGTAAAGTAGATTGAAGTGTGTAAAACTGGGAGTTGGTGGCTTAGTAAAGTGCTTGCCATGAAAACTTGAGGACCTGAGTGAGTTCAGATCTCCATAATCTAAAAAAAGAGGCAGTGCATGGTGGCTTATGGGTGTGGTCCTAGCACTTGGTGGGGGTGTGGGTGGGGGGCGGGAGCAGAGACAGAGGAACCCCTAAGCCTTCTTGGCCAGCTAGTCCAGCCAAACCAGTAAGTTTAGGAGTAAGAAAATGGCATGTGGAATAGAATAAAATCCACAAATTATCCCTGAAACAGAAAGGTTTAGTTGGAAGTAAAGATGGCCCCTCAAATCCTGAGGCAAAAATGTATAGACTTTAATAAATACTGCTAGAGCAGTTGTGTTAAGAGACACTTGTTTTAAACAACAACAACAACAACAACAAAATTAAATTAAATAGAACTAGATCCAAATCTTACAAGCAAGATGAAACCTTAGAGCCGGAGAGGTGGCACAGCTGGCAGAGTGCTTGCTGCATAAGCCTGAAGCCCTGAGTTTGAGTCTCCAGGACTTATGTAAAAGCCCACACCAGGGAGGCAGAGCTGGGAGAACCCCGGGGTCAGTTTAGCTGCAATGGTGAGTTCCAGGTGAGACCCTGTCTCAAAATAAGCTGGAAGGCAATAGAGGAAGACACCCAATCCTAACCTTTGACCACCACTCACACTTAGTAAGGATAAACCCTCAGGCACATGCAAACATGAGAATACATCACACACAGAGACACACACATTCGTACTCACAAATCATAATATTAAACGTTGAATGGACCCATGACAAAGTAGAGGATGGTGTAGGGAGAAGACAAAGAGAAAAGAGATGTTGGGAAACATAGGAGAGACAGAGACGGAGCTGAGGAGAGGAAGAAAGCCCACCTGAATTAGATGTGATGACACTGTAAAGTATGACGCATCTGGATAGAAGGTGTTTGGAAACAGGGGCTAGAGAGATGGCTCAACAGCTAAGCACTCTGGCTACTCTTTCAAAGGACTTGAATTCAATTCAGAGTCCCCGCATGGCAGCTTAAAACTGTCTAGATCAGTGGCAAACGCCTTTAATCCCAGCACTCGGGGAGGCAGAGGCAGGCAGATCTCTGAGTTCGAGGCCAGCCTGGTCTACAAAGTGAGTTCCAGGACAGCCAGGGCTATACAGAGAAACCCTGTCTCAAAAACAAACAAACAAACAAACAAACAAACAAACAAACAAACAACTGTCTAGATCTCCAGTTCCAGGAGACTACAGTGCCCCCTCTGGCCTCCATCGGTACTACATGCAGACAGTACACAGCTGTGCATACAAACACACACATAAAATATATTTAAAAGTATGTGGAAATTCTTTCTACTATGTTTGCAACCCTTCTATCCATAATGTCAACGTTGAAAAACACATAAAAATATATTTAAAGGTGTGTGGAAATTTTTTTGTTACTATGTTGGCAACTCTTGTAGCCACATGGTCAAATACCAAAATAAAAGAATGTGGAAATACTCAATGAAATAAAAAGAATGTGAGCAAACCATTTAGGTTTTATAACCCTCATTTTCTATGTACAGATCTTGCCTGTTTGTTAGAACAAACAGCAACAAGAGAAGCCCTTGCCCCCACCCCACCTACACTCCCGCCCCCATTATTTGAAAACCAGGAGCAGAAATACCTGTATTTATGTCTATGGACTTCAAGTCCTCTGGTCATGTTAACCACTTAAGCTTGGTAAATTTAGTTACAAATCACTGAAGGTCCTGTAGTCACTGTTGTTTTCCTTTATTGCTAATGACAGAATCTTCATTATCAAAATGTGTAAGAGACTGAATAAGTCAACTACCCTCTGGTTAGGAGGGAGCCCTTTAAGGGTCCCAGGCAACTTCTGGTCCTCTTCAAGATTCTACTCATGTGGTGGCCAGCACTTCTTGGTCCTTGGAAGCCCACTTTCTGTCCCTTAATTTATTCAGATCTGTCTGACAATGCTCGCTTGGCCCCAACCGAAAACTAATTTTACTCAATCTATGTATCTTGCTGTCTAATCTCTGAGTTCAAAACCTCAGCACCCATCTAAGAGCCCTCGCTGGGGAGGCATAGCTGGGAGGATCCCAGGGGCTCTCTGGCCAACCAGTTTAGCTGTCATGATGAGCTCCAAGTTCAGTGAGAGACATTGTCAAGGGGAAAGGCAATAGAGGGAGACACCCGGGGCCAACCTTTGAGGACCACACACTCCTGTATTAGTAGGTATGAACCCTCACACACATGTGCACACATGTGAATACATCACACATGTGCATACTGAAATGCTACCTTAAGAAGCTAAGAGTCGAACTGGAGAGATGGCTCAGCGAGTTAAGAGCACCGACTGCTCTTCCAAAGGTCCTGGATTGAATTCCCAGCAACCACACAGTGGCTCATAACCATCTGTAATGGGACCTGATGCCCTCTTCTGGTGTGTCTGAAGAGAGCAATGGTGTACTCATATACATAAAACAAATAAATAAATCTTAAAAAAAAAAGAAAAAAGAAGAAGCTGAGAGTCTCTGGGTCCCCAGCTTTCCTCTCAGCACAGTAAGTATGGAAATAGAGGAGGTTTGTCTGCAGCTGGGACAGAATAAGAGATGGTGGCCATCTGGGTACTGGGACTCAGCCCCTGCAGCCTGAGGGAGTTGCCTGCTGGACCCTAGGGATGGACTTAATGTTTGCAGCCCCAGATTTAGAGTCATGAAACAGTTAAGTCCATGCATATTGAGGCTGCTAGAATTCCACATTAAGTCAGAAATGGGTGATACATATGCTTCCCTCTATCTGTCCCAGATGACTTCTCAGCCACTTGCTTGTCCAAGATGAGAATCCCCAGGAGAACTATGACTTTCAGTGTTCAGGACTTTCAATGCTAAGGACTCTGGCTGCATAAAGGGCTCAAGATCACAAATGCCCAACTGCTACCTTGGCAGCCTCAAATCAGCCAACCTCCTTGTCTGGTCTTTGTAAATCCCAAGAAACCCAAACTATCTTCCATTCATGACAGAGAAGCTGGGAGACTTTTCTCTCCCTCCTTTTTCCCCCCCAACCTTCCTCCCTGTGCCTTCTTCCAAGTGCAGCCTGCATCCACCCTGAGCATATGGGACACCCTGCTTGCTCTCCTCTGGAAGCATCCCTAATCCCTTCCCGGCAGGGACACTGGCAAGCAGATCAAAGCTGCCTTTGGTTCTGCGTCCAGATGAACTTGGGTTGTCAAGATGTCTCTTCAAAGAAATAACACTCTCTTCCTAGCCCAGAGGCCCTGCGCCGGGGTCACCAGTGACAAGGGCACCTTCATTCCTTTCTCATTAGGGACAGCAGAGCATCTCCAGTTTAACCCACTCAGTCCTGGTCGAGCTTCAGACACACTCGGAAGCTTTGCCAAGGTACACCATTCCACGAAGAGTCCTTGGAAGTGTCAGAGCTGAGTGTTTAAGAAACTCACTGTACTTCACAAAATACCAAAAGGCTAATTGCCACATCTAGCGATGTTTAATTTTAAAGTGTTGAGTCCGGCCCAAAGGGCTCTTGAGAACTTGAAGTAGAAAGATTTAGAGACAGTTTAATTTGGGGGAGACAGGGAGACAAAGCTTTGCAGACAAAGCTGAGCATGGGATTGCAGGGTCCACCTGCAGCAGGGCGCCCTGGGAACATGATGCTTTGTTGACAAATTTCACCATCATTCTTCACTCTACCTGCACAGGAGAGGTTCTCTCTCTCTCTCTCTCTCTCTCTCTCTCTCTCTCTCTCTCTCTCTCTCTCTCTCTCATCTGTCTCTCTTCCCCCCCCCCTTCATGTGTATGCAGATATGAGTATATGGAAGTTTATGTGGAGGTCAGGTCAGAGAACCATTTCAGGTGCCATTTCTAAGGCACTAGCCATCATTTTGGAGACATGGGAACGGGACAGAGTCTCTTACTGGCCTGGGTCCTCCCAACTAATCCCAAGGATTTTAAACGTGGGTTCTGGGGATCAATCTCAGGTCCCCATATTTGCAAGGCAAGGACTTTACTGATTGAGGCATCTCCCCTGTTCCAAGAGAGAATAATTGTTTGATTTCTTCAAAAATTTTTGTTTAAAAACAAGTCTACAAATGGCCTTTTGGCTTTCGAGCAAATGTAGAGTTTAGTCCCCACAATATGAAGGTGGGGTGGACTTCCAACGCAAATCTTCCTATCTGGGGCCTCTTTGTCTTTTGGGGTCACTCTGTATCCTCAACATGCAATATAGGGCACTAGCTCTGGTCTCCATGTTGAACCTCGTTCTGAGCCCTTCTAGTCTGTGAGATTGAACCCGAGTCAAAGTTATGGTTTGGGAGCTTTGGGTAAAAGCTAAGCGCAAGGAGTTTGGGGATGAAGATATCCACATTTGATCCACTCACCAGGCATGTGCTAGTGGGCACATGGCTACTTTCTGTAAGCTTCTAGCTGTCAAGATGGCTCAGCTAATAAATGCACCTGCCACCAAGCCTGATGCCATGAGTTCTGTCCCCAGGACGCACATGGCAGAAGGACATCTCCAACTCCAAAAAAGCTGTCCTCTCACTTCAGAAATACAAAACAAATGAAAGGAAAGAAAACCCTTATAAGTTTTAGTCGCAGCCAGGCGTGGTGGCGCACACCTTTAATCCCAGCACTCGGGAGGCAGAGGCAGGCGGATTTCTGAGTTCGAGGCCAGCCTGGGCTACAGAGTGAGTTCCAGGACAGCCACGACTACACAGAGAAACCCTGTCTCGAAAAACCAAAAAAAAAAAAAAAAAAAAAAAGTTTTAGTCGCAAATATGACAGTGTCAAGGCTAAGTTACCACTGTCTTTTCGGCTTTTGACACACACAACCAGCCTGGGCTGAGTACTGGAGCCTGAGGGAATGTGCAAGAGAGCTGGGTTATCCCACTGATGACACGAGTCAGTAGTGACGAAGCCATCAAACGAGGCAGCTCAGCCTCATTAGCCTAGTCCAGGCTAAACCAAAGCTGATCACAGCCTCCAAATTTGGGGGCACAAAGCTACACCAGATGCCAAAGGCAGTAACCACAGAGAGTTAACTGCATTCTTGGTGGGGTTTTAAAAGCTTTGGGTTGGAACCTCATTCCTCAAGATCTTAACAAATATCCTGTGGGAACATCTACATATAGATGAAGAAATGGGGGGGGGGGATAGAAAAAAATGTGACTTTTCCCCGATGAAATCTTGAATGTACGGATGCTGTTAAAATCCACATCAGTTGTCTGGAGTCAGAGGCGCACCCTCCCCACCTTCCCACCTCCCACACCTCCCCATTCTTCCCCCCATCCTTCACCCAGCTATGTGAGTTGAGAAAGTTCAGTAATGTGCGTTAAGAGAATTCTTTTAGCAAGGACTGGAGAGATGGCTCAGCAGTTAAGAGTATTGCTCTTCCACAGGTCCTGAGTTCAATTCCTAGCAACCACATTGTGGCTCACAACCGTCTGTAATGGGGTCTGACGCCCTCTTCTGGTGTGTGTGAAGAGAGCAATGATGTACTTGTATACATGAAACAAATAAATAAATAAATAAATCTTTAAAAAGAATGCATTTACTAAGAGCCTGGCTCCTGATGAGTGTCCAATAGGGTCATGTTTTATTAACTATTACTTTAAGGGTATCTGTGCAGGTGCATGGGCACACGTGGACACACCCAGCTTTTTTCCCACTGGACTCTGGGGATTAAACTCAGTTCCTCAAACTTGTATGTCAAGCACTTTACTGATGGAACCCTCTCAATCTGACACACATGCATGACAGAAGCCAGATATACATGCATGCACTTTCAAGAGGTTAATAGTTCATAGTTTTTCTGATTGAGATAAATAATGCGCTAATACCAATGGACTGGTTTTTTTTTAATGGTCCTTCTAAAACTGAAAAAAAAAAAAACCACCCAAGATCACATGACCCAAATAGCATTTGTCCAGTATACTTTCTCATGATAGAATTGTTCAAAGAGGGGGTTTGGAAAGGTGGCTAGATACTTGAGAGCACTCACTGCTCTTTCAAAGGACCCAGGTTCAATTCCTAGCCCCAACATTGGGCAGCTCACAACTATCTGTAATTCTGTTTCAGGGATATGATGCCCTCTTCTGGGCTCTGTGGGAACTGCAAGTCCTTGGCACACATACATACATCCGAACACTCAGACTCACACGTACAAAATAAAAACCAATTCTCTCTCTCTCTCTCTCTCTCTCTCTCTCTCTCTCCCTCCCTCCCTCCCTCCCTCCCTCCTCTCTCACTCTCTCTCTAAGGAACTATTCAGAAAGAATGAGAAGGCCAACACTTTCCTTCTTATGTGGTTGACTTCATAAAGCCTAAATCTCTCCAATATGCCACCAAGCGTCTGCCCATGACCCTAGTGACTATACGCATCCCCCTCTGCACTCCCAAAGGCACATACTATGCATATGACCAAAACACCTCCCATGTCTGGGGAAGTTTGGGTCTAGCTGATTAAGGAGCTGGAAGCGTTTGCAACCTTTCCTGTATTGTCTTGCCATCACCGGACTGCACAGAACACATGCCATACTGCCTAGAGCCCCTGACTAACCCTCACTCTGGCTCATCAGCACCGGTTAGCATCTCTAGGAAAGACAGGATAAATAAGAGATCTCAAGGGTATGAATCAAAGTCTCAGACAAGCCTCTGCCAGCTCCCGAAGGCCACGCAGAGAGGCACTGGGAGGCCGCTGACAGCTGTACCTTTCCATCTGGCCTCCACGCCACAGGCAGAGTGTCCACTTCTGTCTCCCTCCCTGTTTATCCATTTTCTTTATCTGTGCTTGCTGTCGGCGGTGGCAGGGATACTGTGTCCACCATCAGTTGTTCATCAGAGAACTCCGGTTGCAAAGCTACCGCCGGAAATTGAGTTTTTGAGATCCCGAGATAGTGGAATGTAGTTGATGCTCCCGTCACTTAGCATCCAGACAGAAGACCTCGGGGGGGAAATGACCCTGTCAGTCCACATGACGCACTGCCGTCACCACGAGGCTCACTCTCTGACATGCTGACAGAACATGGACTCTTTCCAGTTGATTCTCTCTGGGCTGAGATGGGAAGGGCAGGAAGGCTCTTGCAGGTGGAAGGGGGTGGGCTAAGGACTCTGTATGGAAGGGGGATGAGTTACAATCAGGCAGAGGGATCACTCGGGAGTGTAAGGAGGGATCTTGGTCTAGGTGCATGGGAAGGAGGCAGATTTTAAGCCCATAGTGTAATATCATACAACTGATACACACTATGGTGGGTTGCTCCAGTCAGCAGAGAGACAAAGGTGGTACTGCAATAGAATACAGTTTCAAGTTCTCCATGGCCTAGTGATGTCTCAGTCACCGAACAGTGGAGCACTTTAGTTACTTAGATATCTGTGGAGATTCTGCTGTGAACAAACATTCCTCATAGCTGTCAGAAATGAACAATACACCGGTTATGGGGAATGCACATAACTTGATAGAAACCACTCTAGCCCTGTCTTAAGGATTCTTATAAATTTCCTCACAGTGAACCACTTGCTATAAAGTGTGTTCAGGAGAATGCTGACTACTGCCCACTGACTGCATGATCAGAGTCTGTCAACCACATCACAGGCCCAGCCTAGTGCTTGGCATAAGCTATCCGGCCATACAAATACCCAGCGTGATAGCCAAACAGCAGGGGAATCACCCAAGAGCACGGAGTTCTCAGAAGGTACCCATGTCACTAAGTGATGAATGGCAGTTAGATCCTTCCTGCTTTGAAATGAATAACACTGGAATATAATCTTCTAGAATATGTATGGCCAGGCCAACTGGGCTTGTTTTAAGATGGGGCAAGGACTTCTGTAGCATGTTGAAGAGAGAGATCCAACTAAGGGTGACTAATTACCTGCCCAAGGGGGACACTGGTCATACTAGACACCTCTCTATATATCTATATCAATATTGATATAGATATAGATATCTCTCTATATGTGTGTATAATTTACATATATCATAATATTTTAATTATTTTCATGTATGTTCTCTCTATATATCTGTCTCTAGCTCTCTGCATGCACATACATGTACGTGCCCCTGCAAGTCAAATATTGATGTCAAGAGTGTTCCACAATCAATGTGTCTACCTTACTTTGGAGACAAGATCTCTTGCTGAACTTGCTTGTGATCTGGACAGACTGCCTGGCCAGCAAGCTCCTGAGATGCACTTGTCTCTGGCTCCATGGTACTGGGGTCATAAGCACCTATCAGTACCAAAGTACCTAAGGATTTTATGTCCCCATGCTGGGGATCGAACTCAGGTCCTCATGTGAACATGCAAGAACTTTCCTGAGTGGGCCATCTCTCCAGCCCCTGGAGACATTGCTGATGGACAGGGGAATACTACTTGCACAGAGCAGGTGCAGATCTACAATGCTAATACACACTCCTGGTCCACAGGGCAGTCCCTACCACAAGTTCCCATATTATCGTAGCAGAGAACCCCCTGATCCAACAAGGTCCAATGGTAGGCAAGAAAGAGACCTCAACAGCTACATCAGTAAGAAGCGACCTATCAGGGACTTCAGTGGAAGCCTTCTCTAGCTCACAAAGAAGAAATGCATTATGGTAAACATCCCTGGAATCAGACAGAACCCACAAGGAACTGGTGAATCCCTGAGCTACGGGTGACGGCAGGGAATTTTTATTTCTTGTAACTATCCGAAACTTTTAAGTCGCGGAATCTTCATCTCTATAGTCATCTCTATAGAGCATGTCAACTCCTCAGGTCCTCAGCAAGCCTGGTGATGGGGCAAGGGGTTATCACAGGATTGTTATAGTTTACTTCTCCTCCTCCTCCTCCTCCCCCTCTTAATTGTTTCCCTCTTCTTTTCTGTCCTCTCCACTTCTGTCTCTTCCTCTTCTCCATTCTTTTTCTGCCTTTCCTATTTGAGTCAGGGTCTCTCAAACTCATACACATCAACTTGCTCTCTAACTGGGCTGACCCTGAATGTTTGAATCATCCTGCCTCTACATCCTGAGTGCTGAGATTACAGGTGTACTGGCACACCTGGTTAACACAATGCTGGGTACCAAACCCAGAGCCCGGTGAATGCTAGGTAAAAATTCTCCCAACTGAACCATACCCCAGTCTTTTCTTATTTAGAATCCATCTGCACTTAGATTATGGTGATAAGATATACTAGAACTTCTAAGGTTTCCAAAGTACACACACACACACACACACACACACACACACACACACACACTCCATTTGAGTGACATTCATATAAAAAGAAATCACCGGTCCAGGAATGGTGACTTCCCCTCATGTGCCCAGCATGTTCTGTATCAGATACTGGCCACTCACCCCCACCCCCTTGGACACCTGCAGAAGGCATGCTGGCCTGGCTCAGTGTACATCAAGGAAAACCGGATCGTGAGCACCTGCCAAGTCACTGCAGCTTGCCGGTAACTCGAGCCAATTTGAATTTTTCCCTTTTCCCATTTCTGATTTATTAACATTCCTTGGCTACAGGACTTCTCCCTCTGCTAAATATGGCTCATTGTTTCCTGTCTCTTGAAACAAAAGGTACCTTGATAAGTGGATTATTTGATTTCAATGCTGCTTCTGAGGGGACCCGAATACCTCTTGCTGAAATTACACAGTGGGGTTTGCAATTTCATAACACTGAGACTCCCCTTGAAAGAGGCTGGTTCTTAGATTCCTGCCGGGGGGGCCCCTGAGGGGATATCCCCCTCTTCTTGTCTCAGGGAGAGCTGTGGGATCAATCTCTGGTGCTGCGTGATTAAGACCCTAGAAACAGGCAAAGAGCTTTGTTGTTCAGAAGCCAATGCTGTGAGACAGCCAGTATCTCAGGCTCAATGGGTGTGGAAACAGCTTTGGGTAGGCATAGGCCCCTGGGTAAGTCTTGGTGGGGTATAGAGTTGCAGGCCATTAGGGTTCCTGAGCTAAGCTTGTGCTGGCCCTCACAGTGGCCCTGCGTTGGTGTGCCTGCATCTTCCTGCCCTCCTCACTTTATACTCTTGGCTACATCCCAAAGCAACATGTGGATTCTGATGGGCTGAGGCCCAGCTTCTGCAGAGAGGGAATGTTGATTTCTCCTTACTTTAGAACAAATCGCCACCATCTTAGCATCTTCGAAGGACAAAAGTACCTTTTTTTGGTTATTCTGGAGGTCAGAAATCTGAAGTCTGAATGGGGCTGAAATCTGTTTAGCTTGGCACCCCAGGAGAGAATCTGTCTGTCTCAGTTTTCTCACTCCCTAGGGCTGTCTGCCTTCCCCTCCTTTGAGGCCTCTTTTTTCCATCTGCAAAGCAAATGGCTAACCACTTTCCTCCAGTTCTGATCTCCTGCCAGCTCTGACCTCTTCTTGAAACTTTTCTGATGAGTCTAGAACTCCTCCCCTGGGGTGATCAGGATAACACCTCATCTCAAGATCCGTAGCTAGTTTCACCTTCTGCTATGGGATGATAGAAGGTCACATAGCTGCAGGTTATGGCCCTCAAAACGTACAAGGCCTTAGAAGGGAACATGTCACAGCAGAGAGCATGTATGTACCTATAAGAATGTTTCTGGCTCACGGGCATGGCGGTCAGTTCATGTACTGTGATATAATACACTTAAAAGCAGGGCATCTAGGCTTCCAGCTCTGGGCATTTCCATGGTCACATGGCTCTAATGTTTGGGGTGTGCTAAGGCAGAATGGGATGGAGAAAAATGTACCACAGAGGGAAGGAAAAGGGAGGGAGAGGAAGAGAACAGAGTTTTAACATCCATTCCAAGTCCACACCCAATGACTTAACCCCCGTTCCCCTGGGTCCTGCTCCTGAGACGTTCCATTACGATGGCTGGATTTCGAGGGCAGAATCAGGCCCTGCTCCTTTCCTGCCTGCCAGGCGTCCATCTCAGACAAGGATGAGTTGCCCAGATTCTGTAAAGCTCTGCCCACTGGACACTCACACACTAGCAAACCCATTTAGTGATCAAGCAAAGCTCTGACCTTCAAAGGTCGCAGGACAATGTAAGAATAAGCGGTATTGCAACTACAGCAGTTAGGAGAGTCCTCTGATGAAATTTCACTCAAAGTTTGCTTTATTCCCTGTTCGTGTGTGTGTGTGTGTGTGTGTGTGTGTGTGTGTGTGTGCATATGTACATGCATAGACAAGCATGTGGAAGACAGAGGTTGATATTGACTGCCTTCTTTTATGGCTCTGCTTTTTACATATTGAGGCAGGGTCCCTCATCTGAATTCACATCTCACCTCTTCTGCCTATCTTTCTAGCTAGCATCTCTATCTCTATAGGTACATGCTAATTCTTTGCATACACATCAGCTCTCCTGTTTATCCAACAAGTCCTTCACCTGCTGAGCCATCTCCCTACGCCCACTAAAAGGTTGCTAACCCTTCTCGGAAAATTATATCCATCCATGAAGGCACTGTTCTTAGTGTTCTGTCCACAGAAAAACAAACAGCAGTCGGTCGATGGATCGTGGTTTGCTGACTCTAGCATGGAGGGAGCCTTCTAAGCTGGGTTTCACGCACAGTTGGAGGTCACTGGCCTCTTTTCCAGTGTGCTTTATAACCTGAATTACGACGGGACAGGCTTACCTCGTGGAGTCACAATGTAAACATGGTTTTCACTAAGCATCTGAAACAGTTTGGAAATGAAAGAGAAAATAAATTCAGGAGGGTACTGGAGTGGTGAAGCCCACGAGGGATTTAACTAAGCACCCTTAACGCTCACACAGCATATGGCTGCAGGATGCTTCACAGAGTCTATTCAGAGAGAGGCAAGCGGTGAATGGCAGATGGTGTCATTATTTATGTGGAACCCGACATTAATCCCGAGAGTCCAAATTATCTCGATTCATGTCAATAAAAAGAAACCAGCATCCCATCTTTGTGGCGGTCTTTTTCTTCAAAATAAAAAAAAATAGAATAAGGAGCTTATTTTTAATATGCTGTCCATATTTCCTTTCCCTGTAATTACAGTTAATTTTTTAAAAAGTCTATGTCCTGTTCAGGCATTGGCTCCCCCGCCTCCAACACACACATGTGAGTCTCATTTGCCACTAAACATCTGTAGGTTTGTTTGGTTATAGCGGAATTTGGGATGATTATATTAACGAGGAGTCTTGGGGTACGGAGTGGAAAATGCATTCTTGATGGTTGAGTAAATACGAGAAAAGATCACCCCAGAAGATGAAGGCCATTCATCACATATGGCCTAACTCTCTGATTTGTGACAAGGGCATTTAAAGTGAAACTTTCTGAGAGGGAAATGGAGAGTCATCCACTCAGAGAGCTGACCCTTCGTGGCACTAGAAATGTACATAAAAAATCCGGCCCTAAAAAAATTGATCACTCTGGGATGAGTACATATGTGGATGTATATGTGTGGTATGTGGTGTGTGATGTGTGTGTATGTAGTGTGTGTGTGTGTGTGTGTGGTGTGGAGTGTGGTGTATGGTGTATGTGTGTGGTATGGTATAGTGTATGTGTGATGTGCTATGTGTATGGTATGGTATGTGGGGTGTGTGTGTGTGTGTATGTGGTATGGTGTGTGCATGTGATTTGGTGTAGTGTGTGTGTGATGTTATGTGCTGTGTGTATGGTGTAGTGTATTTTGATGTGTTGTACTGTGTATATGGTGTGGTATGTATGTGTGTGTGGTGTGGTATGTTGTGTGTGGTGTGGTATGTGGTGTGTGTGTGTATGTGTTACTCTGTCCTCATTCCCTATGACATCATCCACCTTGTTTTATGAGATCTCAGTGGCTTGCTGACTGGGCTGGTCATCAAGCCCTGGGGAATCTTCCCTTTTCTCTCCTCCGTGCCAGGATGACCAATGTGAGCCACCACACCCAGCTTTTATACCTGAGCGCTGGGGACCGAACTCAAGTCCCCCTGTTGCCATGCAAAGTGCTTTACCCACTGAGCCACTGAGGCCTCTGGGATGAGTACCTCTGCTGTCTCTATTTAACCCAGGAGGAGATGAAGCCCAGAGGGGGTCAGGGTTTTCCAGGGCCACTTGTCTTTTATAGTAGAATCAGGAATTGAACTTGGTGTCTGTGTCTCTGCTTTGGGCTCAGCAAATTGGCTCGATCACTCTGGGCTCACATCTCACTTCTGCTCATGTGCTTCTTGCGGAGACAGAGGGTCAGAGCTCGGTGAGTGATGACATGATCAACTTTAACACCTCATGCTTGGGTCAGTCCCGTGGTCAGGAGACAGGATCCAGAGGTACCTGAAGTTGGGGTGGAGATCTACGGAGGTTGCCCCTTCCAGGCTTAGGAAAGTGTAGGATGCCTTCCTGACATTTTAAATCAACAGATAATCAGCATCCCGTTTTTCACAAATGATTCCCTTAAGCTTATGCCTGTTCTTAGGGCACCAGTCTCACTCTCGGTGCTAAGCTCAGAGAAACCAGATCAAGAGAGGTCGCACAAGGACCGGTCCTCATTCAATATCCATGAATCAAGAGGCTTTTCTGAGCCCCGAGCAGCTATGCTTCAGGAGAGAACGCATAGACAATTAATCCACATTTGTTGAGCTTGGAAGGTTGCTTAAGCAGAGGAGAGAAAGCCATCCCCAGAAGGGGAGAACTCAGACAGGAAGGCAGGCTTCAGGCTCTCTTAGGTGTGGGAAGGAGGGCGGGGGAGAGCTGGAGCCCTGCTGCTGGAAGTCAGAAAGGAGCACCTAAGCTGTCTAGGGAGCACTTCCTTCTTGCCCCAAACTAGGAAAAAAAAATACAGTGGAGATCACGGAGTGTCAGAACACAGGCAACTGCACAACAGAATTCTGGGAGGAATAAAGATGGAAAACAGCCCTGAGCCAGGCCACCGGGTTCTATGTCCCACCGTGGCATGTCCTAGCTACAGGCAAGGGGAGCCTCAGTATCTCTAACTGCACAGCACTATTAATGCCAGCACACATTAGGGAGCTACTTAGAAGATGAAATGCCTTTCAGAGGTAAAGTACTCGGCTTCACCTGTCTAGCCTGGCACACACAACCTTTGCTTGTTCATTGTTTTAAACTATTATTAGGTGGTAGCTTTGCAAAGGAGCATCACATTTGCTAGAAAGATCTCCACTTATGACTAAGGTGAAAATTAAATACAAGCAAAATGCCTTTTATCTGGGAAAAGAAAGAAGGAAGAAAGCTAGAGAGATGGTCCCGTGCCAAGAGCACTGGCTGTTCTTGCAGTGGACCCAGCTTCAGCTCCCAGCATCCTCCCAGCATCCACAGCAGGTGGTTTACAACTGCCTGCAGCTCCAGCTCCAGGGAATCTGACGCCCTCATCTGGCCTCAGTGGGTATTGCACTTAGGTGCACATATACAGATGATGCACAAGATCATGCACATGATTCTTTTTAAATCTTTAAAATATTAAACAACTAGGAAGACTTGAGGATTATAGGGGGTTTTCTCCCCCAACTCTGGATTTCTTCACCCAGATCTTGTTCAAAAGTTCCATGATATCATCCATTTTTCTGTCTTAGCATCTCCCCAGAAAGCCTTCATTCTCATGATTACAATAAAGCTGTTGGCCAACCGGCCATTACATCTGAGTCCCAGGGAAGAAAGGTTGATAATATGCCTATGAGGTAACTGTGCCATTTAGCATTAGAGAATTTATTAGGTCCAAAAAAAATTGGCCCTATGAGCTTCAGCTACATGTTCTTGAGATTGGCATAATTACACAAGGAGCAAATAATATAGGCTAAAGTATTTGTTAAGTAACTATACTGATATCTTAAAATATCAATAAATGTAACATAATAATTGTTAAGATAACAAAGTCCTGAAATCAGCCTATGCATGTATGCACCTTCATATGCATATGTACACACATACACTCAAATATTTAGGAAAAATTTCAAGTCTTTAAAAAGCCATAGAGAAGATGAAGTCCATGACTCAAAGGTGGACGTGTCTTTTATTTTTCCCCTCCCTGTTTCTTTGCTTTTTTTCTTTTTCAATTGGCTTTGAAAGGAGAAAGCAATGCGTTTAATGCATCTGACACCATTTGGTTTTGTCCGGTAGCAAGAAAGAGAAACTAGCTTGATGATGGATGGCGCATGCCTTTCATCCCAGCACTCAGGAGGCAGAGGCAGGGGAATCTCTGTGAGTGAGAATCCAGCCTGGTCTACAGAGAAACCCGAGAGAGAGAGAGAGAGAGAGAGAGAGAGAGAGAGAGAGAGACAGACAGACAGACAGACAGACAGACAGACTAAATACTGGGTTCAATGAAGGGAGATTTTTCTTCACCAGACCCAAGGTCCAGACTGGAGAGATTACTCAGTGCTGAAGAGTGTTCAGCGTGTAATCATGAGGACCGATTTTTGGATCCCAGCATCTACATAATGAACCGAGCATCTAGCACATGACTGTAACCCCAGCTCTGAGGAAAGTGGAGACGGGAAGGTCATTGGAGATTGTTGGCTTCCTGCCTAAACCACAAAAAACTGTGAGACTCAAGTTCAATGAGAGATGGTGACTCAGAGGGAACAGGTAGAAAGTGAGGAAGGATGATACCAGACATTCACTAATGTCCTGTAAGTGCACACACCTGTGTACACACAGTCACTTAATCTCTCTCTCTCTCTCTCTCTCTCTCTCTCTCTCTCTCTCTCTCTCTCTCTCACACACACACACACACACACACACACACCACTCACAAATGAAGGTTCTACTGTCTTGAGATAGATGGTTTGCACAATTGTGTTTAGTTCTGTACTCCAGTTATATAGTTCTCTGATGCCCCCCCCCCCACCATCAATTTATGACATTTAAATTCTCACTTGGATCTCTCAGTTTGGTGGAAGCCACTATCCCGTCATGGGGACACTTGAGCCTGTTACTCCTATGTGACAGTACTGGCCATCTTGAAATGAGGGTCAGTGGAGCACTGAATGGCATCAGTCCTAGATAACATACAGAGATGACCTCACAAGAGGCTTTGCCTCAGGACCACCGGGAAACTAGGTAATAAGCATCAACCACCATAGAGGGCATTAGACCATAGCAGACAAGCAATAGCCTTGTGTGTTAGCTCCTGGGCATGGCTGAGCATGGAGGCTGAACTGTACAAGGCTAAGACACGAGTTCAGTCTGGGAGAATCCTAAAAACTGCAGGTTCTTCTGTTGGAGTTTCCTACCCCATGATTATGTCTGTGTTGACAACAGATCTTCCGTTTCCTCTGATGAGTAGCCTGCCTTTCCTTTCCACCCAAGCTTGGATTCCCAGCATGGGGTCCAGGTGTGGACAAGCATCTCAATCCCATCCAATCAACACACAGCTCCTACCACATCTTCACAAGACTCGCAGTATTACTTCAGGGCTTCCTCTGACTACAGCACTTCCCTGAGCACCTGCTAAGTCCTGAGATGGAGCTCTAACTAAATAACGTCGGAACAAACAGCTCACACTCCAATGATAGCATGACCGAAGACTATCTTTGTCATTAGTCATCAGTATACAAAATCATTGTGGCGCAGATGGATGGAAGGGCAAGTGATATATATGTTTGTCAGTATGTCCGTATTTATGGACAGATGAATGAGAAGATGTATGTGCATGTATGGATAGATGGACAGATCATTCATGGATGGATAGAAGGATGAATGGATGGATGGTCACATAATACTTAAGTTTATAAGTATGTATGTATTTATGGATGGATGGAAGGATGAGAAACTGTATGTATGTATACATATACACATATACATACACATGCAGATGTGGACAGATCATTCATGGATGGATGGGCAAGTAATACTTATGTTTTTAAGTATGTATGTATTTATGGATGGATGAATGGATGGATGGATGAGAAACTGTATGTATATGTGTATATGGACACATACACACACACACATATATATATGAACAGATAAGATGGACAGATCATCTACATATGTATGTATGGGTGAATG
Organism: Mus caroli; assembly: GCF_978045245.1. Classification (NCBI taxonomy): domain Eukaryota; kingdom Metazoa; phylum Chordata; class Mammalia; order Rodentia; family Muridae; genus Mus; species Mus caroli. The sequence goes on along the minus strand of NW_028227259.1, from coordinate 131,494,897 downwards.
GATGGATGAATAAGATATGGGTGGGCAAATGGATGACAGATGGATTAATGGGAAGGCAGAAAGATGGATAAGTTCATAGATGAATGGCTAGACAGACGAACAGATAGATGGAAGGAGCATGATGGATGGATTCATGGATGGATGGACAGATGCTTGGAAACAGTAACTCAGGACCCTGTGTGCCTCTGACTATCAGTTATCTGGGTTCCCTGAACAAATGCCCTCAGGTGTCTCTGGTCTCTTCTCACAGGACTCTTGGACCACAAAGCTCACAGAGTGCAGTATGTCACATAGACTAGCTGCCACAGCTCCGGGGAAGTCCAGCACACCCATGCATATGGGCTTGAGTGACTACTGGGACATGGAGCCATTAGAAAATTTAGAGAGTAGAACAAAGACAAGAGGAGAAAGAGGAAACATAAAGAGGGTTGAAAAATCTTTCAAATCTTTCAAAGAGAGCACCCAAAAATTCACATCCTGACTTTGTACAGGAAGACTAAAGCTTGGGATAATACCAGGCAGGCTACCTCTCTTGCCTGATAAATGGCTGGGTCACAGGACTGCCTCCACTTGGTCATCAGGTGACCAAAATCTACTCTTCAGGTCACCAAAGTCCACATCCTCTCTTCCCTGCCTGGCCCATGCATGTTCAGAGTCTGTTGCCCTTGACTCAGAGGGGACTCCCTTCTCTCCACTCTGAGCTGTGGTTTCCAGAGACTGGCTGCCTCAAGATGACAGCCCCAAACAGCTCAGCCAGGCTCAGGCACCTTAAAGTGGGTGGAAGGAACCTGGTGGGAGGGAGCCCATCTCTCTGGCTAAAGGGGCCCAGGGGCTGGGGGTACTTCTGAGATTTGCCACCAGAGGGCGCTCTGAAGGGACTGGGTGAGGCTGAGGTGGGCTCCCCGACAATGTGTCCAGTGAGGACTCTACATTTCTCCCTCTGTAAGCCTCCTGTCTCTAACCCTGTGATGCCCAACAGTCATCTTTTTTTCTTGATGTTCATTTCTTGAACTTTATTTTATTCTTCATGGTGTTTTTGAGACAGGATCTCTCTGTGTGTCCCTGGTTGTCCTGGAATGCACTATGCGGACCAAGCTGGCTTTCAGTGCATAGAGATCCACCTATCTCTGCCTCATAACTGCTGGAGTTGAAGATCTGTGCCATGATACATGGATTAAAACTGACTTTTGAGTGCTACCTAATGAGTATGGGTTAAGGTCATATTATGGAGTTAACATGTGCTTAGTGTGTGTAATATTGTATATGTGTGTTGTGTAAAAGCCAAATCAAGGTAAATACATTCATTGCCCTAAACAGTAACTATTTTTTGTGATGAGAACATTAAAAAAAAATCTTGTTCTTGAGACAGGGTCTCATGTATCCCTGGATGGTCTTGACTTCACTACATAGCTAAGGAGGACCCTGAACATGACCTTGAACTTGTAGATCCTTCCATGTGCTAGGATTGGAGGCTATTGCAGACATGTCCCACCATGCCTGGTTTGTGCAATGTTGGGGATGGACCCACTGGGAAAACACTCCACTTACTGAGCTCCCTCTGCAGGGTTGGCATTCCTTCTAGGCTCCACTCAAGAGTTACCTAGCAACAGCCAGGTAGGCCTGGCTTGCTATAAAAGGGACTGTTTGGCTTCCAACTCCCCCGCACCCCCCAGGTTCCTGCACTTTCTCTGGGCACAGACTCACAGACTTGAGACCTGCGATGGCAGAGGAGAGAGCAGTGGGTCAGGAACTCAAACTAGGAACCAGGTCAGAGCACCTAGAATATAGCACTCATTCTGTGGGTCCCTGATCTGGGCTGTGCTGAGGAGAGGCAAGGTACACCTTATAGCCCACTGCATACCCCAGAGCCTACTGCACACCCTATAGCCTGCTGCTCACCTCATAGCCCACTGCACACCCCATAGTCCGCTGTACACCCCATAGCCCGCTGCACATCCTATAGCCTGCTGCATACCCTATAGCCCGCTGCACATGCCATAGCCCCCTGCACACCCCATAGCCCACTGCATACCCCATAGCCCACTGCATACCCCACAGCCTCCTGCACACCTCATAGCCCACTGTACACCCCACAGCCCGCTGCACACCCCATATAGCCAATTGCATACTCCGCAAGTCTCAGCTATATTTCTACACACATGAATCCGAACATCAACTCCATGCAAAGCTTTGGGTGTGCTTCAACAGGAAAAGACACCTACCGTGCTTACCCTGCTATAAGAAGACACTAGTAAAAAATGAGTCATATGTAGCCTACATGAGTTGATACAGAACTGTAAGGTAAACATCAGCCATCCAGGAGCAGGGAAGAGGGGACTTGGAGCCTCAAAAAAGAATATTGCAGGTCGAGCACATGAATAGATACAGCTTAGGTGATGAGGGGTCGACTGGTCCTGAGGCTGGATTTTGGACACACACACAGTGAGTGACTAATACAGATCTCATCACTGGAATGCAGATGGACATAGAGTTGCTGTGGACCCACCAAGGTTCCTGCCTCAAGTTGCTCCTTACGCTCCTGCCCTGACTTCCCACTGTAATGGACTGTGATATATGAGCTAAAATAAACCTGTGCCTTCTCTAAGTTGTTTTTGGTTGTGTGGTATTCGCCACAGCACCAGAGAGGAAAATACAACACACTCACCCTCTATCCTTCAAAAAGGAAAAAAAGTCCGATTTGAGCTTTAGGAGTGGCAGTTGAGTTTGTGCCTCTGCCCGTCTTCACTCATTCTGTAGGGTAATGCCTGTTTGTGTTTGTTTTGGTTGTTTCTTTTCAACTGAGCAGCTTAGCTGAAATCACGCTTTGGTTCTACAGTCTGGCCAGAGCATGTCAACCAAGCAAGCATTACGGTTGATACTCTTCATGGCTCAGGAGACACAGCCCCTCAGCTAATCCACACATGTCGCTGTGGGGGTGGGGAGCATTGCTTAGTGAGGGGAAGACTGAAATCCAAGGATGCTTGAAGCACAGCAGAACTATGCAAATGGTTAAAATGGTACATGGCTTAGCTTTCTCTCTCCCTGGGCGCCTGAATCCTTCCTGCCTTAATTATGTCTTTATGGGCAATTTTTCCTCCTGGAAAAACTCATTCAAGCAAGCCAAGGATACACACATGGGAGGGACCAACTCAACTCCACAAAAGCAAGGCGGGGAACAGAAACCCCCTGGGGCTGGAGAGAGAAATTCCTTTTGAACTGAGGAATGATAAGGTGATTGTGGGCACAGGGGGCCTTTGTGCCATTAATCTGACCTGCCTTTATCTGGCCCAGAATCTGGGGACACAGGGGGATTCGCAGTCAACGGGGAGGCTCTGCACCATGGGAAACTGCTGGGGAATTCCTTCTGAGGGCCTGGCTTGGAGCCCTGGTACTGGATGTGTTTCAGTTTTACTTAATTTCACTGCTATAGAAAAAAATGACCAGCAAGTAGCCAGCAAAATGAACCTACATGTACCTAAGTAAACACAATACTCACACACACATGAATAAATAGCTACAAAAGACACACAATGACATGTATACAGATACATATACACATATAGATACAGGTATGTACACATACACCATGCTTATGAGTACACATATAAACAAACAGCGGCATACAGACACATACAACTCATGTACATAGATATATACACACAGCTACATATGCACACAATTGCACAAAGTAATGAACATGTGCAGGCATACATATATACATACAAACACACATGCAGATAGCATACACATATACACACATATGGCCATGTATAGACACACATACAGATACACACGGGCATATATATACACACACATGCATATATATATATATATATATATATATATATATATATACATGTACACATGTATAGACACAATGCAGATATGTACAGGCATACATATACTCACAATGAACACATATATAGACACAAATGTGGATACATATGTACACATGTAAACACACAGAGATATACATACCAGTTCATGTACAGAAGACACACACATATAGACACACAAACTACCTGTTTGAGTTTCTTTCTTTTTTAAAAACTTTTTTAAGAACTCATTTTAATTATTGTATATATGTCTGTTTAAGGGTGTCAGGTTCCCTGGAATTGGAGTTAGAGACAGCTGTGAGCGGCCATGTGGGTGCTGGGAATTGAACCCAGGTTGCCTGCAAGAGCGGTGCTCTTAACCTTTGTGCCATCTCTTCAGCCTCAATAAAACACTGTGAGAAATGAAACCTGAGGGAGAGAGGGGTTACTCTGGGCCATCGTTATAGAGGCAGAAGCTGGGAAGGCATGGTGGTCAGAACAGGAGGCTGGCTGGTCACATTTGATCCACATTCAGGAAGCAGTAGGCTGGCTGTGCAGGCTCCCACACATGATCTTAATGACCCACCTCCTCCAGTCGGACTCCACCCCTTAGAGATTCCTAGAAGCTCCCAAACAGCACCATCAGCTGAAACCAAGTGTTCCAACACATGAGCCTGTGGGAGAATCCTTCTCACTCAAATCACAACACCCAATACAGTGAAAAACACTGTCACACATTTTAGCAGAAAAATATTAACAATATAAATATTGTTAACAACTTTTTTTTTTTAAGATGGGCTTTCTCCTCTGTGTAGTCCTGGCTATCCTAGAACTGAGTTGGTAGACCAGGCTTGGCCTCGAACTCATGTAGACTCACCTGCCTCTCCCTCTCGAGGGCTGGAAGTAAAGGTGTGTGCTACCACACCTGGCAACATTATTTCTGCCAATAATTCTGCTGGATGCTTAGGAGGAGGAATCTGAGTGTCAAAATGGCAGGGTGCATGCGATCATGCATGCTGGATCGGATCATTAATGGGGTGGGGAAAGAGCCTGCCTGCCATTCCATTCTTAGAGGTTCCTGGAGGGCTTCCTACAACTAAAAGCAAACTGGAGAGACAGCCCGCTTGGTTTACCAACTGCTTTCCAGGAAAGCCTAAGGACCTGGGTTTGGATTCCTAGCAGTCACATAAAAAGCCAGGCATGATGGAGTGTGCCTTTAACCCCAGCGCTGAGGGCACAGACAGAGGATCCCTGGGGCTGACCAGCCTCTCAGTCTAGCCAAAAAGTAAGCTGCTCCCTAAGTAGCGAGAGACCCTCTTTGAAAGCACAAGGCAGAGAGCAACAGAAGGCACCTGACAGTGACCTCTGACCTCCATACACAACTGCACACACTCATGCACATGCAAGTGAACTGGAAAAGGTGCAGTTGATGCAGATTGGTGCCACGGAGTAGCCGCCAACCACAGGGGAGGATGGGAGTGTCAGTTGTCTCCAATTAACTAAAAAGAAAACTTTGGTCTCCTGGGCATGAGGGCTGCTTCTGGGAGTGGCCATTCCTTCCCTGCAGATGCTGTCTCCTGATCATCGGGTTTGTATTCAGCCACACAGATTTCAGATCCTCTTATATTTTACAAAGCAGCAAAAAATGACTTTGCCCAGAGCGGCTGCAGTTCTCAAAGAAAAGCCTTTAACTTTAACTTCGTAAAATCGGGAAGAACGCCCTGCATTTCCTACGGGCACACACTCACGTGTGGAGCGCTGTAAAAAAAAAAAAGAGTCTGGGGGCTGTGGAGCTCAGGCTCAGAGGATTACAGAGTGATGGTAGGTTGCCCAGCAACGGGGAATGCACTTTACCAAGACAGTATTAATGCATTATTTGGGTGGCTAAAACACACACACACACACACACACACACTCTCTTTCTCTCTCTCTTAAAAATGAGTGGAGAAAACAACACAAAACAAAACAAAAACAACTGGTGTCTTTGCAGGAAGTGGTGTTGCAACAGGGCTTCACTAGACAAAGAGAGGAAACTGGAGAATGTCCCTCCTTCAGAGTCGCTCAAATCTTAAGAACAAACCCCCTTTCCTTTTAAGAGGTGTGTTGGATGAAGCCTCCACATTTGGCGGTTGATTGGGAGGGACGGGACGGGGGGGGGGGGGACAGGGGTGGGGGCGGAGGCTCTCCTGAGCCGTTCTCTCTGAAGCTGGTGTCTTGCTTCTGGCATTATTTCAAGCTGACAGATGTCTCATCCCTCAAAGCTGCTCTTTGTGGCTGTCCTGGTATGAAACACCCCGGCCAGCCTCCCAGCTGGACAGCTTCGTGGACTGGTGGACTGTCTGCCTTCCAGAATCTGCTGGGGACTGGGCCTTCAGAGAGCAAAGCCAGAGTAGCACTCCCCACAGGGTCTACCAGAAGGGGACTAAGAAAATGTGCCCTGTCTTACACACACATACACACACACACACACACACACACACACACAAACAAAATAAATAAACATAGCAATATAAATTATTATTAAATTATTTCGAGCACTTTCAAAAGAACACCCAGAGTGAACAAATGAATCCTTTGAGTACTTAGATGAGATTCTTAAATGCTTTCTCCACAAACAGAAGCAGCCCTGGGTGACTTCCCCTGCTTAGCAGAGCTGTACCTAATAGCTTGTCCTGGCCACTCACAGGTTCAGGTATTAGATTCATCTATATGGTCGTTCTCCAACAAGGCAGTGAGGGGAACATTTTAAGGCCGAAGGCACTTGTGCTGTTCCCAACTGAGGCCAAACACTGGTCTGCTTGCCCCCTGCTTCCTTTAGCTCTCATCCTGGATACAGCCAGCAATTCTTTTCAGGCACACTTTAAAGCCAGGATTTTGAGCCCTTCCCCCTACCAAGAACTACAGGGATCACATCCTGAGCTTCACACACACTAGGCCCTCTACCACTGACCCCTCTTCTTATATTTCAGTTTGAGAAATTGTCTTACCAAGTCACCTAGGCTGCCTTAAAACTCACCCTGCAGCTGAGGCTAGCCTTGAACTTGTGATCTTCGTGCCTCAGCCTCCTATTGGTGATCACTGTGCCACAAGACTTCTATGTGTGCTTTCCTGGTGGGAGGGATAATCTTCTTGTTTAAAATGTACCAAGGTGCAGCTCTGAGCCACTGGCATTCCCTCTAAGTGCTGGGAGGGTGTGGTGTACCCTGCAGAAATGATGCAGTGAAGATGAGCTCTGGTCAGGCATAGTCTCGGAGAGTTTTCCTGAAGGTTCAATGTGAATAAATCAATAGAAAGTAGTAACTCCAGTGACTTCATATATGGAAGTAGAAACAGGAGGGTCAGGAGGTCAAGAAAAGCCTCGGTTACACAGCGAGTGAGTTGCCAGCCAGCCTGGGTTACAAGAGACCCTGTCTCAAAACACCAGAAAACAATCACAAACAACCAAACAGGTGGGAGAAAGAATCATTAATATGTATACAAATAGGGTATGTATGACAGTTGATTGTGCCGTGTGTGTATTTTGGTTTCTCAGAGGCTCCCATGTTTGAACATTTGACATCCCAACTGGTAGCACTGTTTTGGGTGATCCTGAAACCTTTAAGACACCGACGGGATTCAGCCGGAAGATGCAGAGGCACAGAAGTGGGACTTGAGAGACACAACGGGTTCACCCCACTTCTGGCCTGAGCTCCCTCTTCTGATCAGCCAAACTGTGAGCAGGCAGCCCCCTGTTTGTGTCACCATGCCTTTTCTGCCATGATGGACTCCACCCTGTCAAAACCCAAACCCAAACAAATCTTCCTCCCTTCAGTTGTTTCTACCGGGTAAAATGGCTGTCACAGGGTGACAGGAACATGACTCCATTTCTCTTGGAGTGATGACTCTGCTTAGACTAAGTCATCTTTCATGTGGATGTCGGGGAACAACGGGCATGAATGACCACAGTCATGTTCTTTACTGGTGTGTCTGCACTGGAAAAGATGGGGGACCCATCTGAACACTACAATTTTATCACTATATGACCACCTGTGCCACATGTCCTGTGTATGATGACACCCAAGGCATCAGGGGTACAATACAGAAGTACCAGGAAATGAAACAGAGAGATTTTCAGGTTTTTAACATTCTGTGCTGTGGCTTTATGTATAATTTCATTATCTTCCTCATGCTGGTGACATGGACCGAGAGGCCTGCCACTCAGGCCTCTGTAGAGTCCCCAGGAACCCACTGTGCACCAGGTACCACTCTAGAAATAGAAGAAGAATAGCAAACAAAGAGAAAACCATACTTGTCTTTCTGGAACTTTCCCTGTGTTGGAAGAAGAGGCCAAACCAGAGGGACAGAGGGTTGATGTAATTTCAAAATGGTCATCTGAGAAAACCTTACAGAGACTATAACAGTAAGTTGCTGGGTTCTGATGTCCTCTTTGACCTCCATGAGTATCAGGCACACATGTGTGCCCAGACAGACATACATGCCAGCAAAACTCTTATATATGTGGAATAAAAATAAATACATCTTTAAAAAAAAAAGAAAGAAAATAAATTTCTGAGCGGGCGGGGGGAGATGAGCTATCTGTTCTCTGCCCCAGCATGCAATAGTTAGGAGAGATTCATGGACCCTAGGTTTATAGCTTTTAAACTATTTAAGTGTATCCCATAGCTTGAAGCATCTTCATCATGATTAAGGTAGCTGTGCATTTACACACCTAGTCAAGACACAAACACACCTATCTATTTACCTACCTACACACACACACACACACACACCTCTTCTGACCAAAATTAGAATTTTGTAATGCAGAGAGTACCCTGTGTGTTTCCCTCCTACCCTGTGAAACTCCACTCCATTCCATCCCTCTTTCCAACAAACGTTGCATGGGTGTCTCACCTCCATCTACCAAGTCACATTTCTGTCTGAAGAACATCCACCCACAGCCCAGTGGAATCACATCCCTTGTGGTAGGTGGGTAGTACTAAAAGCAAAAGCCTAGCCTGTTGTCTCCTTGGGCCATCATCCTCAGGAACGCTGTGAAGAATGGCAGGATGCTTCTTTAGTTCTGTGGGTCCAACAGGTCTCTCCCACAAGAGAAAAAGGAGAAAGTGGTTTCTACAGCTGAATGCAATACACATTGGCAGGCCTGGAGGCCATGTTGGAGCACCATGTAACAGCCAATGCACATGAAGAGGCGTTCAACAGGTAGAAGGTGTAGTGGCTATTCCTGGTTCTCAACTTGACTATATCTGGAATGAACTACAATCCAGAATTGAAAGGCTCACTAGTGACGCTAATCTGGAGGCTGGGAGATATAAGTTTCTGACCTGGATCTTGGTATGAAGAGCTTGAGGCATGGTGGCTATGAATTTCAGAAGATTAAGATAGGGAGATCTCCAAATTCAAGGTCATCTGGGATTAAAGGTGTGGTGGCATCTGGGCTACACCTTCTGCTGACCTACATAAGGACATTGGAAGAAGGAAGTCTCTCACTCCTTCAACTGCTTGCCTTGTGGGACTGAGCAACTGCTAGATCCTTGGACTTCCATTCACAGCTGCTGCTGACCACTGTTGGGAGTTGGACTGCAGACTGTAAGTCATCAACAAATTCCTTTACTATATAGAGACTACCCATAAGTTCTGTGACTCTAGAGAACCCTGACTGATACAGAAGGCCAGGGAGGAAGAACAGTCTTTTAAGGCAGGAGACCCTCCATACCTCTCTCAGCCTGTGGTTCATCCATTCTCTTTAGTAGTAGTCAATATTACATAATTCTTTGACATTTAAAGTTGAAGGGCCAGAGAGAAGGTTCAGTGGGTAAAGGGGTCTGCAGCCTAGCCCAATGACCTGAGTTCAATCCCAGATGGCAGAAGATGACTCCTGAAACTTGTCCTCTGCTCTCCACATGTGCCAGGAATACACACGCACATGTGTGCATGCATGAGAACACACATACACACACACCCCCAAAGAGACGTAATGAAAATTTTAAACTGGTACCTACAGAAACAAAAAGAAATCTAGGACACGTTTTAACTTGTCAGAATTTAGATAAGCTAATCGAAGAGATTTTTATCGTGAGATAAGTAGAAAAGTTTCGTATTCCTAGGACGACACCCAGAACTTCATTCCCTCAGCACTTTCAAAACTCAGACCCTAAGACCTCCATAAATCAGAAGAGGAAAAAAAAATGTCTTCAATGCACCTGGTTTCTTTAAGCCAGGAAATAATTAGGGCAGGCTATCTCAGGATTTCACTTACTTCCAAAAAAACAAGATCCCTAACTGATGATTTCAGCCATTCTTGCGTGATTATCGCTTCCTGCCAATTAACAGCTGCGGAGCCAACGCTGTGCAGACAGCCTCCTCCAAACAGGAAGCCAGAAAAAAACAGCACAAACCCAACTCAGAGCTCTGAAGTCCTCTCCTCACAACTCCCCAAGGCCAATGTGCTCCTGGCCACTTCTGAGTCCAGCAGCGTGTGTTTGGCCCCTAAACCATCTTCCTTCCCCACCCCATTCTCTCTATCCTGCCTTCACTCCATACCCAGTGGGTCCAGCATTCTTCCTTGCTCTCTCTGGAGCTGTTGTACCTGTTGATGACTCAAAATTCATCACCAGGCTACATTCGTTACCTTGCTTAGAATGTCTGACCCAACCCCATCCCAATATGTTGCCTGGGTCTCACTCCCTGGGATCATCATGCCTTATAAATGATATGTCCAAGTCCTAAGTCCTAGTACCTGTAAAATGACCTCATTTAGAAATGCAGCCTTTGTGGGGCAGTGGTGGCGCATGCCTTTAATCCTAGCACTTGGGAGGCAGAGGCAGGCAGATTTCTGAGTTTGAGGCCATCCTGGTCTACAGAGTGAGCTCCAGGACAGCCAGGGGTATACAGAGAAACCCTGTCTGGAAAAACCAAAAGAAAGAAAGAAAGAAAGAAAGAAAGAAAGAAAGAAAGAAAAGAAAAGAAAAGAAAAGAAAAGAAAAGAAAAGAAAAGAAAAGAAAAGAAAAGAAAAGAAAAGAAAAGAAAAGAAAAGAAAAGAAAAGAAAAGAAAAGAAAAGAAAAGAAAAGAAAAGAAAAGAAAAGAAAGAAAGAAAGAAAGAAAGAAAGAAAGAAAGAAAAAAGGAAAGGAAAGGAAAGGAAAGGAAAAAAGAAATAACAGCCTTTGTGTACACACACACATAAACCACACACACACACACAACCAGATTCAAATTAGAAAGTCAGATTCCAGAGCCCATGATTCAGGCATCATTTGTGTGTGTCTGTGTATGGTGTGTGTTATGTATGTGGTATATGTATGTACGCACACGTGCATGCATGTGCAAGGCTACGTGTACACGTTTCTGTATACATACATGCATGTGGAGGCTAGAATCTGACATCTGGTATCTTCTTCAGTTGTTCTTCACCTATTTTTATTTATTTTTTAAGACAGGGTCTCTTGCTGAACCTGGAGCTCACGGATACAAGTAGGCTGGCTAGCCAGCAAGTCACAGGGCTCCTCCTGCCTTCATCCTTCCGCACTGGGATTACAGATGTGTACTGTCTCCTCTAGCTTGTTATGTGGGTGCTGGGAACCCAAACTCAGATCCTCACGTTTGTGCAGCAAGCAATTTACCCACTGAGACATCTTCCCAGCCCTCAGGTTTTATTTTTAACGCTAACCGCTTGTCTTATTTAAGCCAAATCAATGAGAATGGAGGCCAAGCTGGAAGTCCCTCATGCAAGGCCAGCATCCCCATGTTCCTTCCCAGTCCCTCTTGACTTATGTTCACAACTGCCCAAATCCTCAACAGATAGAACCTCACCAGAGATCACACGCTCCCCTGTGAGTCCCTTGTATATTCTCCCATATTCCAGAGTGAATCTTTCCTCTGCCTTTAAAATGAAACTTGGCAGTCAACAAACTCAGGCCTCTGCTCCTGACTTGGGTTCGAGGTCACCTTTTGTAATCAGAGGCTCAGCTCATACTCCTCTGTCCTATGTCCAGAGAAGAAACCATCAGCCTAGAATGCACTCCAGTCTTCCAACTTAAACGCAAAGTGTGTGTGTGTGTGGGGGGGCGGGGGGCAATCTCCCTAGAATTCTGCCTACTCCTTTATCCTATACACAAAGGATGGGCAATCTTCCTAAGAGATGCCTCCACCCCCACCCCATCCCCTACCTCCTGCTCTATCCTATGTACAGAGAGGAAGTCATTTGCCTACGAGATGGTCAGCCCCTCTGTCCTATGCACACAAAAGGAAGCCACCTGCCTAAGAATGGAGACTAACTCAACCATTTTCTCTCTAGCAGATCTCACCAGTTCTTATTCTATATCCATGCCTTTCCTCCCTCACCCAGAGAGTCTGATTTGTCGAGTTCAGCGGGTGATGATAACTGCCCTGCCAATCATGAGCCCTATTCCTTTTAAGCAGGCTCTACACTTCTGAGTCTACCATGAAGGTGAAGGTGATCCTGGTCTGGTCAGATACACTTAGGGAGGTGGCTTCGATGGAAAGGCTTAGCAAGAAAGGATGAAGGAACGGGCCCCTGCTGTAACTTCCTTTCTCAACTCAGTACGTGGTGAGACAGAGGCCAGAATAAGGTTTTGATTTTGTGAGGAGAGTCAATTAAGCAGCTACAGGACTTGTGAGAACACCACAGAGCCATTCTGCACATAGCCCAGACCCGTCCCTGGAGTTCACTCCATTATGGCTGGCTGTGAGCCTTGGTAGTGAGCCTTCTTTACGCCCTGCAGTCAAAAGCATCCTTGACAGGTCCACCCACCAAATGCACACACAGGGGCTGGACTACAGACTGAGGTCCAAGAAGGTACAGCTGGAGTCCTGTAATTGAATACAGTGAGCTGCAGTAGGAAGAAGCTTAAGAAGAAAGACTTAGCAACCAGTTGGTGTAAGGTTATGCACATCATATTCTAGAAGGTAGCCACGTTTCCTCTAGTTTTGAGAGCTTCAAAGCTGAGAGTAAATGGCATAAATCTCTCTTCCCTGTGCTCATCTTCAAATTCAGCATCTCTTCTCACATCTCTCAGCTTCATTAGTTACATACATACATATATACACACACACACACCTAATTTCTCCTTTTAACTTCCCTAGGATCCCCCAACACACCTTCCTTCCATCCTTCCATCCTCATGTCTTTTTTTTTTTTTTAAGAAAGAGTAAAAAGGAGATTTATTCAATGTGCTGCATTGGGAAGGAGGACAGAGGGGCCCAACAGTCATCCCTAAGTAGGTCCTGGAGTGAGATCGATGTTTAAGTACAGGACCAGGGATGTGCACATCTAAGCAGGTCCAGTCAAGGTGTGGTCAGAACAGACCTCCCACTAACTGGGCTCCCATCTCATCCTGTAAGGTGGGCTGCCTAGTTACTAGAACTGTGTGAATCTCTTTCCAGAAGACAAGCCTACCTCAGGCTGGATCTTTTCCTTTTCCCAGTATCAGGGAAATTCCTGTTTCTTTGGGGCCCACTATTTGAATAGTCTGATAAAGACACAAGCATCCCTTTGGAGTCCCTTCATTTCCTTCTTTTAAAATTGGCGATTTATAGCTGGACTGTGATGGTGAATTCTTTTAATCCTAGCACTCAGGAGGCAGAGGCAGGTAGATCCCTGAGTTTGGGAGCCACCTGGTTTACAGAGTGAATTCTAGGACGTCCAGGGCCACACAGGGAAATCCTATCTCCAATAGCAAACAGACAAAAAAAAAATTGCAATTTATTTATTTTTAACCCATTGAGTTCGGTTACTGTTGATTTTATGTGCATGGGTACAGAGGTCATCCACTGGGTCATAAGCAGTCTACCAGGGACCTCTAAATGAAACGGACTCTCCCTTTCCCAGAGCCTAGCTCCTCAGCTAGGGGTGGGATCTTAGTAGACCCTTCTCATTTATACTGGGATATTTTAACTGGCTTGGTCTTGTTCAGGCAACCATGGCTGCTATGGTTCAATGTGTGTGGCAGCCCTATCATATCCAGAAGCCAGTATCTCATGGTTCTTTCTCCCCATTCTCTGGCTCTTACATTCTTTCTGCCCATCTCCCCAATGATGTTCCCCAAGCCTTGATGAGGGAGAGGGGACCAGCGTCCATCAGCTTCCGGTTCCTCTCCTGTCCGTATTTCCCCCTTTGCTTCATTCTCTTATTTGTATGTACTCAATCTTACTGTACTTCCAGAAGATGCATGACGCTCCTCCTGTGGGACAAGGTGGTGTTTAAGGAATTAATAATCAGGCTCTGGAATATTATTGTTCAAAGGAATGGTTTAAGGCATGACCAACTCAGCAAAGTGGAGTTATGGGTAGACACTGTAGATATCCCACAATGGCTCTCAGCACACTGAACCTTTGTTCTCTCTCACAGGTTCATTTCTATCTCAGTTCTCATGGACTATGTGTGTTTTCTTCCTCTGTATTTCCATACCACACTGCACCACACTGCACCACACTGCCCCTATAATTTGTTATTGAATATATGAGTCAAGATAGGTCCACTTATACAAGATCAAAAACTTCACTGAAATTAAGCCACAAAGTCACATGTGCCACACACATATTTTTAAAGATAAGGGTGTGCATCAGCCTCTGGAATTCCCAGGAGAAAGGCAAGATGCAGCCATAGATGGCGGAGAAGTTGGTTTTTCTGCATCTCTTAGTTTACCTCCAGTCTCAGTTTTTCCTCACGGGGTCAAGATGGCTTCCAGTAGTCCACAATGACAAAGACGAGACTATCTGGGCTGAGGCGAATCCGATGGAAAAAGATGGGTCTTACTGGATTAGTAAACCACTTACAACCAAAGCCACAGTGATATCTGCAGAGAGCAGGGAAGGCTCTAAGATGCATTTGAATAGCTCACACAATGGGGTGGATATTATGGTACATGAGTCACACTTCAACAACATTGTTTAACTAACTCCATCACCAAGGGTCCAGTGACCACCACCATTGCTATTTTACAAATAGAGAAAAAGATTTGAGAAGGTTTCCAAGAGCAAGTGTCTGGTCATTTGTGGCCAGAACGAGACTGGATTCAAGCACACTTGAAACCAGAGCTAGCAACTGTCTTTGCCACGTCACGTTGCTTTAAGTATATTCACAAGATGAGCTATGTAGCAGAGCAGAGAGGGAAATCTCCCTCCCTGAGCTGCTCCATACAGCTGTGTAGCCTGCAGAAGCTGCAATGTCCCAACAGGTAATTTAGGGAAGAAAGGGTTTATTCAGCTCACAATTCCAAATTATATTCCATCATTTTGGGAGAAGTCAAGGCAGGGATTGAAGGAGCTAGTCATATCATATCCACTGTCAAGGGCAGAAAGAGAATGAATGTTTGCTGGTAGTTTTCTCCTCTTTTATACTGTTTAGAACCCCTGCTTAGGGAATGGTGCCGCCCACAATTGGCTGTGTCTTCAGACATCAACTAACAATAATGACAACCACCCCACCGCAAACCAGGTATATCTTCAGGCCAACTTGATCTAGATAATTCCTCATTCGAGACTCTAGGTTGTGTCAAGCTGATCGTTAAAACCAACCAGCACCTAGTCTTATGCCTTACTCAGTTTCCTTACATGACATGAGAGCCATGATCCCCATGGTATCTCATGCCTTCTTTTACCTCCAAAGAATAAGGAAGCAAATTGCTCAGACCAGCTGCATCTGACTGATGGGTGGAGAACACAAGCCTCAAATACTGGACTAAATATATTAACTTTCCTTAGAGCTACCTACAAGGCATAAGACGAGTGGAGCAAGGTTAATATTAACAATACACTTAGCCCAATACGTCCAAATATCACCATTTCAATGTGTAATTGCTATATAAAGTATTTATGTAAGGTTTTTTTTTCCTTCTAATTTTTACATCTTGAGACAAATATCAAGTGGCTATTTTATACTCACAGAAGATCTCAATTTGGATTGGCCCTTCTCAAGGGCTCAATGGTATATTGAGATATTGTGTGTGGTTGGCCTAGACACATCAGGACATAGCTACAACCTTGTTACCAGCTGAGGATGGGAACCTAGACAGGGTCAGGGATCCTTAACCCAGCTTGAGCATGTCATATGTAACTGCTATGAATCCACCTCAGTATTTCCTATCCAACTCACTAGAAGAGCTAGCCTCCTTTCCTAGAGAGTGTAGGTGCACAGTGCTCATGTATTTATCTTCTGAAGAAATCCTTGCTCCAGGAAGGTGTTCTAAAGATGAGCGCTCATTTGGGGTGCTTTGAAATGACCCACTGTCTTTACCAAACCGTCACTGTGGTGCCTACTTTTCCAAACCTATTGCTGGGATGGCCCCTTTACTTTCAACTGCTGCTACCACACTTGCTGGCTTGGGGATCCAATTGCTCCCTCCCTGGGTGCCTTTGGACCTTCTATCTTCCCATTCTACACTATTCCTCTTGCAGCTTCTGACTTTAGTGCAAATCCCTTTTCTGACGTCACAGTTGTAGGAACAGGTTCTTTCCTGCGTACCATTTACCTCACCCATGTGGTCTCCTTCCCAGCATGCCTTGCTTTCCCAAATGTACTTCTTTTTCATTTTAAAAAGATTTTTTTTTTTTTTAAAAAAAAATTATTTCATGGGATGAGAATGGAGAGGAGCCTGAGGAAAAGAAGGTCCAGCGACAGGCCCAAAGTGGGATCCAGCTCAAGGAGAGATCCCAAGGCCTGACACTATTACTGAGGCTATGGAGCGCTCACCAAAAGGGATCTATCATGACTGCCCTCCAAAAGACCCAACAAGCAGCTGAAAGACTCAGATGCAGATATCTGCACCCAATGAAGCAGCTGGTCCCTGTTGTTGAATTAGGGAAGGGTGAAAGAATCTGGGGAGAAGGGTGATCCTGTAAGAGGACCAGCAGTCTCAATTAATGTGGACCCCCGAGATCTCTCAAACACTGGATCACCAAACAGACAGCATACACCAGCTGATATGGGGCCCCAAACACACATACAGTAGAGGACTTCTGGGTCTGTGTTCATTCAGAGACGATGCACCTAACCCTTAAGAGACTGGCGGCTCCGGGGAGTTTAGAGGTCAGGTGGGGTGGGGGGGGGTGGCATCCACGTGGAGACAGGGTGGGGTGGGGAAGAGGTGTGGGATGTGGAGCAGTCAGAGAGTGGATGTGGGAGGATGGAATATGGGGTATAAAAAATAAATTAAAAATAAAATAAAAATAGTATTTCATTACATTATTTTATATGTTTTGCCTCCATGAGTATCTATGCACACATGCATGCCTGGTGCTCATGGGGTCTAGAAGAGGGCATTGGATCCCCTGGAACTCCAATTACAAATGGTTGTGAGCCTGAGCCACCATCTGCGTGAGAGAACTGAACCCAGGTCCTCTGTGAGAGCAGCCATTGCACTGAGCCATCTCTCCAACCTGTTTTCTACACAGGGCTATATTTTCCTATTAAATAATCCTTCACACAAAACATGCTTAATAAATACAGGTGACCTGGGAAGGTGACGCTTGTAGGGGCTCTTAGAATGCTCCTAGTGTACCCCTTAAACTTCATAGACTAAGATGTTTTCTGCGGCTTGGGGCTGAACCACACTTCCCTCAGGCTGAGCTGGCACCAAGAACAATGAGAAAAGACTCACTTCCAAGTCCTGTTTACTGTGAAGTCACAAGGCTGCCAGCAGTCCAGGAAGCCATCAAACAGCCCCGTGATGCTGGGGACCTAAGCAAGCTCGTCCAACTGAGAATGTTGTTGAGGGCTGACACAAGCTCAGGTCACACAGAGAGGCACCTTTTAAAACTCCTGCATCCTGCAGGACCACGGGGGGTGGGGGTGGGGCGTGAGGGAGTCAGCAGGCTGGCACCGTGCCCTTGTCTAAGTTGGGAAAAAGGATGGTAACACTTTACAGCTTTCAAAGGATGCTAGGAGGGAGGCCCCGGGGCAGGATGAAGAGAAGAAAGATTTGCGGATCAGAGGCGTGGGTCCGGCCTGTTAGAAAGAAAGCTGCAGGCTGGACAGTGAACAGCACCTTCTCCAATCTCTCCCCCGGACTGAGGTCCGAGCCAGGGAGTCAGTCTCTCTGCACTACACTTCTTGTGTGTGTGAGAGCTGAGCCAAGGGAAGAGCATTCACACAGCCTTCCGAAACACCATCTCAGCAACAAAGCAGGCAATGTGTTTCATCTCGGGCCCCGCGGATCCAGCTGAGTTTACGGCAGTGGGTGGCTTTCAAACCTAGCATTTGATCAAAATGAAAAAGTGGCCCTTCCTTTCACCCGGTGACAAGCCCGTGCGTATAAATCACAGCCTACCCTGGGAGGACTGCTCGGCACACAATCAGCCGGGCAGCCTGGCCACCCCAGTCCCCATCTGGACAAAGGGGGCTGGGCGTTTTGAAGGGGGCCCAGGCGGCTTTAAAGGCCCCTTGTAAAGATGAAACTCAGACACCATCCGGAGCTCGCTGTGGGGGGAGGAGGGAGCTGAGCTGTTGCAGGAGATTTGAATTTTATGTGGTCTGAGAACCATAGCCCTCAGGAAGAGGAGTGCCCCCAGACCAGTGGGAAGAGAGACATCAGAGTTTCAGAGGGAAAATGTGAGAAAAGGGAAGTTAGAAATAAATG